>NW_027332017.1:44794-355256 GCF_048418815.1 Hemitrygon akajei | reverse complement strand
CAGGAGACTGAGGGCCAGGCTCAGGCCTCAATCGCCTTTATACCGGGGTCTGTGGGAGGAGCCACAGCCAGTGGGAGGATCCACAGGAGCAATCAGCAGGGGGGCGTGTCCATACAGGTATATGTAGTTCAGCACACTGTGTCTATTCTGCCCCTGAATCTCTCCGTCGACTCACACTCACGTCCCAGTGGGATTTTGTACCGCTCGGTAAAATCGGAAAACATTCTTCTAAACGTCCAACGAATCTGGAGCAGATTGTTTTACTTTTTTTTGTTTGTAAAGAATGAATCTCTGTTGGAGCGTGTTTAATGCACTGTTCACTTTCTGACACAGGGGGTCCTGAAACAAAATCAATATTAAGATTCCGCCTCACCAACACCTGATCCAATTGTATTTCTAAACCCGAACCCCTTGCATACATTGAGCGGAATAAACAAACACACAGACCGGTATCCCAGCAACAGTAAGGACTTGCAGCCGAAGCAGACAAACAGGTTTGGTAAAACAATGCCGAGGACTGTTGGGGGTTGGGCAGAACAGTCCGGGAGGGGGAGGCACAGAAGCTCATGTTTACACGGAGCCCACCTGAGGGGGGTTGGGCAGAACACTCCGGGAGGGGGTGGGGAGACACAGAATCTCATGTTTACACGGAGCCCACCTGAGGGGGGGTTGGGCAGAACACTCCGGGGTGGGGGGCGGGGAGGCACAGAAGCTCATGTTTACACGGAGCCCGTCTGAGGGGCGAAAAGCAGATTTCCTTGACAGTGTGTAACTGTGGGGGCTCTCCTAGTCCACGAGTAATAACCCCATACTGAGCATACACGTAACTTTAAACATTAAAATGGGTTTAACGAGGTGGAAGATCCCAATAAAAACACGTGGGATGCCTGGATAATGAAGACGTGAGCCAATTCAAAGCGGCAGGGTGAAGGGATACGGTTTATCCACTAGCAGGTCACAAACAAGGGGGATATTTCCTCGCTGCTGCATCGTCCATGAAGCTGGTGGTGTGTTTCAGAATATAACCATATATAACCATATAACAATCACAGCACGGAAACAGGCCATTCCGGCCCTCCTAGTCCGTGCCGAACTCTTAATCTCACCTAGTCCCACCTACCCGCACTCAGCCCATAACCCTCCACTCCTTTCCTATCCATATACCTATCCAATTTTACCTTAAATGACACAACTGAACTGGCCTCTACTACTTCTACAGGAAGCTCATTCCACACAGTACAGGAAGCTCATTCCACACAGTACAGGAAGCTCATTCCACACAGTACAGGAAGCTCATTCCACACAGTACAGGAAGCTCATTCCACACAGTACAGGAAGCTCATTCCACACAGTACAGGAAGCTCATTCCACACAGTACAGGAAGCTCATTCCACACAGTACAGGAAGCTCATTACACACAGAATGCGTATGTTGTGTTGGCCATCAGTCGTGGCATTTATCTCAAGAACCATGTTGCAGCTCTCCAAAAGTCTAGTTAGACAATACTGAGAATTTTGTGTCGGGTCTCGTCTCCTCCTGATAGGAAAGACCTGGATGTCTTTCAAGAGGCTTAGGAATTTTACCAGGGCATGTTTAGTTTTCGCTGTGTTTTGGTAAACAGCTGAATCACGACAAGCTGGAACTTGAACCTGAAGCGGTCGGGGAAAGGCTGCTGGAATGTAAACATCACTCACTGTAGACAGTTTTAATGTAGCTCTACATTAACCCTCCTTCTCCCGCGGCAGATTCCTACACTTCTGAATGTGAAGACATTTGAGGATTCTGTACAAAACCGGGCCCCAATGGTTACGCTGTGGATAAAATCTTCTGGAATGATGAGCTGGATTGTTGTTACCTGTGAGACTGGCCACACTCAGGGTGGAAGGCTGATCATCAGCAGACATCCTACCATCGTGATGTAGGAGCCACACAACATGTTTAAATAACAAAAACACACAGTAAAAAACAAATAAAAATTAAATCTGAATCGCTGCTGCATGTCGGTTACTGGTTCATATCCGCTTTACCTTGGGAAAATCACTGTGAGAGGGCAGAAATGCGGGATCCACTGTCAGAGAGCCGCTGCTGACCCTGGTGAACATAGAATCATAGAACCGAAACAGACCATTCGGCCCATCTAACTGGTGCCAAACTACCATGCTGCCTAGACCCATCGACCCGGTACCCCTCTTATACATGTACATATCCAGATTAATCTTAAACGTTGAAATCAAACCCGTTTCCACCACTTGCGCTGGCAGCTCGTTCCACACTCTTACTACCTGAGTGAAGTTTCCCCATCTCACCTTCCCGTTGAGCATTTCGACAAAAATTGGCTGAAATCGCTTCTCACTTTTATGCAAGAGCTCTTGCATAAACAGAATTATCTGTCTTTATCCAGTATACAAACGACATGTACACATTTACCCATCCCCATTACCAGAGACATTAAATATTCCACCGAGTGTGTTGGGAAACGAACCACAAAGCCAACTCGGACCACTGTTTAAAACCCTTTTATGAACACATTGAATTGAGTCCATTTAGCCGAACGACAGCAGGACGGCAAGTGTGTAAGGAGTGTGTTTACCGAACGCTCTCTGTCACAAACCGAGAGGCCAAGTCCTGCTCCTATATATTATGGTCTATGGTCAGAGATCCCTCAAAGTAGCTGGTCAAGTTGGTAGACAAAAGACCGTGTTACAAAGGGTTAGGCCATTCGGCCCATCGAATCTGTCCTGTCGTTCCGTCATGATTGATTTCTTCTGCTGTCGGATCTCTCTTCAATTTCTCATCCTACAGTTCGATAGGGAGTCAAACATAACGTGTGACCTTATGTTCAAGATTTTAGCTTATCTCAGAGGACAAGCTCAGAAATAGTAAGGAAACCATATACAGAGCTGAGAAACGATGCTAATGCTAAGAACTGTAAGGCAAAGAAATAAAAGCTGGTGCTTCTTAGGTCTATTATTTTGATAATAAAAGACTATTCACAAGATACCAATTTATTAACTAATAGGCTACTAAACTCTTCCCGGGCTTCCAGCCGGGTGCAGGTATCGATTCAAACTATATTCCGATGACAACCTCTGCCATCTTCATCAGGGATGATGCAGGGGCATATCTAGTCCAATGATGCCCAGGCATCATCATCCGGAGTCATTTCAACTCGCCTGCAGTGGCTGGCGTCTATCCACATACTTTTAACTTCTACCTGAACTGCTGAATTGGTAATCAACCGTACTTGGTCAGGAGCTTCCCGCCGAGCTTCCAGGGGTTCCTTATGCAGTTTCCTGACCAGGTCCCAGTCGCCATGGATCAAGCGATGTCCTCCTGCTAATGGACCACTTCAAGCAACAGAAACCTGTTGAGAATCAGACTGAACAGATTTGTCAGTTTTGCAATATTATCTACTAAACTATCTGACATAACATGTCTATCAGCCTCTCTGAGATCAAGAGCTTCCTAGAGGTCGTCCCGTCACCACTTCTAATTGCCTACATTTCGTTCTCATTGTTGGGGCTGTCCTGATGCTCCATTTCATCAAACAGGGGCCATGGTACGTCTTCCTTGTGAGAGATGGTCAGCCATTGTTTGATGATGCCCATTTATTCCATCAACTTGTCTTAATCTCTCTGGTGGTTGTGAACAATGAAAAGCCAGTCAATATTCATCATTCAACATAATTATTGACAAACATTTCCAGTGAGATGTGGTTCTGGTTTCTACCCATCCTGCAAATGTGTCCACTGCTGATATAAATATCCTTGGCTCGTTGGTGAAGTGACGTCATCCACTTGCAGATGTAAAAATGCATCAGGTGGGCAGCAGAGCTTGGTTGAGGTAGCTTCCCCGGTGATCCAGGTCTGTTTACTGTTTCATACATCTCTCGGCTGTCAGTCGGGCTTGCATCATGAACTATGGATTTCACCTCCACTGGAAAAATCCGTCAATTACCTTTTGCACTCGAGTGTGTCCTCGGGAGTGGATTAGCCGAGCGAGATAAGGAAGCAGTTCAGCTGGCGCTACCAGACTATGAGTATTACCCCAGTCAGCGTCAGAAAAGTTTCTGTTATTCCCACTCTCTGTCTGCTGCCAATCAGCCAATGCTTTATCCATGCTACTATCATTCCTGAAATACCCTTCACTCTTATTTTCTTTAGCAGCCTCACCTTGTCAAAGGTTCTTAGAATCCAAGTGCACAATACCTACCACTTTTCCTGTCATGCTTTTTAAAGTCCTCAACGAAGTCAAACTGATTCGTCAGGCAAGGGTTTCTCTTCAGGGAACTCTGCAGACTCTGGCCTATTTTCTTATTTGGCTCCAAGTACCCCGAACTCTCATCCTTACTAATCGACTTCGACATCTTCCCAACCTCTGAGCTCAGCTACTCACTCCTTCCCTTCTTGAAGCATGGAGTGACATTTGCAATTTTAGACTTTCAGACATTTAATCCTAACTCCCTTTGCACATCACCATCAAATCTCAACTGATTCCTCAAATGACAGCCTCTACAACTCAATGTTATCGTCAATTTTGTTTTATTTGCACCCTTTATTTTCACTGCACATCAGTTGTTTCCCTATCTTCGTTTTGTGTAGTTTTAATAAATTTGGTTGTGTTTTTTTCATACAGTATAAGCAGCAACAAGAAATTGATTCTCCATGAAGTATGTGATTTGATAATAAATTTACCTAGAACTGCTAAGAAAGGATTTTTGGCTTGATTTATTGCTAAAAGCGTTTGAATCATGATCACGGTTTCAAAAGAACAGATGCAATCAGCCAACTTTGCTATCTGCCTATATAATGTCCCCAATTGTCCATTCCCTGCACATTCATCTACCTATTTAAGAGCCTCTTGATCCCGCCTGCCATATTTGCCTCCAGTATCACTCCTGGAAGGATATTTCGTGCACCCACCACAGTGTGTCAACAAAAAATTGCCCCGCACACCTCCTTTCAACTTAAACCATCTCAGCTAAATGCTTGCCGCCCAGTCTGTGATATTTCAATCTTGGGACAACAAAACCAATTGTCTATTCTGTCTGTGACTCTGTAATCTTACAAACATTTGTTAAATCTTCCTTCAACCTCCACAGCTCCAGAGAATACAAGTTTGTCCAGTGTCTGCTTATAATCTACGTTGCGTCTCAACAATTGCTACACCTGCCCATTCACCTCCTCACATACCAATATTCTAGGTCCTAAACAATGCCCCCAGATGAGGTAACACTTCGCTTGTGAGTTTGACCAACTGTTCTCCGTCCCCTCTGCAGTAACCAGCTCTGACCACTAGAGGGAACTACTTTTCTTCTTTCCGGGTGATTCCGTGTTCACGAGGATAATTCCGGGAACAAAGAAGTTAACGTATGAGGAGCATTTGGCATTTGGGCCTGTACTCCCTGGAATTTAGGTGAATGCTGGGGGAGGGGGGGGAGCGGTCATTGAAAACTACCGAGTGTTTGAAAAACTAAATAAGGTCGATGTTGAAAGAATTTTTCCTGTGTTGGGGGAACTACATGACAGAGCCTCAAAACTGAGGGTATTTTTTAGCCAGAGAATAATGGATCTGTGGAATGTGCTGGAGGTCAAGTCCGTGGGTAGATTTAAAGTGGAAGTTGACAGTTTCCTGTCTGCTCTGGACGTCAAAGCATATGGCGAAAAGATATGGAGTTGTTTGGGATCCGGAGTCAGCCATGCAGTGATAGTGGAACAGACTCGATGGGTTGAATGGCCTAATTCTTCTCCTACGTCATGTGAAGTCTTATGAAAAGCACCTCCTGTTGGCTGCTCATTGTAATTCCACTTCCATTCCCATTCCAACATGCCTGTCCATAGCCTTTCCTACCGCCACAATGAGATGACTCTCAGGTTGGAGGAGTAACATCATACCCTGGCTGCCTACCGACCTTACAGCATGGACACAGATTTCCCAACTTCCAAGAATTTCTCACCCCCCCCCACCCCCATTCTCCATGTTGGCTCCCCTCTCATCTCACCACATCTCCGGCAACTTTATCTGGTACCTCTCCTCCTTATCATTTTCCCATGGTCCACACTCCTCTTCCATCAGGTTCCTTCTTCAGCTGTTTATCTCTTCTCCCTATCACCTCCCAGTTTCCAACTTCACATCCTTTCCCCCAACCACTCACCTTTCCCCTCATCTATCACCTGCCCCCTTGAACTCCTTCCACTCCCACACCGCCCTTATTCTCCCTTCTGCCCCTTTCCTTTCTACTCTGCAAGAAGGGTCCCGACCTGCACCAGTAACTCATTATTCATCTCCAGAGATGCTGCCTGATCTGATGAGTTCCTCTAGCATTTTGTGTGTATTACACTGTTATATAAATAGGAAAGAGAAAATCCCTGCAGAGCACCACCTCCAGGCAACCACACTCTACCTGCAATGGAGAAGACAATTCTGTATCTGCACAGTCCAGCGCAGATCCCTGTAGAACACCACATGTCACTGACCTCCAGGCAGAATACCCTCTATCTGCACCCACCCTCTACCTTCTATAGAGAAGACAATTCCGTATCCACACATCCCAGAGTGGATCCCTGCAGAACACCACATGTCACTGACCTCCAGGCAGAATACCCTCTATCTGAACCACCCTCTACCTTCTATGGAGAAGACAATTCCGTATCCATACATCCCAGTGCAGATCCTTGCAGAATACCGCATGTCACTGACCTCCAGGCAGAATCCCCTCTATCTGAACCACCCTCTACCTTCTATGGAGAAGACAATTCCGTATCCACACATCCCGTGCCTCCTGACTCTGAATGAGCTTACCATGAGGAACTGATGCCTTGTTAATATCCATATACACCACATCCACTGCTCTAACTTCATCAATACACTTTGTCATATCCTGAAAGAATGAAATCCAGATGTTGACAAAGATGTTACTGACACCAGAAGCTCTTGGTTATAGGGAAAAATTGAATGGGTTAATTTCAGTTCGAAGGAGAGGTGATTTGATAGGTGTGTATATTTTACGAGGGTATAGATAGGGTGGCTAAAATTTTCCAGTTAGCTTGGGTGAACTACATGCGGAGATGATCGGTTAAGGGTGAGAGGTGAAAATTTTAAGGGAACATTCTCACTGAGAGTGTGGTGGGTGTGTGGAATGAGCTGCCAGCAGAAGTTCAACATTGACTAGAGTTTTGGATGACTACATGTGTGGGAGAGTTCAGTACAGATCGGTGGGAGCAGGCAGAGTAATAGCTCAGCAAGGTCCAGACCGGCTAAATGGCCTGTTCTGCGTTGCAGTGTTTGAAAAAAAGATGCTAATGTGAAGGGAAACTGCTGGCAAGGTCTAGAAGTAGAGACATGGATTGGAGCAGTGGCGACACCCAAGTTTCAGGAACTTCACTGATGATATTATAGTGTGTAACACTTGTTGTCATAGAGAACTGGCTTTGCTGTTAGACCTGTGCATCAGCATTTTATTCAGCCAACAGGACCTAGTCTGTTACTTCTTTAAGTCTTTCTGTAACCACCAACATTCTCGGTTGCCGGTGTCAAATTGCTGTTAGTGACATGATCATCATTGTGAGGTAAGTCTAGTGTCTGTAGTGTGTCCGTCTTGTTGGATGCGATTGACCCAGATTTGTTTTTCAGCTGAGCATCCAATATCTGGTCCACGTGCCGTCTCCATACAGGGTCTCCAGCATCCACTTGTCCTCTCGGTAATCACCTGCTAGGACCTTTTCTCCAATCTCGAAGTTCCGTGCTGATCTGCTGGAAACTGGCTCAACTGCACTTCCTCCATAGATCCGGTTTCAGGATGTCTCGGCAAGATCTCAGACTCCTGTGCATGAACATCATTGCAGGTGTTTGATTTGTCGTCGCATGGACTGAGTTCCAATGCACTAAAAAGAAAAAAGCTGTTCACCTTGTGCTTCAGACAAATGTCCTCCTTGTCCATAGTTTTGTTCGAATGCTTGGAGGTTTGGATAAAACTTTCAACAAACCCATTCATTTCTGTGTGGTGGTGAGCTGATTTGAAATATCTGATGCCATTTTCCAGCATGAATAGTCTAAACTCTTCTGACGTCTATTCTGGTCCATTGTCACACATAATTTGTTCACCATCAGCAACTTGTGGAGAAGTCAGTTGTCAGAGTGGAGGAAGAGCAGAGTGATCGAGTTCACTGGTATGACCTTCTGCCTCTTCGAATGAGCATCCACAGCAGCCAGAAACACGGAATCCATGAAAAGCCCAGCAAAGTCAATATGCACATCTATCCACAATGAAGACGGCCATTCCCACAGGCGTAACGGTGCCTGTAGGGGTGCATTTTGAACTTCGTGGCATCCCAAACAGCTTTTGCCCAAGTCTGCAATCTATCTCCTACTCCTGGCCAACACACGTAACTCCGGACGAGACTCTTCATCTTCACTGTATCCAGCTGTCTTTCGTGCAGAGTTTCTCACGCCCTGGTGCACAGTTTAGAGGGAAACACGGCACGAGGCACATCAGCGTTCTTTGACTTACCAACAGTTGGTCTCATCTCACTGAGAGCGCTGGAAACATAGGGCTGCCTGTGAGCTGGCCATTCTCGCATGGTGATTTCATAGACCTCCGACAATGTTGGGTCATTCCTTGTTTCTCTTTGTGTTACTGAATGTGTTACTGGAGTTGATACACCAATGAAGTCCCAAAACGTCGACTGCACTCTTTTCCATAGATGCTGCCTGGCCTGATGAGTACCCCCAGCATTTTGTGTGTGTCGCTTGGACTTCCAGCATCTGCAGATTCTCTCGTTTTCCTTTAAAAAGGGAGCATGCCTTATGAAAAGGGAGCTTTGCATATGAGAATAGGGTTGAGTGAACACGGCCTTTCCTCCTTGGAGCGACGGAGGATGAGAGGTGACCTGATGGAGGTGTACAAGATTGTTATGGGTGATGAACAGACCTGATGGACAATGGGATGAAGAGTTAACCATCCCCCCCCTGAGAAACACGAACTATTACTGTTGCTATGCTGACCATGAGAAAGAGAGATGGGAAAACAAGCAAGAACATCGGCGACAGGTAAGAGAGAGGGGGGAAATTGCTGATTAACTGTATTGTGACTCCTTTTTGAATTATTTACTGTTTCGCTGCAAGGACAATAATTTGCTCATAAACATTCCTTAGCGGACTGAAGGAGTGGCCTTATTTGATGGACACAGTCATTCAGGAGTGATGGATAGCTGAGTCCCCGTGAGTAGGTGTAAAAGACAGGTCTGGAGAGACACCCTCCAGACACGCCAGTGGACACTGATTGAGTGTTGGAACCCATAAGAAAGGTGGGGGCTTCGGAGGTCGGTCAGTAAAGCTCACAGTGTTAAAACAGGGCCGGTGGGGACTTGTGTGTGTGTGTCCACTCATGCCAGAGTGACGAGTCCACCACAGAAGAACGGTCTAACAGAAGGACGGAGAGGTCATAACTGAATGACCACACTGATACAACGGATTAAGAAAGCAAAGGAAGGTTTGCCTGACTGTAGCTGTTACATCTCGATCGCTCGCTCTCTCTCTCTCTCTCCAACGATGACAATACAACAACCATAATTACATCAGCACTCATGAACTGAACTGAACTTTATACTTTTCTATGACAATTTATTTACCCCTAGACATCGATAGAGCTTGTTTATTATTGATTATTATTATTCCTACACTTTTAGGTTTGTTACTGCTAACTTGTTTTATATGAATATTTGCATTATTGATATGGTCTTTGCTTATTTTTATTAATAAATACCTTTAGTTTGTTACCACCAGACTCCAACGAATTCTTCTTTCTCTGCTGGTTAGACACCCAGTTATGGGGTAGGTAACAAGATAATGAGAGTCATTGATCGTGGGGTTAGTCAGAGGCTTTTTCCCCAGGGCTGAAATGGCTAGCACGAGAGGGCATAGATTTAAGCTGCTTGGAAGTAGGTACAGAGGAGATGTCAGGGGTAAGTTTGTTTACACAGATTGTGGTGAGTGCTTAGAATGGGCTGCCGGCGGCAGTGGTGGAGGCGGAAACAATAGGGTATTTTAAGAGACTCCTGGATGGGTATATCTAGCCTAGAAAAATAGAGCGCTATGGGTAAGCCTAGGTTGTTCTAAGGTAGGGACATGTTCGGAATAGCTTTGTGGGCCGAAGCGCTTGCATGGAGCTGTAGGTTTTCTGTGTTTCTATGTTACATACCTCGAGCAGACTATGCAAACACACAGGCCGGTATCCTAGCAACAGTCAGGACTTGCAGCGGAAGTAGACAAACAGGTTTGGTAAAACAATGCCGAGGACTGTTGGGGGTTGGGCAGAACACTCCGGGAGGGTGAGGCACAGAATCCCAACTTTAAACGGAGCCCGTCTGAGGGGCGAACAGCAGATTCCCTTGAGAAAGCCTCAGGACAGGGCCACACTATGTTGTCTGTCCCAGTCCATCAGTAATAACCCCACCAGCTGAACGTCCAGGTAACTTCAAACATTAAAATGAGGTTAATGAGGAGAAAGATCCCAATAAAGATACTTGGGGGACCTGGATAATGAAGACGTGGGCCATCTCAAAGTTGGGATAGTGAAGGGATACGGTGTATCTACGAGGAGGTTGATAAACCTAGAGGGATATTCTCCCTGCTGCCCACATCATCACATCCTTACAATGAAGCCGGTCGGGTGTTTAAGAATGCGTATGGAGTGTTGGACTTCATTAGTCGAAACATTAATCTCAAGGGCCATGTTGAGCTCTCGAAAAGTCTAGTTAGACGACACTGAGAGTTTTGTGTCATTTCTGGTCTCATCCTGATAGGAAAGTCGTGGAGGTTTTAGTGAGGGAGAGTAGGAAATTTGCCCAGGGCACTGTTTTGTTTCAGCCAGTATGCGGATGTACGGCTGAATCACGGCGAACTGGAACTTGAACCTGAAGCGGTCGGGGAAAGGCTGTAAACATCCCTCACCGTAAACGAGCCAGTTCTACATTAACCCTCCATCTCCCTCGGCAGATTCCAACACTTCTGAATGTGAAGACGTTGGAGGATTCCCTCAAAGCAGCTGCACAGGTTGATAGAGCAAAAGGCCATGATAGAAAGGATCACAATGGGAACATTAGGCCCATCAAGTCTGCCTGCCATCCCACCATGACTGATTTCTCCTTCTGTGCACATTCTGTTTGATTTCTGATCCTCGGTTCTTCTGGGGCCGCGTCCGTATAGTGGCACAGTGGACAGAAGCTTCTGGAATGATGAGCTCGATTGTTGTTACCTGTGAGACTGGCCACACTCAGGGTGGAGGACTGATCATCAGCAGACACCCTCCCATTGTGATGTAGGAACCACGAGTCATATTTAAATGACAAAAACACAAATTTTAAACAAACAAATAAAAATAGCCGAATCACACCGAATCGTTGGTCACTGATTCCTACCCGCTTTACCCTGGCCAAAGCAGCGTGAGGGAGAGAAATGCGGGACACACCGTTAAAGAGTTGCTTCTGACCGTGAACATAGAATTATAGAACCAAAAACAGGCCACTCATCCCACCTATCAGACGCCAAACTACCGTGCAGCCTCGACCCATCGACCGGATGCGTCGCTCCCCAAATCCCAGCCCTCATTACCTGTGCAGATCACTCTGAAATGTGGAAACCGAAGCCGCATCCACCACTTGCGCTGGCAGCCCGTTCCACACTCTCACCCCCTGAGTGAATGTTCCCACCTCACCTTCCCCTTCGGCACTTCAATGAAAAAACATCTGACATAGCCTCTCACATTTTTGCAAGAATGACCAGCCCCATTTATTGGGAACCAGGGCACATCATCTTTAATTACCCACAAAGTTTATTGAAGACTGCACCTAAGTTCGACCATGATGCACCCCACAATGTAGTTACAATCCTGTTACAAAATATACATAATCATCTATCTGTATCCAGTATACAAACAACATATACACATTTACACATCCCCATCACCAGAGACATTGAATATTCCACCATGTATGTTCGGAAAAGCACCACAAAGCCAACCCGAGCCTATCAACCCGGTATAAAGCATTTTATTAAATATAACGGGGAAGACATTGAAGTGCATACAGTCAGCTGAATGACAACAGAACGACAAGACAATGTATGCGTGTGTAAGGAGTGTGTTGATCGAGCACTGCCTGTCACAAGCCGAATGGCTGAATCCTGCTCCTGTATCTTATGGTCTCCCATCGTCGTGGAGCCTCAAATGCGGCTGCATGTGTTGATAGACCGAAGGGCCATGAGATAAAGGAGCAAAATTAGAACATTAGGCCCTTCCAGTCTGCCTGTCATCCCATCATGACTGATTTCTTCTCCTGTGGAAACTGTTTAATTTCTGATCCTTAGAGTTCTCCCGGGATTTAAAAATAATGAGTGACATTAATTTCAAAATTTCAGTTTATCTTAAAGTACAAACAAACATACAAATTCTCAGCAAACTTAGCAAAGAGCTGAGAATGATGGCAAGAAGTGTAAGGCAAAAAAGTCAGCATTCTGAAAAATCTATCACTTCTATCATAAGATAAAGGAACTTACTTTGATGATGACGAATTAATTAACAGGCTAATAAATTCTTCTCCTGCTTCCAGCCGGGTACAGGTGTCAACTTTAACCGATGTTTCCATTACAAACTCTGCCACCTTCATTGGGGATGATGCCTGGGCATGTCTATTCCAGTGGTATATATATTTCCGTCAGCCGCCCCGATTAGACATGCCCAGGTGTCGTCCCTGACGAAGATGCAGAGTTTGGTATTGACATGCTGATTGAAATAGACACCTGTACCCGGTTGGAAGCCTGAGAGGAGTTTAAACGTCATCTACGCCGGGAAATCACTGGGTCCTTTATTTTCAATTAATACGCTGCATAATTTCAGTAAATGTAGCACATGTGTAATGTGCTCATCCTTAAACAACGAAAAGTGAGAAAGGTGATATAACGGTATGGAGAGGCCACTGCACAGGATCGGAAAATGCTGCAGAAAGTTGTAAACTCAGTCAGCTCATTCATGGGCACTGGACTCCACAGCATCCAGGACACATTCAAAAGATGATGCCACAAAAAGGTGGCATCCATCATTAAGGACCCCCATCACCCGGGACATGCCTTCTTCCCATTGCGACCATCAAGGAGACGTACAGGGTCCCAAGGAGCCACTCATTGTTTCAGGTACAGCTTTTGTTCCCTCTGCTATAACATTTCTGAATGGACAATGAGCCACTTGCTCAGTATTTTGTATCTCGTTTGCACTACTTTTTAAAAATAATGTTGTACATACTTCTTGTAATTTATACTTTTTATTACTATGCATTGCAATGTACTGCTGTCACAAAACAACAAATTTCAGACATATGCTGGTGATATTAAACCTGATTCTGATACACAAACACACACAGCTGGGCTCAGACATACAACACTCTCACATTCCTCCCTTTGTGACACCCTGCTTGCTCCGCGGCCCCTGGTATGAAGCTCAAACTGTTGCAACACCTGCCCTTTAAATTCATGGCTGAGGCTGTGTTGTGTCTGTTCACTGTTTGAGTTCGATATTAAATGAAGAGAATTGAATGGGAAGGAAGGTTTGAATACACAAATAAAGATCTCTGAATGTATATGGGGTCCCGGTGAGAGCGTACAATGGAACACTGTATACAGGCCTGGTCTCTCTCCCACAGAGTCACTCTGTGGAATGAAGGGAATGAAGAGAAGGTTTCCCAGATCGATTTTGGGGGAGGGAAGGATGAGGAGGTGTCCTTAGAGAGATTATACGGACAGGGTAGCGGTAGGTATGATGTTTCCTGGCTGTGGTTTGGAACCAGGGATCCAGACTCAAAATCAGAGGTCAGCTCAGCAGGACAGAGATGAGGAGAAAGTTTCTCACCCAGAGTGTGGTAAATATTTTTGAATTTTCTCCACAAGGTTTTTGAATTGAAAAGGCAAATTTGGTGTCTCGGCGATGTTGGGAACGTTGCATGAAAGTGGCGCTGAGGTGAAAGGTCAGGCATGTTCCGAATGGCGATGCATCCTCCTGTTTCTTATTTTCTAAAGCACAAGTTTGCCTTTGCGGTGAGAGCACATCAGATCCATCAGCAGCCGTTGCAGTTATTTCATGTTCTCGTTATTTATTTCCCGAGAAAAATAAAAACAAACAAACCGCTGGAGGAACTCAACGGGTCAGGCAGCAACTGCAGCGATCTGTGGAGGGAAGTGGACAATCGACATTTTGGGTTGAGACATTCCAGATGAAGGATCTCGACCAGGAAGGGCGACTGTACATTTCTCACCACAATTCTTCCAGGATGATGTTTCTTACTGCAGGTTCCAGCATGTGCAGTCTCTTGGGCCTCTCTTTTCAGAACTTCTCCCTTTCAGTCCGGCCTCAGACTGAACCAGGCTCTTCTCTCCGGCTTCAATTCTGTTCTGCTTCTTCTTCAGCCCATCACGCCTACGGGTCGCCAACATCAGCTCGCCAGAGACCCCAATCCAGGGCCTGGGCTGATGGGCCCTGTGGCTTCTTTTTTCACCACACGACTTCAATCGTCTTCCAGGGGATGGTCCTTCTGATCCCGGGGATGGTCCTTCTGATCCCGGGGATGGTCCTTCTGATCCCGGGGATGGTCCGTCTGATCCCGGGGATGGTCCTTCTGATCCCAGGGATGGCCCTTCTGATCCCAGGGGTGGTCCTTCTGATCCCGGGGATGGTCCTTCTGATCCCAGGGATGGTCCTTCTGGTCCCGGGGATGGTCCTTCTGATCCCGGGGATGGTCCTTCTGATCCCGGGGATGGTCCTTCTGATCCCGGGGATGTTCCTTCTGATCCCGGGGATGTTCCTTCTGATCCCGGGGATGAGGCCTTTGGAGATTCAGTTGACGTTTCTGTCGCAATGTTTTTTTTTCACAAGCCCAACCCTCCTCCTTTCGCAGCCGGGCTTAAGCAGTCCAGGGCCACGTTTTCCTTACAGTTCCCACCTGTTTAACATTTTTCTGATCCCACCCTGATATGGAGATAGCCACATTTTTCCCCAATGAACACATCTAGCAAAAACACGGTCAGTGCCCGACACTGCAGCATGCAGGGGATCAGCAGCTCCCCGAAAGTGAAAGCATTCTGAATCAGGAAAGTGCTGGAGTTAACATGGCTTCGAAAGGACAGGTCGACAGTTGGACCGAGGAGGTAATTTGTCCCATCTGTCTGGATTTCTTCACCGATCTGCTGTCACTGGAGTGTGGACACAACTTCTGTCGCTCTTGTATCACACAGTGTTGGGAAAGGGAGGAGAGAAACTCCTGCCTGGAATGTAGAGAGGTACTTGCTGACCGCACCCTCAGGGTGAATCGGGCCTTAGCAAATCTGTCTGAAAAAGTTCGAAATCTAAACCTGAATCCGAAAGGGAAGGAAAGTAAACTTCTCTGCGACGAACATGAGGAAGAACGGAAGCTGTTTTGTAAAACGGACAAGACACTGATGTCTGGTCTGTAGAGATGCGCAGGAACACAGAGAGCACCGCTTCAAGCTGATTAAAGAAGCTGTTAAAATCTACAAGGTAAAATCAACCTGAATTCGATACTGACCCCATCGTCAAGTGTATCTCCAAAGTCCGACCTACCGCAACACGAGCCTCTATATCCAACTCATCTTGACATCTTTCACCATCTCCAGCCGGATTCTACCACCAAACACATCTCTCCCTACACCCAGCCCACTCAGAATCGCTGTCTTTGTAACTCCTTTATCCACTCACTCCTCTCCTTCCCGGCACTGACACCTGCAAGCGGGACAAGTGCTACACCTGTCTCCTACCTGTCTCCTACTGCTGTTATGTATTGAACCAGAGGTGATTAGGTAAAATAACCCTTAGGAGACAGTGCTCACAACATGACTGAGTTCAACTTGAAATTTGATAAGGAGAAAGTAAAGTCTGATGTTGTAAAGGAATTGTAGTATTTCACTGGAGTAAAGGAAATTACAGCGGTCTGAAAGAAGAGTTGGCCAAAGCAAACTGGAAGAAGATGCTGGCAATGATGACAACAATCGATGTATTCCAAAAATAAATAAATACTCAAATGGCAAAATAGTACAACTGTGGCAGACAAGGGAAGACAAGCTATTGTAAAGGCAAACGAGAGAGGCTACAACAAATCAAAAATTAGTAGGAAGACAGAGGATTCAGAAGCTTTAAATACCTACAGAGAGGAACTAAAATAATCATTGGGAGGAGAAGAATGAAATTTGAAACCAAGCTAGCAAACAATATCAAAGTGGATAGTAGAAGTATTTTTCCCAAGTAGGTAAATAAAATAAAAGAGATGAGAGTGGTAACAGGATCGCTAGAAAATGAGGCTGGATATACATTAACGGGGGACAAAGAGATGGCAGATGAGCTAAATGAGTACTTTGCACCAGTCTTCACCGTGCAAAACACTAGCACTGTGCCCGGTGTTGAAGGGTTCGAGGGAAGAGAAGTGAGTGCAGTTACTGTTACAAGGGAGAAGGTGCTCAAAAAGCTGAAAGCCCTAAAGGTACATAAGTCACCCGGATCAGATGAACTGCACCCTAGTGTTCTGAAAGAGGTAGCAATAGGCATTCTGGAGGCATTTGAAATGATCTTTCAAAAATCATTTGTTTCTGGCATCGTGTCAGAGGACCTGAAAATTTCAACTGTCGCTGCACTCTTTTAGTAAGGAGGAAGGCATCAGAAAGGAAATTATAGACCACTTAGCTTCACCTCTGTGGTTTCGAAGATGTTGGAGTCAATTGTTAAGTATGCCCATATGGAATACTTCGTGACACAGGACAAGGTAGGACAAAGTCAGTATGGTTTCCTCAAGGGAGAATCTTGCCTGACAAACCTGTTGGAATTCCTTGAGGAGTTACAAGTAGTATAAAGGGGATGTAGTAGATCAGGGGTGTCAAACTCATTTTAGGTCACGGGCAAAATAGTGAGAATTCCTTCTCGAGCTGACTGAAGACTTGAAAAAGATTCTGAAACTTACTTTCCAGCCGTGATATTTTGTCCTTATAGCTGTCCATGTTGTCATTATTACCATGAGTGACACACACAGACTGCAAAGAGGGGAAATGAGCTGGGTTGCTCCGGGATAGTTGCATCTCCCACAGGCCTAATTCAATTTGAAAGGCACAAATGCTGTCGTAATATTCCGTAACAAGTTTGTTTGGGCCTTGCATGTTAACATTAAGCACATTTAAGTGCCCTGTTATATCCACCAAAAATGCAAGATCGTGAAGCCAGTCTGGGTCATCGAACTCTGCCACTGGCTTCCCTTTCTGATTGATGAATAGTCAAATTTCCGCACGTAATTGAAAGAAAATGTTTGAGCACAACACCTATGCTCAACCAGTAGACTTCAGTGTGGTAGGACAGGCCATGTGCAATATTACTTTTGGTGCCAAGAGTTGCGAAGGTCGTGTTTAACACACCCGCACCCCCCCCCCCCCCCCCGCCCCGCTGTCCACATAATATTCTCAACATTAAACCAGTCCACGGTACAAAACAGAGTGGGTACCCCTGGCACTTATGCATTATTGCTACTTCTGGTCTTTTCTGCCCCGGTGTGCATACGTGTGACTAATCAATTTGGAGTCGATCTCACCTTTTACTGCGGCCGAGGTAGTAGATGTTGGGCTTATATAGGTTGGTGACCACTACCCTAGAAAATGACACTGGAGAGGAGAGATGTGACAAAGGACATGGCAGAGGTACTTATTTAATATCGTGTGTCAATCCTCACTGTGAATGATAACATCTGTACGTCAGAAATGTGAGAGTGTCAGGGGACAGAAATGCGTGTTGTTGCTGTTACTGAGGAGAAAGTACATGGGACGATTGAAGGTCTGAAGGTACCTGGACCAGGTGGACCACACCCCAGAGTTTGGAAAGAGTTAGCTGAAGAGAATATGGGGACATTAGTGATGATCTTTCAAGAATCACTAGATCATTCAAGATGACTGGAAATTGCAAAGGTCACTTCACTCTTTAAGAAGGGAGAGCAGCTGGGGAAAGAAAATTACAGGTGAGTTAGTCTGGATGTGGTGTGCTTGGGAAGATGTTAGAGTCCAGTGTTAAGGACGAGCTTTTGGGTACATGGAGGCACATGATAAAATAGAGCAAAGACAGCATGCCTTCCCTTAGGGGGAAATCCTGCCTGACAAATCTGTTGGAATTCTTCGAGGAACACAAAGCCAAGATAGACAAAGAATGATTTGGATGACAGAATTGTTGCCTTTGTGGCCAAGCTTGCGGACGATATGAAGATAGGTGAAGGGGCAAGTAGTGCTGCAGAAGCTCGGAATCTGGGGAAGGACAGAGACAGATCAGGAAATGGGCAAATAAGTGATAGATGGATTATCGAGTAGGGAAGTCGTGCATGCACTTTGGTAGAAGGAATAAAGGCATAGACAATTTTGTAAACAGGGAGAAAATTCAAAAATCAGAAGTGCAAAGGGACTTGGGTGTCCTTGTGCGGGATTCCCTCATGGTTAACTTGCAGTTTGTATCAGTTGTAAAATAGGCAAACTCAATGTTTTCTTTCATTTCGGGAGGATTAGAATACAAGAGCAAGGATGTAATGCTGAGGTTTTATAAGGCATTAGTCAGACCATATTTGCAGTATTGTCAGCAGTTATGGGTCCCTTATATCGGAAAAGATGTGCTGGCATTGGAGAGGGTCCAGGAGGTTCACAAGAATGATTCTGGAAATGAAACAGTTAACATATGAGACATATTTGTTGGTTCTGGGCCTGTACTCACTGGAGTTTAGAAGAATGGCTGATTTATTATCCCCCTCAACCCTATTCTCCCACCTCCTCCCCATAACGTTTGAGACTCTGACTAATCAAGAAGTTTACCTATCAACGTGCTTTAAAGATCACACATGAGAAAATCTGCGGATGCTGGTAATCCAAGCTACACAGATCCTGATGAAGGTCTTGCCTGGTCTCCTGTCTGGAGAGAGTTGATGTCTGGAGGATGTGGGTGGGTCGAGGACCAGATGGCACAGCCTCCGACGGGAGGATGAAAATCTGCGGATGCTGGTAATCCAAGCTACACAGGTCCTGATGAAGGTCTTGCCTGGTCTCCTGTCTGGAGAGAGTTGATGTCTGGAGGATGTGGGTGGGTCGAGGACCAGATGGCACAGCCTCCGACTGGAGGATGAAAATCTGCAGATGCTGGTAATCCAAGCTACACAGGTCCTGATGAAGGTCTTGCCTGGTCTCCTGTCTGGAGAGAGTTGATGTCTGGAGGATGTGGGTGGACCAGATGGCACAGCCTCCGACTGGAGGACGCTCATTTAGAACAGAGATGAGGAGGAATTCCTTTCGACAGAGAATAGTGAACCTGCAGCAGGCAGCTGCGGAGGACAAATAATTGAGTATATTTAAAGTCGATTAACACACACAAAATGCTGGAGGAACTCAGCAGACCAGGAAGCATCTCTGGAAAAGAGTAGACAGTCAACGGCTTGGGCTGAAACCCTTCATCAGGACCTGTGTTGCTTAAGGATCTGTGCATTTCCCTCCCGTGTCCTAATGAGGGGTTGTGGGCGATTGGGTTGTGGGAAAGGGGACAAAGGAATACTCATCCTCCATCTTTGTTCCCCTCCAACTTCTCATTACGTCTACACACACAGTTCACCCACAGGCTTTCCACCCCTCCCCCTCCTGGTTCAATCTGCCGTTCATCTCTCCCCTACTGGTTCCCATTATCACCTCCTTTACTATCTTGAACCTTCAACTTCCCACTTCACACTCAATGCATGTGAACATTGAATGAAGGGCCTGTTCCTGTGCTGTACTGTTCTATGTTCTCTGGTCCCAGTTTCGAAGAATGGGAGTAGATCTCAGGGAAACACAAAATTCTTTCAGGGATCAACAGGCAGGATACAGGGAGGATGTTTCCCCTGTCTGAGGAGTCAAAGGTCAGAGGTCACTGTCCGTTTGGAATTATCAGCACGGGGGTGCGTACAGCATAGAAATGTTCCCTTTGACCCATCGCCTCTGTGCTGATCTATTTACCCATCTACATTCTTCCCATTGGCCGGCATTAGGTCAGTCTCCCTCTGTGTCTTGCCTGTTGAAGTGTCTGTCCAAGTGTCTCTTAAACACAGAGGACTGGAGGCTTGTGACCTGCAGAGGTCGGTGCTGGGGCCGGGTTGCTTGTCATTCATATTAATGATTTGTATGAGAATGTAGATGACACAGTTAGTAGGTTTGTGGGTGACACTAAAATTCATGGTATAGTACACCGGGCTCTTGATCAACTGTAGAGTTGGGTACAGTGACAATGTTTTAAAATTCATCTTGCCAGGGACGTGGATAACAAAGGGGGAAAGGAATAATGGGCAAATGGGACCAGCTCATTAAAGCAAGCTGGTCGGTATGAACAAGTTGGGCCAAAGAGCCTCTGTGACCTCCTGTTTAAATCCATTCACTCAACCCCTTCCCATCTTAATCCACCCCTTTCCCGCACTCGTTTCTGCTGTCTCTCTCCCCTATTCATTTTTGTCCTTGAGGGAAGATATCGACCTGAAACGTAGACTGTCCATCTCTCTCCACACATGCTGCCTGACCCGCTCAGTTCCTCCAGCATTTTGTGTCTGTTTGATCGGGAAATCTCTGCTCTCCATCCAGCGGAAAGATATTGGAGAGATATTAGTTGCCCACCCGCTTCCCTGGGAAAGGTTGCCTGTCGGCAACCCAACTGCACCTAAAGCCCACGGGTTTTCCACTGGTCCTGGGGACGCTTTGCCCGAGTGTTCCCCCAATCTCTGGAGCAGCGCTGCCTGAGTCTCCCCCCGATCCCCGGGGACTCTCTAATTCTCTGCTTCTCTCCCCAGTCTCTGTCACCCTGGATGTGGAAACGGCGAATCCATGGATCGAGGTGTCTGAGGATCGGAAGAGTGTGAGATGGACCGGGACCCGGAGGGATCTCCCTGACACCGGGAAGAGATTCACAAATCGGGCTTGTGTGCTGGGATCGGAGGGATTCACATCGGGGAGACATTACTGGGAGGTGGAGGTGACGGGGAATCGGGACTGGTATCTAGCAGTCGCCGCAGAGTTTGTGGAGAGGAAGAGAGGGGTCGGACTGAGTCCGGAGACCGGATTCTGGGTCATTGGGCGGTATTATGACGTGTTACTTCGGAATTATGACATGATAAAAGTTCGTACCTCCCCAGTGTCCCATCCACTGCTGGTCCCATCCCCGGGAGGGTGGGAGTTTATCTCAGTTACGAGTTCGGGACAGTTTCATTTTACAACGCGGAGACCAAGTCCCATCTCCACAGCTTCTCTGGGAATAAATTCACGGGGAAACTTTATCCTTACTTTGCGACTGGGGATGAAAACCAGTGGCTGAGAATCTGCTCCGGTTCCGCTCCGGGTCTGTAAATGGGTTGGGTCCTGGGTCCGGCGTCAGGAGTAAGATCACTGTAAATGTAAATATGCAGACAGTGAAATAATCTTGAGATGAGAATTGTCGATCCATTAATTTTAACTCATTCACCGCGTCCAACAACAGAATAGAATAGGGTCCTGAGCTCCCCCGGGTCCTACAGTCCACCCGAACTGAGACAGGTTAAATGGGACAAGTGGGGGTGGTGCTGACTGGAAAAGACAGTGAAGATTGTTCATTAAGTTCATCTGCCATTTCTTTGTCCCCCATTACTACTTCACCAGCATCATTTTCCAGTGGTCTTGTATCAACTCTCATCTCCCTTTCACTCTTCATGTAACTGAAAACTAAACTTTTAGTATCCTGATTTATATTATTGGCCAGTTTGCCCTCAAATTTTGTCTTTACCATTCTTATGGCTTTTTTCATTGCCTTTTGTTGGATTTTAAGAGCATCCCAATAATCCAACATCCCACTCACCTTTGCTACCCTATATGCCATTTCCTTAGGCTTAACACAGTCGTTAACTTCCCTTGTCAGAGACGGATTCCTACCCCTGCCATTTGAGAACTTCTTCGGTGGGACATGTCTCTCCTGGTATTCCCACATCCGTCAGCCACCTCTGTTAAGCCGTCATCCCTAGAGTAACGTCCCGATACAATTGGGACGTTTCCATTATTATATGCCTTTGCCTGTTCAATACTGTGAATTAATTTAAAGTCAGTCCTATAACTTAATAAAGTTTTTATCTGAAAACTATCAACCCCTCAAAGATTGTACTGAAAACTGCATTTGATTTTTTTCACCCATATCTGCTTCACACTGAAATAATATGTGTTTAAAAGTTTCATAATGACAAAATGTACACGACAGTCATATGAAGCAAGGTTAGTAGAGCTGGGACTTTTGTCTTTGGAGCGTATAAGAATGAGAGGGGACTTGATAGAGGTCTACAAGATTATGAGAGGCATAGATAGGGTGGATAGTCAGTACCTGTTTCCCTGGGCACCAATAGCAAACACCAGAGGGCATAGGTACAACATTAAGGGATGGAAGTTTATGGGAGACATCAGGGGTAAGTTTTTTACACAGAGGGTTGTGAGTGCCTGGAATGACTTGCCAGGGATGGTGGTGGAGGCTAAAACATTAGGGGTATTTAAGAACCTCTTGGAGAGGCACATGGATGAAAGAAAATTAGAGGGTTATGGGGTAGTGTGGGTTTAGAACTTTTTTTAAGGATTATATGGGTCGGCACAACATGGAGGGCTGAAGGGCCTGTTCTGTGCTGTAGTCTTCTATGGTTCTATGGTCCTATGACACAGAATGAAGTTTTCTAATTAGATACAAGGCATAATTAAGCATAGTGTTGGCAATTCTAAGTCATGTCAATATCATCCCTTCCCTTCCTGTTTTAAGCCCTTCTTCCATAAACCCAACTTGTTTATGTATTCTGTAAAGGCATCAGTCCTTATGTCAATTTTCCTACAGATCTTGCCATAAGTCCTGAATTCTTAACCCTACCATCCCCTTAGCTTCTGATTTACGAAGTGGAATGTCTATATCCACAGTTGATCTTCTAACAGGTTTTGTTGCTAAACAGTCAACCCCATCATTTCCCTACTGCCAGAATGTCCTGTTTTAAGGCTCATCAAAACTGAAAGAGAATCTGAACAAATTACAAGTTTGCAAGGACCAATTTCCTCCACACACTGTAACCCTAAAATCAAAGCAAAGAATTCTGCTCCATAGACCCACAAATGGCTGGTAAGTGATTTCTTTATCATTACCTGCAACTCAGGCACACACAAACAATGAAAACAGACACACCAACATTCCCAGTTAAATTATGTTTTAATCCATCTGTAAAAATGCTGACTGTATGTTAATAACTTTCATTAATATACTCGTGAACCAACAGACTCTCAGGCAGAACAGAATCCGGTTATGAAACCTAAAATTAACTACAGTCATTGGAAAAAATAACAAAGTGGGGTTACCGAGAGAGCTACAGTGGAACATATTGTATCATCCAATACACCCATATTCCCAGCGTGATAAGAACCCAGCCACACAAAACTAAAAGCATTCATCTTGTGATGTTCCCAATCACCCTTTAGCACAGGATATTCAATCCAATTTGTTAACGTAAACTTCCACCTCTGTCCCTGTAAGGGCAATTGTCCCATTTCATCCAGTAAAGCCAAAACAGGGGTCGACCTGACTTAACCACAACACAATCTTAAAGCACGAAATGTATCACACCCAAACATCATAAAGTTGAAGAGGAAGGTGATCTATAAACCACAAACATAATCAAGAACAGATCCAATTAAACAAAAGAGATTGGTCAACAAATATTTTCATGTAACACCCCAGAATACACACAGAGATAATGAAGAGTATTTAAAGTTTCTTTACATTTATCAATTATTTTCTGATTCGGTGCTTCCATGTCAGCTGGAATGCCTGGAAATCTTACTACTGACACCTTTTAAGGAGTTTGACCATATCATTTCCAATCAAGTGCAGGTCTGCTAATCCTGTTTGTAAAGCACATAATTTCTGTTTTTGCTACTGAAAACTTAAATCCCATCTATTCGCCGACTGTTCGACCTTACTAATTGTTAACACATCCTATATACAATAAAAGTGAAATTTCTACCTCTAATCCATAAACCTCCATCATTTGCATATAGGGATTTACAGAATGAAAAACCTATCTCAGAGAAAAATATTATTAATTATAATATAAAATAATAAATACTGTCTATGGGATCCCAGTCTCAATCTCATAACAACCTGAATATAACTTTCCCACCCATACCTGACACAAAACGTTCAATTGAAACAACTCAGAGTTAGTAATAGCCCCTCCATCCTCATTTCCACAATTTCATAAAAATTCTTTCCTTCCATAAATACCATCTGCCCTTTGAATAGTGAAAATACTGCTGTTACAACATCTATATTTAACTGTGCTTTCCTAATATCATCTTCCAAATATAAAAATGAATTCAATGTCATACTTGCCCATCCAGACCTTTACAAGACATACAAATAGAGATAATCAGAAAAAATTGTACAATAGCCCTCTCAATTGCATTTCCATCCTTCAATAAATATTATTTGCCTTTTCAATATGAAAAATATTTCTATTACAACATCTTTATTTAACTGTACTTTCCTAATATGATCTTCCAAACCCAAACTGATTCCAATGTTATTTAAGGCAGAGATTGCTTGGTATCTGAGTAGCCAGGGTATCAAAGGTCATGGTGAGAAGGCGGGGGAGTGGGACTAAATGAGAGAATGGATCAGCTCATGATAAAATGGCAGAGCAGACTCGATGGGCCGAATGACCGACTTCTGCTCCTGTGTCTTATGGTCTTATTCTACCGTTCCAAATTCCCCTGATAAAACGTGAAATTACCTCTTTTATCGAAAATATAATTCAAACACTCTAGTACCATACATTCCACAAGTTTATATAAATGAGACTTTAATGATATTGGCCTACAAGAAGGAGGATCAGACGGGGAGATCCAGGTTTTAGAATGGGAACTACTACAACCATTTTCCATGAGAAGAGTAGATGGCCAAACCTCCAAATACGATTCAGAAACTTAAATATTTTCACAAAAGAAAATTACACACATACCTGTTGAATAAAGATTTTCTACAAGTTCATGATACATTTTATTCCCATTCACACTATACTCTGCACCTTTCCTTATAAAACTGACAACACCACCCCTCTACCAACTAACCTGTCAAGCCAAACGACAATACAATCCTGCACAGGAATAAAACTTAAAATGTGCAGGTTTCCTGAACAGATATAACCATATAACCATATAACAATCACAGCACGGAAACAGGCCATTCCGGCCCTCCTAGTCCGTGCCGAACTCTTAATCTCACCTAGTCCCACCTACACGCACTCAGCCCATAACCCTCCACTCCTTTCCTGTCCATATACCTATCCAATTTTACCTTAAATGACACAACTGAACTGGCCTCTACCACTTCTACAGGAAGCTCATTCCACACAGCTATCACTCTCTGAGTAAAGAAATACCCCCTCATGTTTCCCTTAAACTTTTGCCCCCTAACTCTCAAATCATGTCCTCTCGTTTGAATCTCCCCTACTCTCAATGGAAACAGCCTATTCACGTCAACTCTATCTATCCCTCTCAACATTTTAAATACCTCGATCAAATCCCCCCTCAACTTTCTACGCTCCAATGAATAGAGACCTAACTTGTTCAACCTTTCTCTGTAACTTAAGTGCTGAAACCCAGGTAACATCCTAGTAAATCGTCTCTGCACTCTCTCGAATTTATTGATATCTTTCCTATAATTCGGTGACCAGAACTGTACACAATATTCCAAATTTGGCCTTACCAATGCCTTGTACAATTTTAACATTACATCCCAACTTCTGTACTCAATGCTCTGATTTATAAAGGCCAGCGTTCCAAAAGCCTTCTTCACCACCCTATCTACATGAGACTCCACCTTCAGGGAACTATGCACTGTTATTCCTAGATCTCTCTGTTCCACTGCATTCCTAAATGCCCTACCATTTACCCTGTATGTTCTATTTGGATTATTCCTGCCAAAATGTAGAACCTCACACTTCTCAGCATTAAACTCCATCTGCCAACGTTCAGCCCATTCTTCTAACTGGCATAAATCTCCCTGCAAGCTTTGAAAACCCACCTCATTATCCACAACACCTCCTACCTTAGTATCATCAGCATACTTACTAATCCAATTTACCACCCCATCATCCAGATCAGTTATGTATATTACAAACAACATTGGGCCCAAAACAGATCCCTGAGGCACCCCGCAAGTCACCGGCCTCCATCCCGATAAACAATTATCCACCACTACTCTCTGGCATCTCCCATCTAGCCACTGTTGAATCCATTTTTTTACTCCAGCATTAATACCTAACGACTGAACCTTCTTAACTAACCTTCCATGTGGAACTTTGTCAAAGGCCTTGCTGAAGTCCATATAGACTACATCCACTGCCTTACCCTCGTCAACATTCCTCGTAACTACTTCAAAAAATTTAATAAGGTTTGTCAAACATGACCTTCCACGCACAAATCCATGCTGACTACTCCTAATCAGATCCTGTCTATCCAGATAATTGTAAATACTATCTCTAAGAATACTTTCCATTAATTTACCCACCACTGATGTCAAACTGACAGGTTTATAATTGCCAGGCTTACTTCTAGAATCCTTTTTAAACAATGGAACCACATGAGCAATACGCCAATCCTCCGGCACAATCCCCATTTCTAATGACATCTGAAAGATCTCTGTCAGAGCTCCTGCTATCTCTACACAAACTTCCCTCAAGGTCCTGGGGAATATCCGGTCAGGAACCGGAGATTTATCCACTTTTAAATTTCTTAAAAGCGCCAGTACTTTCACCTCTTTAATTGTCATAGGTTCCATAACTTCCTTACTTGTTTCCCACACCTTACACCATTCAATATCCTTCTCCTTAGTGAATACCGAAGAGAAGAAATCGTTCAAAATCTCTCCCATCTCCCTTGGCTCCACACATAGCTGACCACCCTGATTCTCAAAGGGACCAATTTTATCCCTCACTATCCTCTTGCTTTTAATATAACTGTAGAAGCCTTTCGGATTTACTTCCACCTTATTTGCCAAACCAAACTCGTAACTTCTTTTAGCTTTTCTAATCTCTTTCTTAAGTTTCCTTTTACATTCTTTATATTCCTCGAGCAATTCCTTTACTCCATGCTGCCTATATCTATTGTAGACATCCCTCTTTTTTCGAACCAAGTTTCTAATATCCCTTGAAAACCATGGCGCTTTCAAACCTTTAACCTTTCCTTTCAACCGAACAGGAACATAAAGATTCTGTACCCTCATAATTTCACCCTTAAATGACCTCCATTTCTCTATTACATCCTTCCCATAAAACAACTTGACCCAATCCACTCTCTCTAAATCCCTGCGCATCTCCTCAAAGTTAGCCTTTCTCCAATCAAAAATCTCAACTCTAGGTCCAGTCCTGTCCTTCTCCATAATTATATTGAAGCTAATGCTATTGTGATTACTGGACCCGAAGTGCTCCCCAACACATACATCTGTCAGCTGACCTATCGCATTCCCTAACAGGAGATCCAACACTGCCCCATCTCTAGACGGTACTTCTATGTATTGTTGCAAAAAGCTATCCTGCACACATTTCACAAACTCTAAACCATCCAGCCCTTTTACAGAATGAGCTTCCCAATCTATGTGTGGAAAATTAAAATCTCCCACAATCACCACCTTGTGTTTACTACAAATATCTGCTATCTCCTTACACCTTTGCTCTTCCAACTCACGCTCCCCATTAGGTGGCCTATAATACACTCCTATCAGTGTTACTACACCTTTCCCATTCCTCAATTCCACCCAAATAGACTCCCTAGAGGAGCTCTGTAATCTATCCTTCCAAAGCACCGCCATAAGATTTTCTCGGACAAACAATGCAACACCTCCTCCTCTGGCCCCTCCTACTCTATCACATCTGAAGCAACTAGATCCAGGAATATTTAGTTGCCAATCACACCCTTCCTGCAACCATGTTTCACTAATAGCTACAACATCATAATTCCAGGTATCAATCCACACTTTAAGCTCATCCACCTTTCTTACAATGCTCCTAGCATTAAAATAGATACATTTAAGATACTCTCCACCTCCTCCTCTCTTTTCATCCCTAGCAATGCATTCAAATTTATTATCCTTTTCTTTCTTCTCCCCTACAACTTCGGGCTGAGTGCATCCCTTCTCCATCACCTGCCTTTCCTCCCTCACACACTGTCTACTTACTTGCTCTACTGGTGAACTAACCTCCTCTCCCATAGTTTCCTCAAATTGATTTCCGCCCCCCCATCTTACTAGTTTAAAGTCTGCCCTGTAGCCCTAGCAAACCTCCCCGCTAGGATATTGGTCCCCCCAGGATTCAAGTGTAACCCGTCCTTCTTGAACAGGTCACGCCTGCCCCAGAAGAGGTCCCAATGATCCAGAAATTTGAATCCCTGCCCCCTGCTCCAATCCCTTAACCACGCATTCATCCTCCACCTAATTCCATTCCTACTCTCACTGTCGCGTGGCACAGGCAGTAATCCCGAGATTACTACCTTTGCGGTCCTTCTTCTTAACTGCCTTCCTAACTCCCTATACTCTCGTTTCAGGACCTCTTCCCCTTTCCTACCTATGTCATTGGTACCTACATGTACCACGACCTCTGGCTCCTCACCCTCCCACTTCAGAATATCTTGGACGCGATCAGAAACATCCCGGACCCTGGCACCAGGGAGGCAAACTACCATCCGGGACTCCCGATCACCTCCACAGAACCGGCTGTCTGAACCCCTGACTATCGAGTCCCCTATTACTATGGTCCTCTTTCTTCTATCCCTACCCTTCTGAGCTACAGGGCCGTCCTCTGTGCCGGAGGCCCGGCCACTGTCACTTCCTCCAGGTAGGCTGTCCCCCCCAATAGTACTCAAACATGAGTACTTATTGTCAAGGGGTACAGCCACTGGGGTACTCTCTAGTACCTGCCCCTTTCCCTTCCTGACCGTGACCCACCTATCTGCCTCCCGTGGCCCCGGAGTGACCACCTGCCTGTAACTTCTCTCTATCACCTCCTCACTCTCCCTGACTCGGTCCCTCAGGAGCTGCAGTTCGACACACCTGGCGCAGATGTGGACGTCCGGGAGGCTCGGAGACTCCAGGACCTCCCACATCCGACACCGAGAACAACAAGCTGCCCTCACACTCATACTTCCCGAATAACTGAAAATAACAAGAACTAAAAGATAAGCCTACTGTGCCCTCTTCTGCCTAAGCCCTCTGAGCCCAAGCACTACACTCTGCTCCCGGCTCACTCCGCTGCCCGCTGCTTAAGGCTGCGTTCTTTTTATATCTTCCCTCCTTCCCAGGCCTCCTTCACGCGCCTGCGCAGTCCCGCCTCTCAGAACTCCGATCTGAGAAGCAATTTGAAAATGGCCGCCGCCGCACTTCTTCTCAAAGCCTCGCTGTCCACTTCCAAAAGATATAACATCGGAAGAATCTGACAAATCAGAAATAAATTTCTTAAAGTGTTGACCATGTAAAATCAGGCTTCTTGCATTTCACTTCAATATTTCAATCCCATTACATATCTTCACAAGTAGACTGGGATGCAGAAACCCCTACAAATCAGAGCTTCATTTACAGCTTCCCACATAACACCAGTTACACCGAGATACCTTTCTGCAGCTTTCACAATCATTTTAATTTCCTCAGTAGGATGAGATGTCTGAGCAGTACAATTCACCACATCCGTTATAAACATCACAAACTTCATTCTATCCAGCAGTGAAGTATCTTTGGTGAGAGAACTGTGATGATGACATATATCCACTGACATCACAGTCTGTTCTCTGAGTGGGATCACTTTATCCAGTTTACCTGCTCTGCTTGCTGTACTTGTCCTTGAACAGACCCTTCTGCTCACTGTGTTGTTCTGAACCAATTGAACTGGTCACTTCATGCCTTACTAAACCAATCCCTTCTGCCGACACAAGGAACACATCCCTCCATTCTCCTCACATTCACGTGGTATCTAATAGCCTCTTTCGCATCTGCCTCCACCACCACCCGATATTCACTCCAGACACCCACCACTATGGGGATGAAAAACAAAACTTGATACGCAAATCTCCTTTAAACATCCTGAGTCAGGTTTTTAACATCATTGTCTTTTCTAATTGTTTTTTTTCCAACAGCAGCTATGCAGAGAAAAGATACAAAATGCACTAAGTTACAAAATACTTCAATAGTGCAAAAAGGACCAATGAGGATGTGTTCCCCCTTTCTCCTGAAGTGCATGCCCACTGGCATTGGACATTTCCTCCTTAGAGAAAAAATCCCGGCTGTCCACTCTGTCTGTGCCTCTCACATTCCTGTAAACGTCTGTCGGACCTCCCTCAGCCTCTGCCACGCCGGAGAAAATTCCACAAGATTGTCCGGTCTCACTTTATCCAGGCAGCATCCTGTTAAGCCTCTTCCACTCACCATCCAAAGCCACCGTATTATTCCTGTCTTCGAATGCAATTCTCCAGATGTGGTTAACCTAGAGATTTATACAACTGCAACATACCTGCCTGACAATGGAACCACTATCTGGGAGTTATGAACTCGGATTCCAAGGTCCCCCTGTAGATCAACACAGTCCAATCTCGCCCCATGAATACAACAGCAACGAGATAATGTCTTTATAAGACACGAGTCAGGCCACACTTGGAGTATTGTCAACAGTGTTGGGCCCCACATCTCAGACAGGATGTGTTGTCATTGGAGAGAGTTCAGAGGAGGTTCAGAAAGATGATTTCGGGAATGAAGGGGTTAAAATATGAGGAGCACTTGGCAGCTTTGACCCTGTGCTCACTGGAACTCAGAAAAATGCGGGGGCATCTCATTGAAACTTACCGAATGTTGAAAGGACTGGATAAGGTGGATGTGGAGAAGGTATTTCCTGTGGTGGGGCACAGCCACAAAGTCGAGGGGCCACATTTTCAAACAGAGGTAAGCAGCTTATTTTTTTTATTAGCCGAGGTGTATTGGATCTGTGGAATGCGCTGCCACAGACTGCGGTGGAGGCCGAGTGTGTGGGTATATTCAAGGCGGAAGTTGATCGTTTCCTGATCGGTCAGGGCATCAAAGGATATGGCGGGAGGTCAGATATCTGGAATTGAGTGCGATCTGGGATCAGCCATGATGGAAAGGTGGCTGACTCAATGGGCTGAATGGTCTAATTCTGTTCCTATGCCTTATGGACTTATGAACACAAGCCCCCTCAATCATGATGAATCTCCTCTGCACTCTTCCAGCACAAAACATCCTTTGTACAGAATGCTAAGCGGAACTGAATGTAACTTTTCAAGAACGTTGTCAAGTCAGGCAGCATCTGTTGAGGGGAATAGAGTCGATGGTTGGGACAGAACCCCTCCCTTACGGCGCTAACACAGGCCCTTTGGCCCAACCTTTCCATGCTGTCCTCCTGTCCATTTAAACTAATCCCTCTGCCTGTCTTTGACACAGAACACAGAAATCTACAGCACATGACAGGCTCTTCAGCCCACAATGTTGTACCGACCATGTAACCTACTCTAGAGACTGCCTAGGATTTCCTGATCGTATATCCCTCTATGTTTCTAAGCTCCATGAACCTATCTAAGTGTCTCTTAAAATATCCTATTGTATCCACCTCCACCATCGCTGCAGGCAGTGCATTCCATGCCCCCACGACTCTCTGTGTAAGAAACTTACCCCTGACATTCCCTCAGTACCGACTTCCGAGCAGCTTAAAACTACGTCCCCTCATGTTAGTCACTTCAAGCATGGGAAAATGCCTCTGGTTATCCACATGGTCAAAGCCTCTCATCATCTTATTACAATTACTTATGTACAGGTTAGGAGAAATATAGCTTCAACATCACCTCACAGCTCTTGAACTCAATCCCACGGTTGATGAAGGTCATCACACCAGACGCCTTCCTAACAACACTGCCAACTTCCACAGCAGCTTTGAAAGTCGTATGGACATGGACCCCAAGATCTCTCTGACCCTCCACACTGCCAAGAGTCTTACCATTAATATTTTATTCTGTGTTTAAATTTGACCTGCAGAAATGAACCTCTTCATCTGTGTTGAACTCCCTCTGCCACTTCCCAGTTCTGCATCCGAGGCGAGGAAATAGATTGCTGAGCCTCTGGTTAGGATCATTATGTCCTCATTGTCCACGGGAATGGTCCCGGAGGATTGGAGGGAGGCGAATGTTGTCCCCTTGTTCAAAAAGGGTAGTAGGGATAGTCTGGATAATTATAGACCATTGAGCCTTACATCTATGGTGGGAAAGCTGTTGGAAAAGATTCACAAAGATAGGATTTATTGGCATTTAGAGAATCATGGCCTGATCAGGGATAGTCAGCATGGCTTTCTGAAGGGCAGATCGTGTCTAACAAGCCTGATGGAGTTCTTTTAGGAGGTGACCAGGCATATAGATGAGGGTAGTGCAGTGGATGTGATCTACATGGATTTTAGTAATGCATTTGATAAGGTTCCACACTGTAGGCTTATTCAGAAAGTCAGAAGGCATGGGATCCAGGGATGTTTGACCAGGTGGATTCAGAATTGGCTTGCCTGCAGAAAGCAGAGAGTTGTGGTGGAGGGAGTAGATTTGGATTGGAGGGTTGTGACTAGTGGTGTCCCACAAGGATCAGTTCTGGGACCCCTACTTTTCGTGATTTTTATTAATGACCTGGATGTGGGGGAAGAAGGATGGGTTGGCAAGTTTGCAGAAGACACAAAGGTTGGTGGTGTTGTGGATAGTGAAAAGGATTGTCAAAGATTGCAGAGAGACATTGATAGGATGCAGGAGAGTGCTGAGAAGTGGCAAATAGAGTTCAACCTGCAGAAGTGTGAGCTGGTACACTTTGGAAGGACAAACTCCAAGGTAGAGTACAAAGTAAATGGCAGGATACTTGGAAGTGTGGAGGAGCAGAGGGATCTGGGGCTACACGTCCACAGATCCCTGAAAGTTGCCTCACAGGTAGACAGAGTAGTTAAGAAAGCTTACGGGTTGTTAGCTTTTATAAGTCGAGGGATTTAAGAGTTTAAGAGTCGCGATGTAATGTTGCAGCTTTATAAAACTCTGGTTGGGCCACACAAGGAGTACTCTGTCCAGTTCTGGTCACCTCACTATAGGAAGGATGTGGAAGCATTGGAAAGGGTACAGAGGAGATTCACTAGAATGCTGCCTGCTTTAGAGAGTATGGATTATGATCAGAGATTAAGGGAGCTAGGGCTTTACTCTCTGGAGAGAAGGAGGATGAGAGGAGAAATGATAGCGGTATAGTTGATATTAAGGGGAATAGATAGAGTGGACAGCCAGCGCCTCTTCCCCAGGGCACCACTGCTCAATACAAGAGGACATGGCTTTAAGGTAAGGGGAGGGAAGTTCAAGGGGGATATTAGAGGAAGATTTTATACTGGGAGAGTGGTTGGTGCATGGAGTGCACTGCCCGAGTCAGTGGTGGAGGCAGATACACTAGTGAAGTTAAAGAGTCTACTAGACAGATATATGGAGGAATTTAAGCTGAGGGAGGCAGAGTTTAAGGGTCGGCACAACATTGTGGGCCGAAGGGCCTGTACTGTGCTGTATTGTTCTATCTGTTTCTCGCTGGAATCTCTCTTTTAATTTAATTTTTTATTGAAGGCACGACACAGTACAGAAAACGTAATGCATTACATTTTCCTCCATTTTGCTTTTATACCTTACCCCTAAACAACACCACGATGTCATCAGTGGGGCCTTCTGGGAATTGTAGTCATTTGTCCTCGCTCGCTCCCTGTCGAAGCATGTTTCGTCAGCCACCACAGACGTCACCGAAACAGACCCACCGAGGCGCGAAGGGGAATCACACCCGTCCTTGTGGGCGCCGAGGCCGGTGACACCGACAGAAGCGAAACGCTGTTCTCCGCCATGGCGATGGAGCGGAAGAGGAGGGGCTGCTCATGGGCCGATTTCCTCCAGCCTATCGTAGCTCAGAATTAACAATGACCCCTGCTGTCATTGGCTGTAATGTCTGTCGCTCAAATGGGAACTCGGAGGGTGATTAGTTTATGTGAACGTCAGTCAGCCTTCCTGTCTTTATGAGTTTGGATTTGGATTTATAACGGGACAGTCAGCAAATTGGGAGAAATGTGAGTTTTTATGTGATGGTGCATCAGTCCCCGAGTGACATTATTAACAATAAAAGGGCAAAGGCCGTTGTGAGGAAGTAGGTGATTTACTGGAGTTTATATGGAGATAATATTGGAAGGGATATCAAACTTGGAATTGTTTGGGATACGATTTAGAAAATGGGGGGATTTGTGGGGATCATAATATTCCAGTGTTGATTAATGAGGGCAAAATGATTGTTACTGAAACAGGGGAGGTTGTGTTACTGGCTGGGTCATTTGTTGAGATTCATAATCAGGATAATTTAAGTGAAGAAGTTAAACAATGTAGGGATATGTTTTTCAGTGCTGGAATGATGTGTTGGAAGTCAGCTGTAGTAATGATAGTATCACTGATGGAGAGATTTCTTTGTATGAATTTAAGACGTCTATTAATAATGCAGGTCAGGTGCTCCCAGGAAAGAGTGATATTTGAAATTGTAATTGTTTCTAATTCGCTTTTGTGAAAATATTAAATGTTTGAATTGTGCATCTACTTTCCTCATGGAAAATGGAAATAGTAGTGCCAATTCTAAAACCTGGCAGATCCCCATCTGATGCTTCTAGTTAAGGGCCTATATCGTGAATGTCTCATGTACGTAAACTTATGGAATGTATGGTAATCAAGCGCTTGAGTTATATTTTGGAAAGAGTGGTGATAAAGTGTTTTATTAGAGTGGATTTTGGAAGGGTGAAATGACATTAGATTCAGTTTTAGATTTGGAAGACGATATTCGGAAAACACAATTAAATAAAGATGTTGTAATATCAGTATTTCTTGATACTGAAAAGGGAAATGATATGGAAGAAAGGACTTTTGATTAAATTAGGAGTGAGGGGGACATTGTATAATTTTTCTGAGTTTTTTATTTGGACAGACTGTGCATGTACCGGTCTGCATGTTATGTTGGTGTTTCTATGAGATAGAGAATGGGATCCCATAAGGCAGTATTTGTAGCCGTTCATTATTTAATATTATGATTAATGATGTTTTCTCTGAGATGGGAAAATGGGATACCCTGGGTAAATCACACTATACAGATGACGTCGCTTTATGGATTAGAGGTATTAATTGCAATTTACAATTAATAGGTCAAACAGTGGGCAGATTGATGAGGATTTTAAGCTTTTAGTCGTTAAAACGCATTATGTGGTTTACAAACAGCATTAATAGACTTGCATTTGATTTTAAATTATGTCATTAATATCTTGTGGAAGTGTCAGTGGTAAGATTTCTCAGTATGTGGATGGATAATAAGCTGACGTGGAAGCACCTATCAGTAAAATAATTGATAAATGTAAAGGAGCTTTAAATCTCCTCAGACATCTATGTGGGTATTCTTGGGTGCAACATGAAAATCTTTGTTGACCAATTATATTTGTTTAATTTGATCTGTTCTTGATTATGTCTGTGTGGCTTATGGATCACCTTCATCTTCAAATTAAAAATGTTTGTATGTGATACAATTACAGACTTTAAGATTGTGTTCTGGTGCAGTAATGTTGTCTCCTGTTTTGGCTTTACTGATTGCAATGGGACAATTGCCCTCAAAGTAACAGAGGTTCAAGTTGATCTCAACATACTGGATTAATTTGCGGGGCAAGGAAATGATCATCCTGTTAAAGGTGTGCTGGAGGACGGTTGGGGACATCACAAGAAGAGTGTTTTTTGTTCTGAGTGGCTGGGTTCTTATCACGCTGGGAATACAGGTGTACTTGATGATACAATATGTCCCACTGTAGCTTTCTCTGTAACCCCACCTTGTTTTTTCCAATGACTTCAGTTGATTTTATGTTACACGATCGGATTCGGTTCTGCCTGAGAGTCTGTTGGTTCGTTAGTATATTAATGAAAGTTATTATCATACAGTAACCATTTTTACAGATGAATCCAAAGATAAGTTAACTGGGGATGTTGGTGTGGCTGTTTTTGTGTGCCTGAATTGCAGGTAATGATAAAGAAATGACTTATAGCCATTTATCAGCATAGGAAGCAGAATTATTTGCCAACAGTTTAGGCTTACAGTGGCTAGAGGAAATTGGTCCTTATAATTTGCTCAGAATACATTTCGGTTTTGACGAGTCTTAAACAGGTCATTCTGGCAGTAGGTCAGATTGACTGATGGAAACTTGTCAAACGGTATTTCGTATATAAAGTTTGATTTACATGTCTGCACATTATGGGCCCTGCACATCACACTGTTGAGGGAAATGATGGAACCAAAAGCTGTTAAATGTTAAGCTGTGGATATAGACCTTCCACTTAGCAAATTAGAAGCTAAAGGGCTGGTAGTGTTAAGAATTGAGGGCTTATGACAAGACGTAGGATAATGGACATAAGGACAGACACCTTTACAGAATACATAAACCTGTTGGGTTTATAGAAGAAGGGCTTAAAACAAGGGAAGGAATGATATTGACATGACATAGAAATGTCCACACTATGCTTAATTATGCCTTGTAACTAATTGGAAAACTTCATTCTGTGTCGTGTACATTTTGTCATTATGAAACTGTCGAAACACATACTATTTCAATGTGAAGCGTATAAGGCTGAAGAAAAATCAAATGCAGTCTTCAGTACAATGTTTGCGAGGGTAGATAGTTTTCAAATAGAAACTATTAAATTATGGGACTGACTTTAAATCAATTCATAGTTTGAGCTGGAAAAGGCATGTAATAATTGTGTTAAACCTAAGGAAATGACATATAGGGTAGCAAAGGTGAGTGGGATGATGGATTATTGGGATGCTCTTAAAATCCAACAAAAGGCAACGAAAAAAGCCATAAGAATGGTCAAGACGAAATATGAGGGCAAACTGGCCAATAATATAAATCAGGATACTAAAAGTTTAGTTTTCAGTTACATGAAGAGTGAAAGGGAGATGAGAGTTGATACTGGACCACTGGAAAATGATGCTGGTGAAGTAGTAATGGGAGACAAAGAAATGGCAGATGAACTTAATGAACAATCTTCACTGTCTTTTCCGGTCAGCACCGCCCCCACTTGTCCCATTTAACCTGTCTCATTACAGGTGGACTTTAGGACCCGGGGGAGCTCAGGACCGGCCGCCCATGGCTGCTGCTGTATCCCCGGTGTTTCTGTTCGGTTGACGGATGCGGTGAACGAGTTAAAATTAATCGATCGATAATTCTCATCTCGTGTTTATTTCACTCCATAGAACCATAGAACACCACAGCACAGAAAACAGGCCATTTGGCGCTTCTAGTCTGTGCGGAAACTTTATTCCGCTCGTCCCATTGACCTGCACCCAGTCCGTAACCCTCCAAACCTCTCCCATCCATGTATCTATCCAATTTATTCTTAAAACTTAAGAGTGAGCCTGCATTTACCACGTCAGATGGCAGCTCGTTCCACACTCCCAATACTCTCTGAGTGAAGAAGTTCCTCCTCATGTTCCCCCTAAACCTTTCCCCTTTCACCCTAAAGCCATGTCCTCTCGTATTTATCTGTCCTAATCTAAATGGAAAGAACCTACTCACATTTTCTGTCTATACCCCCCATAATTTTGTAAACCTCTATCAAATCTCCCCTCATTCTTCTACGCTTCAAGGAATAAAGTCCTAACCTGTTCAATCTTTCCCTGTAACTCAACTCCTGAAGACCTGGCAACATCCTAGTAAATCTCTGCACTCTTTCAATCTCTCCAACCTCTCCATGGATACCTCATGTCTGAACTTTCTGAACTAACCTCCCATGTGGGACCTTGTCAAAGGCCTTACTAAAGTTCATGTGGACAACATCCACAGCTTTTCCTTCACCTACTTTGTTGGTAACCTCCTCGAAAACTCTTCAAGATTCTATACTTAATCAGCCCTTGGCTGTCCAAATACTTGTAAATCCGATCTCTCTGAACATCTTACAATAATTTACCTACTACTGATGTCGGGCTCACTGGCCTGTAATTACCTGGTTTACTACTGGAGCCTTTTTTAAACAATGGAATAACAAGAGCTACCCTCCAATCCTCCGGCACTGCAACCGTGGCTGAGGACATTTTAAATATTTCTGTCAGGACCCCTGCAATTTCTACTCTAGTCTCTCTCAAGGTCCGAGGAAATATCAAGTCAGGCCCGGGGGATTTATCTACCTTTATGCGCTGTAAGGCAGCAAGCACCTCCTCCCCTTTAATCTACAAATGTTCCATGACACTACTGCTTGTTTCCCTTCCTTCCATATACACTATGCCAGTTTCCTGAGTAAATACTGATGCAAAAAAACTGTTTAAGATCTCCGCCATCTCGTGAGGCTCCACATATAGACGACCACTCTGATCTTCTAGGGGACTAATTTTGTCCCTTGCTATCCTTTTACTCTTAATATACTTGTAGAAACCCTTCAGGTTTTCCTTCACATTATCTGCCAAAGCCACCTCATGTCTTTTTCCCTTCCTGATTTCCTTCTTTAGTATTTTCTTACGTTTTCTATACTCTTCAAGTAACTCATTTGCTCTTTGTTGCCTCTACCTGCTATACACTTCTCTGTTTTTCTTAACCAGATCGCCAATATCCCTTGAAAACCAAGGTTCCCTGTGCCTGTTAACTTTGTCTTTTATCCTGGCAGGAAAATGCAAACTCTGCACCCTTAAAATTTCACATTTGGAGGCCTTCCACTTACTGAACACATCCTTGTCAGGAAAAAAAAAACTTATCCCAATCCACTCTTCCTAGATCCTTTTTCATTTCCACAAAATTGGCCCTTCTCCAATTTAGAACCTCAACTCAAGGACCAGACCCATCCTTATCCATAATTAACTTGAAACTAATGACATTATGGTCATTGGACCCAAAATGTTCGCCCACACATACTTCTGTCACCTGACCTGTCTGGTTTTCCTAATAGGAGATCAAGTATTGCATCCTCTCTCGTAGGTACCTCTATATATTGATTTAGAAAACTTTCCTGAAAACATTTCACAAACTCCAAGTCATCTAGCCCTATTACAGTTTGGGAGTTCCAGTCAATATGTGGAAAGTTAAAAGCCCCTAATATTAGAACTTCCTGTTTCTTACATCGGTCTACTATCTTTATACAGATTCACTCCTCCAATTCTCTCTGACTATTGGGCAGTCTATAATATACCCCTATTAGTGTGGTGACACCTTTCCCGTTCCTCAGCTCCACCCATATGGCCTCTGTAGACAAGCCCTCCGGGCTGTCCTGTCTACGCACAGCTGTGATATTTTCCCTGACTAGTAATGCCACTCCTCCCCCTTTTATCCCTCCCCCTCTATCACGTCTGAAACAACAAATAATTCTATCATGTATAAACCTTAGGTGAGAGATTATCTTTTTGTAATAATGTATTAAAAATAAATTATAAATTCTACCAATGAGAATTACAAATTCTCTTACTGAAGGATTCATATTCAAAATATTATCCAACAAATCAGATTCTTGCATATATGGGAACTTAGATAATTATTTTTTGTATGAGAGAGAGAATATTTGCTAATTAACTCTTCAAAAGTCATCAATCGACCATCACAAAATAAATGAAAATAAAAATAAATAAATCTGCAAAAAAAAAGCAGATCCCCTTAATCACGAAAGATTAAACAAGTTTGGGAGAGAGAACTTAATATGACCTTTGTTAATGAAGATGGTCAATTCTTCTTTAATATGTGCCAATCAGTGTTTAATTCAATTTAAAATTGTTCACTGTTACTATTTAACAAAGGAGAGACTATCCAAAATATTTCCTAACATAGACAATTATTGCGATAGGTGTAAAAGTGAAGTAGCCACTTTTTCACATATGTTCTGGTCATGTTCTTCATCAAAATCTTTTTGGAAATCTTTATTTTCTACAATTTCTAAAGCTCTGAAAATTAATTTACAACCTAATGTGCAAACCTTTGATTTCTGTCTATACATACAGTCCCCGCATGACCTTTATCCTCCTCCACCTCACTATCTGCTCTAACACTCTGCTTCCCCTCCCTCTGCAAATCTAGTTTAACCCCCCCCCCCCCCCCCCAAGCAGCACTTGCAAATCTACCCGCAAGGATGTTAGTCCCCCTCCAGTTCAGGGGCAAACCGTCCCGTCGGAACAGGCTCCACCTTCCCGGGAACAAAGCCCAATTGTCCAGAAACATGAAGCCCTCCCTCCTGCACCATCTCCTTAGCCACGTATTTAGCTGCACTCTCCGCACATTTATATTTACAGGGACTTTACTCCTGACGCCGGTCCCGGGACCCGACCCGGAGCGGAACCGGAGCAGATTCTCAGCCACTGGTTTTCATCCCAGGTCGCGAAGAAAGGATAAAGTTTCCCCGTGAATTTATTCCCAGTGAAGGTGTGGAGATGGGACTTGGTCTCCGCGTTGTAAAATGAAACTGTCCCGGACTCGTAACTGAGATAAACTCCCACCCTCCTGGGGATGGGACCGGCAGCGAGACGGGACTCGGGGGAGGGGATACCGAACACGTCATAATCCCGATGTAACACGTCACCACGCCGCCCGATGACCCAGAATCCGATCTCCGGACTCAGTCTGAACCGTCCCTTCCTCTTCACAGACTCTGCGGCGACTCCCAGACACCAGAACCGATTCCCCGTCACCTCCACCTCCCAGTAATGTCTCCCCGATGTGAATCCCTCCGATCCCAGCACACATTCCCAGTGTGTGAATCTCTTCCCGGTGTCAGGGAGTTTCCTCCAGGTCCGGGTCCATCTCACACTCTTCCGATCCTCAGACACCTCGAGATACGGACCCGCCGTTTCCACATCCAGGGTGACAGAGACTGGGGGGAGAAGCAGAGAATTAGAGAGTCCCCGGGGATCGGGGGGAGACTCGGGCAGGGCGGCCCCGGGGATCGGGGGGAGACTCGGACAGCGCGGCCCCGGGGATCGGGGGGAGACTCGGGCAGCGCGGCCCCGGGGATCGGGGGGAGACTCGGGCAGCGCGGCCCCGGGGATCGGGGGGAGACTCGGGCAGCGCGGCCCCGGGGATCGGGGGGAGACTCGGGCAGCGCGGCCCCGGGGATCGGGGAGAGACTCGGGCAGCGCGGCCCCGGGGATCGGGGGGGGGGGGGACTCGGGCAGCGCGGCCCCGGGGATCGGGGGGAGACTCGGGCGGCGCGGCCCCGGGGATCGGGGGGAGACTCGGGCAGCGCGGCCCCGGGGATCGGGGGGAGACTCGGACAGCGCGGCCCCGGGGAGCCTCGAGCAGCGCGGCCCCGGGGATCGGGGGGAGACTCGGGCAGCGCGGCCCCGGGGATCGGGGAGAGACACGGGCAGCGCGGCCCCGGGGATCGGGGGGAGACTCGGGCAGCGCGGCCCCGGGGATCGGGGGGAGACACGGGCAGCGCGGCCCCGGGCATCGGGGGGAGACTCGGGCAGCGCGGCCCCGGGGATCGGGGGGAGACTCGGGCAGCGCGGCCCCGGGGATCGGGGGGAGACTCGGGCAGCGCGGCCCCGGGGATCGGGGGGAGACTCGGGCAGCGCGGCCCCGGGGATCGGGGGGGGGGGGACTCGGGCAGCGCGGCCCCGGGGATCGGGGGGAGACTCGGGCGGCGCGGCCCCGGGGATCGGGGGGAGACTCGGGCAGCGCGGCCCCGGGGATCGGGGGGAGACTCGGACAGCGCGGCCCCGGGGAGCCTCGAGCAGCGCGGCCCCGGGGATCGGGGGGAGACTCGGGCAGCGCGGCCCCGGGGATCGGGGCGAGACACGGGCAGCGCGGCCCCGGGGATCGGGGGGAGACGGGCAGCGCGGCCCCGGGGATCGGGAGGAGACTCGGACAACGGGGCGCCGGGGATCGGGGGAGACTCGGACAACGGGGCCCCGGGGATCGGGGGGTGACTCGGGCAGCGCGGCCCCGGGGATGGGGGGGAGACTCAGACAGCGCGGCCCCGGGGAGTCTCGGTCAGCGCGGCCCCGGGGATCTGGGGGGAGGGGATACTCGGACATCGCGGCCCCGGGAATCGGGGGGAGACTCGGGCAGCGCGGCCCCGGGGATCGGGGGGAGACTCGGACAGCGCGGCCCCAGGATCGGGGGGAGACTCGGGCAGCGCGGCCCAGGGGATCGGGGGGAGACTCGGACAGCGCGGCCCCGGGAATCGGGGGGAGACTCGGACAGCGCGGCCCCGGGGATCGGGGGGAGACTCGGACAGCGCGGCCCCGGGGATCGGGGGGAGACTCGGGCAGCGCGGCCCAGGGGATCGGGGGGAGACTCGGACAGCGCGGCCCCGGGAATCGGGGGGAGACTCGGACAGCGCGGCCCCGGGGATCGGGGGGAGACTCGGACAGCGCGGCTCCGGGGATCGGGGGGAGACTCGGGCAGCGCGGCCCCGGGGATCGGGGGGAGACTCGGGCAGCGCGGCCCCGGGGATCGGGGGGAGACTCGGACAGCGCGACCCCGGGGATCGGGGGGAGACTCAGACAGCGCGGCCCCGGGGAGTCTCGAGCAGCGCGGCCCCGGGGATCGGGGGGAGACTCGGGCAGCGCGGCCCCGGGGATCGGGGGGAGACTCGGACAGCGCGGCCCCGGGGAGTCTCGAGCAGCGCGGCCCCGGGGATCGGGGGGAGACTCGGGCAGCGCGGCCCCGGGGATCGGGGGGAGACTCAGACAGCGCGGCCCCGGGGAGTCTCGAGCAGCGCGGCCCCGGGGATCGGGGGGAGACTCGGGCAGCCCGGCCCCGGTAATCGGGGGGAGACTCGGACAGCGCGGCTCCGGGGATCGGGGGAGACTCGTACAGCGCGGCCCCGGGGATCGGGGGGAGACTCGGGCAGCGCGGCCCCGGGGATCGGGGGGAGACGGGCAGCGCGGCCCCGGGGATCGGGAGGAGACTCGGACAGCGCGGCTCCGGGGATCGGGGGAGACTCGGACAGCGCGGCCCCGGGGATCGGGGGGAGACTCGGACAGCGCGGCTCCGGGGATCGGGGGAGACTCGGACAGCGCGACCCCGGGGATCGGGGGGAGACTCAGACAGCGCGGCCCCGGGGAGTCTCGAGCAGCGCGGCCCCGGGGATCGGGGGGAGACTCGGGCAGCCCGGCCCCGGGGATCGGGGGGAGACTCAGACTGCGCGGCCCCGGGGATCGGGGGAGACTCGGGCAGCGCGGCCCCGGGGAGTCTCGAGCAGCGCGGCCCCGGGGATCGGGGGGAGACTCGGGCAGCCCGGCCCCGGTAATCGGGGGGAGACTCGGACAGCGCGGCTCCGGGGATCGGGGGAGACTCGGACAGCGCGACCCCGGGGATCGAGGAGAGACTCGGACAGCGCGGCCCCGGGGATCGGGGGGAGACTCGGGCAGCGCGGCCCCGGGGATCGGGGGAAGACTCGGGCAGCGCGGCCCCGGGGATCGGGGGGAGACTCGGACAGCGCGGCTCCGGGGATCGGGGGAGACTCGGGCAGCGCGGCTCCGCGGATCGGGGGAGACTCCGGCAGCCCGGCCCCGGGGATCGGGGGGAGACTCAGACAGCGCGGCCCCGGGGAGTCTCGAGCAGCGCGGCCCCGGGGATCGGGGGGAGACTCGGGCAGCCCGGCCCCGGGGATCGGGGGGAGACTCAGACAGCGCGGCCCCGGGGAGTCTCGAGCAGCGCGGCCCCGGTAATCGGGGGGAGACTCGGACAGCGCGGCCCCGGTATCGGGGGGGGGGAGACTCGGGCAGCGCGGCTCCGGGGATCGGGGGAGATTCGGACAGCGCGACCCCGGGGATCGGGGGGAGACTCGGGCAGCGCGGCCCCGGTATCGGGGGGGGGGGAGACTCGGGCAGCGCGGCCACGGGGATCGGGGGGGAGACTGGACAGCGCGGCCACGGGGATCGTGGGCAGACTCGGACAGCGGAGCCCCGGTGGCCGACACGAACCTTTGACTCGAGGAAAGCAGATGTCTCCACAAGGGTTTTCCGCTGGACAGGGGAAACATCCTCCCTCACTCCTGCCTGTTGACCCCTGAAAGAATTTTGTGTTTCCATGAGATCTCCTCTCATTCTTCGAAACTGGTAACAGAGAACATAGAACAGCACAGCACAGGAACAGACCCTTCATACAATGTTCACATTCATTTGCGAGTGTGAAGTGGGGCAGTGTGATGGTTTGAGACAGTAAAGGAGGTGATAATGGGAGGGGAGAGATGAATGGCAGATTGAACCAGGAGTGGGAGGGGTGGAAACCCCGTGGGTGAACTGTGTGTGTACACGTAATGAGAAGCTGGAGGGGGCAAAGATGGGAGTTGAGGATGGCTTTGTCCCCTTTCCCACAACCCCATCCCCCGCAGCCCCTTATTAGGACAGAGGATGAATGTGCAGGAACCCTTAATCAACACAGGTCCTGATGAAGTGTTTCAGTCTGAACCGTGGACTGTTTACTCTTTTCCATAGGAACTTCCCGGCCTGCTGTGCCCCCAACAATTTGTGTGTGTTACTCTGCTTTAAATATACTCAATTATTTGGCCTCCACAGCTGCCTGTGGCAGATTCACTATCCTGTGGATAAAGGAATTCCTCCTCATCTCTGTCCGAAATGGACATCCCTGTAGTCGGAGGCTGTGCTTACCGTTCTCGACCCACCCACATCCTCCCAACATCAACTCTTTCCAGACAGGTGTCAGAAAGATCTGGCGAGACCCTTCATCAGGACCGGTGTAGCTTGGATTACCAGCATCTGCAGATTTTCTCCCGTTTGATTTTTAAAGCAGAAGTTAATAAGTAAACTTCTTGATCAGTCAGAGTCTCAAAAGTTATGGGAAGGAGGCAGGAGAATAGGGTTGAGAGGGAAAATAAATCAGCCATTCTTCTAAACTCCCGTGAGTACAGGCCAAGAACCATCAAACACTCCTCATATGTTAACTCTTTCATTCCCGGAATTATTCTTGTGAATCTTCTGGACCCCCTCCAATGCCAGCACATGTTTTCCGATAGAAGGGACCCAAAACTGCTCACAATACTCCAAGTGTGGTCTGAACAATGCCTTATTAAAACCTCAGAATTACATCCTTGCTCTTGTACTCTAATCCTCTCGAAATGAAAGCAAACATTGAGTTTGCCAATCTTACCACTGACACAAACTGCAAGTTAACCTTCAGGGAATCCTGCACAAGGACACCCATGTCCCTTTGCACCTCTGATTTTTGAATTTCGCCCTGTTTACAGAGTTGTCTCTGCTTTTATTCCTTCAATCAAAGACGTACCTGCCTAAGTTTGTACCTGTCAAACTCTACCTGTGCTACAAGATCCTTATTCCGTATACTGGTGCATTCAAATAAGACCATAATACAAAGCAGCAGAAGCCGGCCATTCGGCCCTTCGAATCAGCTCCACCATTTTATCATGAGCTGATCCATTCTCCCATTTATTCCCACTCCCCCACCGTCTCTCCATGACCTTTGATGCCCTGGCTACTCACATACCTATCAATCTCTGCTTTAAATACACCCAATGACCTGGCCTCCACTGCCGCAAGAAATTCACAGATTCACCACCCTCTGGCTAAAAAAAATTCTTTGCATCTCCCTTCTGAATGGGCGCCCTTCAATCTTTAAATCATGCTCTCTCGTACTAGACTCCCCTATCATGGGAAACAACTTTGCCACATCCACTCTGTCCATGCCTTTTAACATTCGACATGTTTCTGTGAGGTTACCCTCATTCTTCTAAACTCCATGGAGTACAGTCCAAGAGCGGTCAAATGTTTCTCGTATGTTAACCCTCTCATTCCCGGAATCATTCTAGCGAATCTTCTCTGAACCCTCTCCAATGTCAGAACGTCCTTTCTTAAAGAAGGAGCCCAAAACTGCACACAGTATTCCAAGAGAGGTCTTACCAGTTCCTTATAGAGCCTCAACATCACATCCCTGCTCCTATACTATATTCCTCTAGAAATTAATGTCAGCATTGCATTCACCTTCTTCACCACCAACTCAACCTGGAGGTTAACCTTAAGGGTATCCTGCACGAGTACTCCCAAGTCCCTTTGCATCTCAGAACTTTGAATTCTCTCTCCATTTAAATAATAGTCTGCCGATTTATTTCTTCTACCAACGTGCATGACCATACACTTTTCAACATTGTATTTCATTTGCCACTTCTTTGACCATTCTCATAATCTATCCAAGTCTCTCTGCAAACTCTCTGTTTCCTCAGCACTACCGTCCCCTCCACCTATCTTTGTATCATCAGCAAACTTAGCTACAAAGCCATCTATTCCATCATCCAAATCATTGATATACAACGTAAAAAGATGCGGCCCCAACACGGACCCCTGTGGAACACCACTGGTAACTGGCAGACAACCAGAATGGAATCCCTTTATTCCCACTCTCTGTTTCCTGCCAATCCGCCAACGATCTATCCACATATGTAAATTTCCCGTAATTCCATGGGCTCTTATCTCGTTCAGCAGCCTCATGTGTGGCACTTTGTCAAAGGCCTTCTGATATCTTCCTCCATGAGGACTTCCGCAGTGAAGACTGGTGCAAAATATTTGGTTTAGCTGCCATCTCTTTATCCCGCATTATTATTTATCCGGCCTCATTTTCTAGCGGTCCTATATCCACTCTCATCTCTGTTTTATTTTTTTACAATACTTGAAAAACAATTTGATATTGTTTGCTAACTTGTTTTACAATGACAGGTGTGTAAAAAGGGCCTGAAGGATCATTGGAGACCAGAGTCACCCCAACCACAAACTGTACCAGTTGCTACCATCCGGGATACGGTACAGCAGCATAAAAGCCAGGAGCAACAGGCTCCGGGACAGCTTCTTCAACCAGGTCATCAGACTGATTAACTCATGCTAACACATCTGTATTTCTATGTTATATTGACTAGCATGTTATACATATAATTCATCATAAATTACTATAAATTGCACATTGCACATTTACATGGAGACGTAACGTAAAGATTTTTAATCATGTATATGAAGGATGTAAGTAATAAAGTCAATTCAATTCAAATCAATTTCTTGTTTATTTTTTCCCGCCCAATCATCCTTTTAGTTTCTCTCTGTAGATATTTAAAAGCTTCCCAATCCTTTGTCTTCCTACTAATTTTTGTTTAGTTGTATGCCCTCTCTTTTGCCTTTGCATTAACTTGTCTTCCCTTGTCAGCCACGGTTTTACTATTTTGCCATTTTAGTATTTATTTATTTTTGGAATACATCTATCCTTCACCTTCCTCATTTTCCCAGAAACTGACACCATTTCTGCTCTGCTCTGATCCCTGCCAGCATCTCCTTCCAATTTGCTTTGGCCAACTCCTCTCTCAGACCACTGTAATTTCTTTTACTTCTCTGAAATACTACAATGTAAGACTTTACTTTCTGCTTATCAGATTTCAAGTTGAACTCAGTCATGTTGTGAGCACTGCCTCCTAAGGGTTCTTTTAACTACTCTCCTCTGGTTCAATACATAACACCCAATCCAGTAGAGCTGTTCCCCGAGTAGGCTCAACGACAAACTGCTCTAGAAAGCCATCACATTGCATTCAACAAACTCACTCTCTTGAGATCCTTTACCAACCTGATTTTCCCAATTGACCAACATGTTGAAATCTCCCATGATTATCATAACATTGTCCTTTTCATCAGCCTTTTCTATTTCCAGCTGTAATCTGTGGGCCTCAACCCACTGACTGTTGGGAGGCCTGTATATGACTGCTGTCAGTGTCATTTTTACTTTTGCAGTTCCTTACCTCAACCCACAAGATTCAACATCTTCCAATCCTATGTCGCATCTTGCTGCTGATTTACCAACAGAGCCACGCTACCCCCTCACCCGACCTTCCTATAACACCGATACATTGTGAAACCTTGAACATTCAGCTCCCAACTACAACCATCCTTCAGCCACGTTTCCGTGATGGCCACAACATCATACCTGACAATCGGTAATAGTAGTAATAATAGCTACCCTTTTTAATTCTGCATCCCCAATGTTCTGATACTAACCCTGCCGGCTGGAATTTTCTCTTTGCATCTGTCCGCCCTATCTGACAGTCTGACTGCACGCTATCATTGCATTTTACAATCAGTCCTATCCCTTCACTCCAGTTCCCGTGCACCCCCCCCCCCCCACCAAATTAGTTCAGACCCTCCCCAACAGCTCTATCAAACCTCTCTGTGAGAATATTGTTCTCCCTCGGGTCCCTTTTGAGCAGGTCATTCCTCCACCAGAACAGATCCCAATGATCCAAGAAGCTGAATCCCTGTCCCCAGCACCATCTTCTCAGCCATGTTTATCTGCCAAATTATCCTGTTTCTACCCTCACCAGCACGTGGCACAGGCAGCAATCCAGAAATTACAACCCTGGGGGTGCTGCTTCTGAGCGTTCGACCAAGCTCTCCAAATTCTATTTTCAGGACCTCTTTGCTTTTACTTCCAATGTCATTGTCACAAATTTACCAAGATATCTGCCTCTTTTCCCTCCCTCTCTAAAATGCTGCGGACACGATTCTAGGCATCCCTGACCCTGGCACCCAGGAGGCAACATACCATTCGGGTGTCCCGTTCACATCAAGAGATTCTCCTGTCTGTTCCCCTGACGATTCAGTCCCTGATCACGTCCACTCCCCTCTTCTGCCTCTAACAACAGTGAGAGATGCTGATCCGGAAGGGGGAAGACCTGCGTCAATCAGAGTCTGCACTCACAGGGCACATGAAGGGCTTGTGTATTTTCCTGACAATCCCTGTCACCACACTGATACCTGCTTTTATTCCCTACAATATCATCGTCAGTATTAAATTCCCAGCTCCTCTGGTAGATCCTAACTCATGTCCTGGTGTGTTAGTGCAGTGTGCCTGGGATCAGGACACACTGGTTCATCTGCCAGTCCCGTGTATTGGTTGTATTGTGACCCTGTGCTGGTGTGTTCAGGGGTCTGACATCTCCAGCTGCCCATGTGACAGTGATGCCTCCCAGTCGGTGGGGTTGATGTGAAATAAACTTCAGTTCCCCTTCACCCCAGTATTACAGACAATCTTTGCCTCAAATTGGAACTAAATTGAGCTTCATAAAACAAGGGGAAATGAATCTTTGTAAGTTTTACCTCGATTAATAGCATCAAGTGTTTCTCTCAGCACTGTGTTCAACAAATAGAGGTGATCGAATTTTTCAACCGGTAGGGTCTCATCTGTCACTGACAATTCCTGGACATTGTCATTAATCCTGTAAATATTAAACAGCTGGTTATAAATTGCTATTCTGAACTATTTTACAAATCCATTCAGGGTTTCAGTAAAGAGCCTGTCCTACCTTCTGTTCCGACGAGCTTCCTCCTGAAATAAATAAAACACAAATCCGATTAGACTTGGACTTACTGTCCATATCCTGAATTTCTTCCAAATCATTACCAGGTGTTGAAAATTCCCACTCCCGCAGTCACTCACACACACGGACAATACAGAACCATGGGGTAAATTACAAGGAAAGTTTCTGAATGTCAGACCATTACTGAGAGGATGAAACTTACAGGGAAGACAGGACAGGCTGTGCATTTTCATCTGGATATGACGTCAGGCTGATAGGATGGAGGAATTTAAGATCAGTGATGTCTGTGATTGTGTGCGGGTGGAGGAAGTACCTCTATTTATGGGGAGACTCGTGGGGAGATGTAATTCCAGATGGATTTTAACAAATTCCACTAGAAATTTAGTGAAGAGGATGTGGAACTCAGTGCCACAGGAGTGGGTGAAATGGAACAGCAGAGACTGACTGTAATGCGGAGGCTGGATAAACACGTGAGGGACCAGAGATTTCGGGGCACTGTTGCTGGTTGTGGTGAGTAGGTGGCAGGAGGATTGTGCAGAGGGGAAATTGAGAGGAGGAAATGGGCCGAATGGCCTGGTTATGTTTTGAATGATTGAACGTTCATTTGAATGTTATCTGTAAAAGTAAAGAGACAGTAATAGTTTCCCTAATCTGGCGGAAACCGGATATAGAAGATAAGTCTGATGTGTGGGTCAAATTCTTTGTTCTCACTGATTGACAAAGAGACCCTCACACCAACCGCACCAGACACACTCACAGCCAGTGACTGGAACCGGGAGTTAATGAGAGTTTTAGGGGATATTTAATGCAGAATTAAGGACACAGTCAGCAGCTCTGTGTTACGATCAGAGTAAATAATTTCAGAGAAATTTGCATTCTATCCTGGGATGTACAGAAGTTGTGAAAGTCCAGTTTTGGGACAACAACAACCCTGAATAGATGCATCAATTGTCAGGTGAGAAACAGTTTACTGACATTTGTAAATGCTGTGTGTAGGAGCAAAGCATCTGTTTTCTGTCTGCATTGTATTCTGAGTTACGTGTTTATTACGATAACCAGTCACGTGAGTGGGGACGTGGTAAAAGCGAAGGGAATAAGTTACGTATTCATACTTTGTCCGGCACAGTTTTGATCTGGGGACGGGCGGATGTCATTCTGTATTTGTGTTGCAGCTTACTTTACAATGAATTACCCTGAAGTTTCATCGCTTCAAGATTGTATTTTGCTAATGAAGGACTGAAAGCGTATCTTGGACATTTTGAAATGTCATTATTGGAGTGATGGGAGGGTGCATCATGCAAGTATAACAACTTGTGTGAGGTCGCCAGCAGCGGCAATTGATTTGTTAGAATTGGCCGCTGTGCTGTGTTTATTTCAAATATACCACTGTTCATTTTGTGCCCTCTGAAAGAAACGAATTGAAATATAATCCCTCACCTTGAGAAACATCACACTGTCTTTTTGATCCATCTGTTCCTTTAACTTCGAGATTTCCTCCTGAATAAACCTTATATTCTCTTGAATCTCCCGAAGATTTTTCTCCATTGAGTTGAGAATCCTCTTCTCTTCTTCCCTGAGATCCCTGAGTAAGCTCTGCTCTTTCTCAGTGATAATCTGGCGCAGTTCAACAAACTGGGATGTGACGTGGGACTGAAGGCTGTGTGACTGTTCCTGTCGAATGAAAGGTGAAGATTAATATACTGCATTGCTGTGCTCTGTTTCCTTTTGTCGTTAAGTTCGGTCTATTGGAGTCCATGCTACTTCTGAGTGCATTCCCGTCAACACCATTCCCTCACGTTTTCCTGAAACCTATTCTCAGTTTATTGACCCATAAACTCCCATCTGATTCACACACACCCTCCCCACCTTTACAGGGTTAATTGTAATTAACCATTCATCCAGCATGTCCTTGGAATGTGTCTGAAACTGTCATGACCACAGGGAGAGCATGCAAACTCCACACAGACAGCAGCAGAGGTCAGGATCGAACCCAGGTCACTGGAGCTGCGATACTCTGCTATTCTGCATTAAATGGAGCAAAATTCGACAGTAATATCAGAAATTCCGCTCATGAAGCCTCACCCGAACTCCGGAAATCTTCTCTTTCTGTTGCTGCTCCTTTTCCTGGAAGTCTGATTTCTTTTTTGTGAGAGAGTCTAAGGAAGATTTTAGCTGATCCTGGAAGTCAGAGAGTGAAGGAAATAGAAACAAAGATGCATCAAAAGAAACAGGTGATCAAACCCGATTATCACACAAAATGCCGGAGGAACTCAGTGAGTCAGGCAGCATCTATTCAGGGAAAATAAACATTCGGTGTTCCGGGATGAGACCCTTCATTAGGACTGGGAAGGAACGGGACAGAAGCTACAATAAAAAGGTTGGGGATGAGAACCAGCTGACAGGTGACGGGTGAGACAATGTGAGGGGGAACGTGGGGGAGGGTGATGAAGTGAGAAGCTGGGAGGGGACAGGTGGAAGAGGTAAAGGGCTGGAGATGAAGGAATGTAATACGAGAGGACAATTCACCATGGAAGAAACGGGAGGAACTGGGCAGTTTGCGGCCCTGAATGGTGACGAGGGAGGAGGTTAGGAGTCAGGTGTAGCACTTGTCCCGCTTGCAGGTGTCAGTGCCAGGAGGGAGATCAGTGGGGAGGAGCGAGTGGATCAGGGCGATACAGGACGTGGACCGCGATCCGTATGGAGAGCGGAGAGTTGCGGGGTGAGGAAGAGGGCTGTGGGACGGAGAGATGCTAGAATCCCGTGGGAGAAGGCGAAAGTTGCAGAGAATGATGTGTTAGTTATAGAGGCTCGTGCGATGATATGTAGGACAAAGGAAATATTTTAAGTATTGAACTAACGTTAGTTTTTACCTTGTAGGTTTTAACAGCTTCTTTAATCGGCATGAAGCGGTGCTCTCTGTGTTCCTGCGCGTCTCTACAGATCACACAGATCAGTGTCTTGTCCGTTTCACAAAACAGCTTCAGTTCTTCCTCATGTTCCTCGCAGTGAAGTTTACTTTCCTTCCCTTTCGGATTCAGGTTTAGATTTCGAGCTTTTTCAGCCAGATTTGCTAAGGCCCGATTCACCCTGAGGGTGCGGTCAGCAAACTCCTCTCTACATTCCGGGCAGGAGTTTCTCTCCTCCCTTTCCCAACACAGTGTAATACAAGAGCGACAGAAGTTGTGTCCGCACTCCAGTATAACCGGATCGGTGAAGAAATCCAGGCAGACGGGACAAATTGCCTCCTCGCTCAAACTCTCGACCTGTCCTTTCGAAGCCATGTTAACTCCCAGCACTTCCTGATTCAGAATGATTTCACTTTCCGGGAGCTGCTGATCCCCTGCAGTACCGCGATTGTCCACTACGCGCGCTGCAGACTCAGGGAGTGAACATTCTGCTGCTGGATGTGTTCAGTGGAAATTCTGGCTATTTCCATGTTAGTGTGGGATCAAAAACAAATTAAACAGGGAAAAGATAAGAAAACGCCCAATGGACTGTCTAAGCCCGGCGACGAGCGTAGGTGAGTTGGCCATATGCCCAGCAACCCCATCTCGTAAACACCTAGAGCGACAAAAAACGTTAGCTGAATGTCCAAAGGCCCCATCGCTCCGATCGGAAGGACCTTTCCGGATAGAGATCCTTCATCTGAACTGTCTCAACCCGAAATGCCGATTGTCCATTTCCCTCCACAGATGCTGCCCGACCCCCTGAGTTCCTCCAGCAGCTCGTTTTTTATCTTTCTCCATGTCTAACAGATTCAGAGTGGAGTGTAAAACGGTGGATAAGTAAACAGTGAAAACATGCCATTAAACTGGGGATGCGGAGAGAATATTGTGCTGTGAGGAGAGAGATGCAGTGGTGATGACCGACCTGTGGTTGCAGGAAAAAGCACAGGACTGGACTTTCTACGTCATAGGGTGGAAAATGTTAATTTTTCGGTAAGGTCCTGATTTCAACAGCCCTTCGTGAGAAAAACTTAATGACTTGACCCATGTCTGTCCTGTCTCCAATAGAAGCCCTGGTCTCCTTCACTCTGGACACAGATCAGATGTTGATACTTTTTTTTGTATCAAAATAAACTTTATACTCTTTATTCAGAATGATAAAACGTGCCAATACCTTTACCCAATGAATTTACATTCATTCTCTATTGGGTATTCTGTTGTCTGTTGTCGCCCATGTGCCCCCTGGGGTGGTGAACAATAATTGAGAGGCTTTCTCAGCCAACACGGCCTCTCCCAGTCTAGCAGTAGATAGACCCGATAGTTCCAATGGTGTCCCTGTAGTCTGGAATGTGTCAGTCGGCAGCATTCCTGTACGACAGGGGTTCCCAGCATTTTGTGCTAAACACCAGTACCAGTAACCGTGGACCCCTGGTTGGGAACCGCTGCTCTCCGGACATCTCGGTGTGATGGCAGGCCAACAAGTTTCGAGCGTCTTTCCCCGAGTTGATGATATTCCAGGAGCACTCGCTGTCCGTTTTCCTGTGCGTCCTGGGAACAGCCCGAGGATCAGTGAGCCTTCTGTCACGCAGCTGCTGTGGCACAGGCTCTTGCATCTTTCTCCACATATCTTCGCCAGCCCACAGTCCGCAAAGAGGCGAGTGACCGTCTCGTCTCCACTGCAGTTAGCTCGGGGCAGCGCGCTGTGGGAGTGATCTCCGGGCATGCAGCAAGGATCAGACTGGGAGGGCCCCTCTCGTCTCCACTGCAGTAATCTCGGGGCAGCGCACTGTGGGAGTGATCTCCGGGCATGCAGCAAGGATCAGACTGGGAGGGCCCCTCTCGTCTCCACTGCAGTAATCTCGGGGCAGCGCACTGTGGGAGTGATCTCCGGGCATGCAGCAAGGATCAGACTGGGAGGGGCCCTCTCGTCTCCACTGCAGTAATCTCGGGGCAGCGCGCTGTGGGAGTGATCACCGGGCATGCAGCAAGGATCAGACTGGGAGGGGCCATCTCGTCTCCACTGCAGTAATCTCGGGGCAGCGCGCTGTGGGAGTGATCTCCGGGCATGCAGCAAAGATCAGACTGGGAGGGGCCCTCTCGCTGCCAGACAGGTGAGGTCTTGCTGCCTGTTGGTGAGATCTGGTGATGAGGCATTCTGCCAGATGGTCTGGACTGTCTGCTAAGGGAACCAGTCCACTGTGTCCATCCAGTCCTTCTCCTGCAGTAACTGTAGGACATTCCGTGCTGACCACTGTCTGGTGTTCTTGTGGACAAGGCAGCTGGTCTGAAAGAACTGTCACCAATTTCATTAACACAAGGTTCACATGGAGAAGCTTCCTGATTGAGACAGACACAGTCTCACAGGGTATTTACAGGGTAGGGGCAGGAATGAAGTTTCTCCTGGCTGGGCAGTGGAACCGGGGATCACAGACTCAAAATCCGAGGTCACCTCAGCAGGACTGAGATGAGGAGAAATTTCCCCACCCACAGTGCAGTGAATATTTGGAGTTTTCTCCACAGGTTTTCTAAATTAAACCGACATATTTAGGGGCTCGGCGATGTTGGGAACGTTGCAGGAAAGTGGTGCTGAGGGCAAAGATCAGCCATGTTCTGAGTGAGGGACAGAACAGCGCAACGGGCCGAATGGCAACGTCTGTTCCTGTTTCTTATTTTCTAAATCACGAGGTTACCTTTGCGCCTTGTTCTCCCTTGGCCTTCAGCCTGTCGGATTGCACAGGGGAGCGGTGAGAGCTCCGGAGATCCATCAGCAGCCGCTGCGATTATTTCATGTTCCTGTTATTTATCCTGTTTCTCCATATTTGCATTTACACAGTTTGTTACCTTCAGCACTCTGGCTGATCTTTCACTGCCTGCTTCTGTTGTGGTTACTATTCTATACTTTTTCTAAGTATGTCCGCAGGAAAATGCTTCTCGGGGTTGTATGTGGTGACTTATCTGGACTCTGAAAATAAAATTTATTTTGAAATTTGAGTTTCGGGAAACTTGCTTCAATTCTGAGAACAAACTGTGACTGACATCTCCAGCTCCCAGCAGCAGCCCGGCCTCACACACTCGCAGCCAATCAGCGATCACCGCTGGGAGAAGGATGCTCTCATTGGCTGAGGGGTGTGAGTGGGCGGGACGCTGTGCGCCCGGCCGGGCCTGTGTTTGCAACCGGGACCGAGTGAGGCCGGAGACCGGGAGCTGAGCCTCGGGTTTCGGCTGCACCACCGGCGGGTCGTGAATCCTTTCGAAGGCAGAGCTGAAGCGACTGGCGGGGATTCCGTGAGATGTTTCAGCTACACGGAGGGCGCCCGGCCTTTCCCCGCCGAGGATCGGGGCCTGTTGTCTGGAGTTGTCTCCCAGACCCGTCCCTTCCTGCTGGGAGACGGGAGCTGCCCCGCAGCGGCTGCCGATGGATCTCCGGAGCTCTCACCGGTCCCCTGTGCAATCCGAACGGCTGAAAACCAAGGGAGAACAAGGCGCAAAGGTAAACTCGTGCTTTAGAAAATAAGTAACATGAGCATGTCTGGCCACTCGGCCCGTTGCGCCTATTCCACCCTTTCCTCAGAATAGTCCTTTCTTTTTAAATCTTTTTATTGATTTTAAACAAACATAAATGAAACATGAATACAAAGAGCTTGAGAGTACATAATTAACAGGTTAAGGTATAAATACAAACAGATGATATTAACCTCCCAAACTCATAGTGGTTACAAAAAAATAGAGAAAATAAATGAAAAAAATCGTAACCGACATGGGCCATTGCATTATATCAATTATACACAGTAGCGTCAATAACTACGCACCTCCATCCAAATAATTAAGGACAATAAAAGTAAGGTTTAGGAAAAGTCAGTTTAGCTCATATGAAAATGTTGAATAAATGGTCTCCAAGTTTCTTCATATTTAACTGAAGGGTCAAAGACAACACTTGTATTTTTTTCTAAACTCAAACAAGAAATAGTTTGAGAAAACCACTGAAATATAGTTGGAGGATTAATTTCTTTCCAGTTCAATAGGATAGATCTTCTAGCCATTAATGTAACAAATGCAATCATCCGCCGGGCTGGGGGGGGGGGGGGGGGGGATAAAGGACTATTATCCACCATTGGTAAACCGAAAATTGCAGTAATAGGATGCAGCTGCAATTTGATATTCAGAACTGTTGAAATAATACCAAAAATATCTTTCCAATAATTTTGCAAACCGGGGCAAGACCAGAACATTTGGGTCAATGAAGCGACTTCAGAATGACATCTGTCACTGGTTGGATTAACATAAAAATAAAATCAAGCGAGTTTATCCTTGGACACGTGAGCCCTATGAACAACCTTAAATTGTATTCGGCATGTTTAGAACAAATAGAAGAAGAATTGACTAATTGTAAAATTTTCTCCCACTGCTCTGTGGGTATAAGACAGTGAAGTTCTTTTTCCCATTCCTTCTTAATTATTTCTGATACTCCTGGCTGTATTTTCATGATCATATGATAAATGATGGTTACTTAACCCTTCTGGCAAGGATTCAGAGATAGAATTTTTTCTGTAATGTCCATTGGACATAATTTCAGAAAATATAACATTCAAGAAATTTCTAACTTGCAAGAATCTAAAAAAAATGAGTTTTAGGATGGATAGCTGTTCAAAGGACATAAAACTGTTATCTAAAAATAGATCATGAAAACATGTTATACCTTTTGTTTTCCATAACACAAAGGCTTGGTCCATAAAAGAGGGCTGGAAAAAGAAGTTAGATATAATAGGGCTTGATTATTCAAGCCAAAGAATTTACAAAATTGAAACCATATTCTTAATGTATGGTTAAATATAGGATTAGTTATTTGTTTATTCGGTTTAGATAAAGCAAAAGGAAATGAAGATCCTAAAATAGAAAACAATGAGAAGTCTTGTACAGATTTACACTCCAAATTTACCCATTGTGGGAAAGGCACTATGAACGATCCTTGTGTCCAAATTATTAAATATTGAATATTAACTACCCAATAGTAAAATCTCAGGTTTGGCAAAGCAAAACCACCTTCCTTCTTAGGCTTCTGTAAATATTTTTTACTTAATCTAGGATTTTTATTCTGCCACACATCTGAGGATATTTTGGAGTCAATAATATAAAAAAATAAGATTTAGGAATAAAAATTGGTAATGCTTGGAATAAATATAAAAATTTGGGTAATACTATCATCTTGATAGTATTAATTCGACCAACCAATGACAGAGATAATGGGGACCACCTGGTAACAAGTTGCTTGATTTGTTCAATTAAAGGTAAAAAATTAACTTTAAATAAACCCTTATGTTTCTTGGTAATTTTAATACCCAAATAAGTAAAATGATCTGTGACAACTTTAAATGGTAAGTGTTTATAAATTGGAACTTGCATATTTAATGGAAATAATTCACTCTTATTAAAATTCAGTTTGTAGCTAGAAAAGCTACTAAACTGAGCAAGCAAGGATGAAATATCAGGAATAGATCTCTCAGGGTCAGATATGTATAGTAACAAATCATCAGCATATAATGATAACTTATAAGTCCCTTAACCACAGGTAGTACCAAAAATATTAGGTGATTCATGAATGGCAATGGCTAAAGGTTCCAAAGCAATGTCAAATAATAGAGGACTTAAAGGGCAGCCTTGCCTCGTACCACGGGACAACTGAAAGAAAGGAGATCTTTGATTATTGGTAAGAACCGAAGCCAAAGGTTTATAATACATTAATTTAATCCATGATATAAATTTTAAGCTAAAATTAAAATTCTGCAACGTATTAAATAAATATAGCCATTCAAATCTATTGAACACTTTTTCAGCATCCAAGGAAATGACATTCTGGTATTTTAGATGAAGAAGTATAAATTATATTAATTAATTTTCGAATGTTAAAAGATGAATAACAGTTTTTAATAAATCTGGTCTGATCTTCAGAAATAATTTGAGGTAATACATTTTCTAATATAGTGGCCAAAATTTTGGTAAAAATCTTAGAATCCGCATTCAGCAAGGATATTGGCCGATAGGATGCACATTCAGTGGGGTCTTTTTCTTTTTTTAAGAATTGGAGAAATGGAGGCATCATAAAATTGTGGTTATTTACCTACAGTTAACGCATCTTTAAAAATTTTACAAAGCCAAGGAGCGAGTATAGAAGAAAAGGATTTAAAATATTCAGCAGTATAACTGTCCGGACCAGGGGCTTTACCTGAATTCATTGAAAAAGGAAGTGGGTTCCCCTTTCCAGACCCTGCCCGGGGACTTGTACCACTCCTCAGGGTTATATATGGAACCTCTCGGGCAGGGACTGGGAGTGGGTTCCCCTTTCCAGACCCTGCCCGGGGACTTGTGCCACTCCTCAGGGTTATATATAGAACCTCTCGGACAGGGACAGGGAGAGGGTTCCCCTTTCCAGACCCAGCCCGGGGACTTGCCTGCACTCCTTAGGGTTATATAGTGAACCTCTCGGACAGGGACAGGGAGTGGGTTCCCATTTCCAGACCCTGCCCGGGGACTTGTGCCACTCCTCAGGGTTATATATGGAACCTCTCGGACAGGGACAGGGAGTGGGTTCCCCTTTCCAAACCCTGCCTGGGGACTTGCGCCACTCCTCAGGGTTATATATGAAAACTCTCGGGCAGGGACAGGGAGTGGGTTCCCCTTTCCAGACCCTGCCCGGGGACTTGTGCCACACCTCAGGGTTATATATGGAACCTCTTGGACAGGGACAGGGAGTGGGTTCCCCTTTCTAGACCCTGCCCGGGGACTTGTGCCACTCCTCAGGGTTATATATGGACCCTCTAGGACAGGGACAGGGAGTGGGTTCCCCTTTCCCAGGCAGATGCCCGAAGGTGACCGGGAGCCACCAGAGGGGATGGATCACAGTGATACTCGACAGAGTACCACATTTACTCTCCTCAATCCCTTTGGTCCCGGATAGGGCAGGCCAGAGGGGACGGATGACAGTGATACTCGACAGAGTACCACATTTACTCTCCACAATCCCTTTGGTCCTGGATAGGGCAAGCCAGTGGGGACGGATCACAGTGATACTCGACCGAGTACCACATTTACTCTCCTCAATCCCTTTGGTCACGGATAGGGCAGGCCAGAGGGGACGGATCACAGTGATACTCGACAGAGTACCGCATTTACTCTCCACAGTCCCTTTGGTCCCGGGTAGGGCAGGCCTGAGGTGATGGATCACAGTGATACTGGACCGAGTACCACATTTACTCTCCACAATCCCTTTGGTCCCGGATAGGGCAGGCCAGAGGGGACGGATCACAGTGATACTCGACCGAGTACCACATTTACTCTCCACAATCCCTTTGGTCCCGGATAGGGCAGGCCAGAGGGGACGGATCACAGTGATACTCGACCGAGTACCACATTTACTCTCCACAATCCCTTTGGTCCCGGATAGGGCAGGCCAGAGGGGACGGATCACAGTGATACTCGACAGAGTACCACATTTACTCTCCACAATCCCTTTGGTCCCGGATAGGGCGGGCCAGAGGGGAGTGATCACAGTGATACTCGACAGAGTACCACATTTACTCTCCACAATCCCTTTGGTCCCGGATAGGGCAGGCCAGAGGGGACGGATCACAGTGATACTCTACAGAGTACCACATTTACTCTCCACAATCCCTTTGGTCCCGGATAGGGCGGGCCAGAGGGGAGTGATCACAGTGATACTCGACAGAGTACCACATTTACTCTTCACGATCCCTTAGGTCCCGGATAGGGCAGGCCAGAGGGGAAGGATCACAGTGATACTCGACAGAGTACCACATTTACTCTCAACAATCCCTTTGGTCCCGGATAGGGCAGGCCAGAGGGGACGGATCACAGTGATACTCGACAGTTTACCACATTTACTCTCTGCAATCCCTTTGGTCCCGGATAGGGCAGGCCAGAGGGGACAGTGATACAGGCGGCTGTGATCAGGCTCACCACACAGGCAGGCTCATTTCTCACTGCTGTAATCAGGTAGAAGGTACACGAGCCTCAGGACTCGCCCCACCAGGGTCAGGAACAGTTACTACCCCTCAGCCATCAGGCTGTGGAACAACACAGGATAACTGCACTCACTTGTCCATAGAGATGCTCCCACAACAAATCATCGTACTGGGACTGTCTCAAAATGAGTGAAATAAGAGGTGCTTTGACTGAGACAGATCACATTCCTGTCTCAGAATTAGAGAAATTCAATCTGACAGGATATTTACAGCGGAAGGGCTGGAATGATGTTTCCCATAAGGTGTGGAACCTGTGCTTACAGACTCAAAATCCGAGGACAACTCAGCAGGTCTGAGATGAGGAGAAATTTCTTCACCCAGAGTGCAGTGAATCATTGCAATTATCTCCACAAGGTTTCTAAATTGAATAGACATATCCTGGGGCTCAGCGGTGATGGGAAGTTGCAGGAAAGTGGTGCTGAGGTCAAAAGTCATGCATGTTCTGAGTGAAGGGCAGAAGAGGCGCAAGGGGCCGAATGGCCACGCCTTCTCTATTTCTGATTTTCTGAAACACGAGTTTACCTTTGCGCCTCACTGTTTCTTGTCCTGTCAGATTGAACAGGGAGCGCTGAGAGCACCGGACATCTATCCGCAGCCACTGCGGTTATTTCATGTTCTCGTTATTTATTTGTATTGCCGAAGTTTGTTGTCTTCTGCACTCTGGTTGATCTTTCAGTGATCCAGGTATAGTTACCGTTCTGTAGCTTTGCTCTGTATGTTTGTAGGAGTTGTATGTGGCGACTTATATGTACTCTGTTAATTTTTGGAATAGTCGCTTGGGGAATCTGAGGTAGAGGAGTATTTTTGAGCCTCGGGGAACTTGCTTTGATTCTGAGAACAAACTGTGACTGACATCTCCAGCTCCCGGCATCAGCCCTCCCTCGGACACACTCACAGCCAATCAGAGGACACCACTGGGAGACCCTTGCCTCCATTGGCTGAGGGGTGCCAGTGGGCGGGACGATGGACGGACCGAAGTTTGGAATCGGGAACGAGCGGACCCGGTGAGAGACCCGAGATTGGGAGCAGCTCCCCGGGTAAAGGCTGCAACAGCGGCCGGAGTTTTGAATCCTTCCGATGGCGGAGGTGAAGAGACGGGCGGAGATTCCGTGAGATGTTTCAGCCACACAGAGGGTGCCCGGTCTTTCCCCGCCGTGGATCGGGGCCTATTGTCCGGAGTTTCCTCCCAGTCCTGTCTCCTGCTGCTGGGATACGGGAGCTGGCCCGCAGCGGCTGCCGATGGATCTCCGGAGCTCTCACCGCTCCCCTGTGCAATCCGAACGGCTGAAAACCAAGGGAGAACAAGGCGCAAAGGTAAACTCGTGCTTTAGAAAATAAGTAACAGGAGCATGCCTGGCCACTCGGCACGTTGCGCCTATTCCACCCTTTCCTCCGAATAGTCCTTTCTTTTTAAATCTTTTTATTGATTTTAAACAAACATAAATGAAACATGAATACAAAGAGCTTGAGAGTACATAATTAATAGGTTAAGGTATAAATACAAATAGATGATAACCTCCCAAACTCATAGTGGTTACAAAAAATAGAGAAAATAAGAAACCCTCCCCCCCAAAAAAATGAAAAAAATCCTAACCGACATGGGCCATTGCATTATATCAATTATACACAGTAGCGTCAATAACTCAGCACCTCCATCCAAATAATTAAGGACAATAAAAGTAAGGTTTAGGAAAAGTCAGTTTAGCTCATATGAAAATGTTGAATAAATGGTCTCCAAGTTTCTTCAAATTCAACTGGAGGGACAAAGACAACACTTGTAATTTTTTCTAAACTCGAACAAGAAATAGTTTGAGAAAACCACTGAAATATAGTTGGAGGATTAATTTCTTTCCAGTTCAATAGGATAGATCTTCTGGCCATTAATGTAACAAATGCAATCATCCGCCGGGCTGAGGGGGGATAAATGACTATTATCCACCATTGGTAAACCGAAAATTGCAGTAATAGGATGTGTTTGCATTTTGATATTCAGAACTGTTGAAATAATACCAAAAAGATCTTTCCAATAGTTTTTCAAACAAGGGCAGGACCAGAACATGTGGGTCAATGAAGCTTCTTCAGAATGACATCTGTCACTGGTTGGATTAACATAAGAATAAAATTGAGCGAGTTTATCCTTGGACATGTGAGCCCTATGCATAACCTTAAATTGTATTAGGCATGTTTAGCACAAATAGAAGAAGAATTGACTAATTGTAAAATTTTCTCCCACTGCTCTGTGGGTATAAGACAGTGAAGTTCTTTTTCCCATTCCTTCTTAATTATTTCTGATACTCCTGGCTGTATTTTCATGATCATATGATAAATGATGGCTACTTAACCCTTCTGGCAAGGATTCAGAGATAGAATTTTTTCTGTAATGTCCATTGGACGTAATTTCAGAAAATACTAACATTCAAGAAATTTCTAACTTGCAAGTATCTAAAAAAAAAAGTTTTCGGCTGGATAGCTGTTCAAAGGACATAAAACTGTTATCTAAAAATAGATCACGAAAACAAGTTATACCTTTTGTTTTCCATAACACAAAGGCTTGGTCCATAAAAGAGGGCTGGAAAAAGAAGTTAGATATAATAGGGCTTGATTATTCAAGCCAAAGAATTTACGAAATTGAAACCATATTCTTAATGTATGTTTAACTATAGGATTAGTTATTTGTTTATTCAGTTTAGATAAAGCAAAAGGAAGCGAAGATCCTAAAATAGAAAACAATGAGAAGTCTTGTACAGATTTACACTCCAGATTTACCCATTGTGGGCAAGGTACTATGACCGATTCTTGTGTCCAAAATATTAAATACTGAATATTAACTGCCCAATAGTAAAATCTCAGGTTTGGCAAAGCAAAACCACCTTCCTTCTTAGGCTTCTGTAAATATTTTTTACTTCATCTTGGATTTTTACTCTGCCACACATACGAGGATATTTAGGAGTCAATAATATCAAAAAAAGATTTAGGAATAAAAATTGGTAATGCTTGGAATAAATATAAAAATTTGGGTAATACTATCATCTTGATAGTATTAATTCGACCAACCAATGACAGAGATAATGGGGACCACCTGGTAACAAGTTGCTTGATTTGTTCAATTAAAGGTAAAAAATTAACTTTAAATAAACCCTTATGTTTCTTGGTAATTTTAATACCCAAATAAGTAAAATGATCTGTGACAACTTTAAATGGTAAGTGTTTATAAATTGGAACTTGCATATTTAATGGAAATAATTCACTCTTATTAAAATTCAGTTTGTAGCTAGAAAAGCTACTAAACTGAGCAAGCAAGGATGAAATATCAGGAATAGATCTCTCAGGGTCAGATATGTATAGTAACAAATCATCAGCATATAATGATAACTTATAAGTCCCTTAACCACAGGTAGTACCAAAAATATTAGGTGATTCATGAATGGCAATGGCTAAAGGTTCCAAAGCAATGTCAAATAATAGAGGACTTAAAGGGCAGCCTTGCCTCGTACCACGGGACAACTGAAAGAAAGGAGATCTTTGATTATTGGTAAGAACCGAAGCCAAAGGTTTATAATACATTAATTTAATCCATGATATAAATTTTAAGCTAAAATTAAAATTCTGCAACGTATTAAATAAATATAGCCATTCAAATCTATTGAACACTTTTTCAGCATCCAAGGAAATGACATTCTGGTATTTTAGATGAAGAAGTATAAATTATATTAATTAATTTTCGAATGTTAAAAGATGAATAACAGTTTTTAATAAATCTGGTCTGATCTTCAGAAATAATTTGAGGTAATACATTTTCTAATATAGTGGCCAAAATTTTGGTAAAAATCTTAGAATCCGCATTCAGCAAGGATATTGGCCGATAGGATGCACATTCAGTGGGGTCTTTTTCTTTTTTTAAGAATTGGAGAAATGGAGGCATCATAAAATTGTGGTTATTTACCTACAGTTAACGCATCTTTAAAAATTTTACAAAGCCAAGGAGCGAGTATAGAAGAAAAGGATTTAAAATATTCAGCAGTATAACTGTCCGGACCAGGGGCTTTACCTGAATTCATTGAAAAAGGAAGTGGGTTCCCCTTTCCAGACCCTGCCCGGGGACTTGTACCACTCCTCAGGGTTATATATGGAACCTCTCGGGCAGGGACTGGGAGTGGGTTCCCCTTTCCAGACCCTGCCCGGGGACTTGTGCCACTCCTCAGGGTTATATATAGAACCTCTCGGACAGGGACAGGGAGAGGGTTCCCCTTTCCAGACCCAGCCCGGGGACTTGCCTGCACTCCTTAGGGTTATATAGTGAACCTCTCGGACAGGGACAGGGAGTGGGTTCCCATTTCCAGACCCTGCCCGGGGACTTGTGCCACTCCTCAGGGTTATATATGGAACCTCTCGGACAGGGACAGGGAGTGGGTTCCCCTTTCCAAACCCTGCCTGGGGACTTGCGCCACTCCTCAGGGTTATATATGAAAACTCTCGGGCAGGGACAGGGAGTGGGTTCCCCTTTCCAGACCCTGCCCGGGGACTTGTGCCACACCTCAGGGTTATATATGGAACCTCTTGGACAGGGACAGGGAGTGGGTTCCCCTTTCTAGACCCTGCCCGGGGACTTGTGCCACTCCTCAGGGTTATATATGGACCCTCTAGGACAGGGACAGGGAGTGGGTTCCCCTTTCCCAGGCAGATGCCCGAAGGTGACCGGGAGCCACCAGAGGGGATGGATCACAGTGATACTCGACAGAGTACCACATTTACTCTCCTCAATCCCTTTGGTCCCGGATAGGGCAGGCCAGAGGGGACGGATGACAGTGATACTCGACAGAGTACCACATTTACTCTCCACAATCCCTTTGGTCCTGGATAGGGCAAGCCAGTGGGGACGGATCACAGTGATACTCGACCGAGTACCACATTTACTCTCCTCAATCCCTTTGGTCACGGATAGGGCAGGCCAGAGGGGACGGATCACAGTGATACTCGACAGAGTACCGCATTTACTCTCCACAGTCCCTTTGGTCCCGGGTAGGGCAGGCCTGAGGTGATGGATCACAGTGATACTGGACCGAGTACCACATTTACTCTCCACAATCCCTTTGGTCCCGGATAGGGCAGGCCAGAGGGGACGGATCACAGTGATACTCGACCGAGTACCACATTTACTCTCCACAATCCCTTTGGTCCCGGATAGGGCAGGCCAGAGGGGACGGATCACAGTGATACTCGACCGAGTACCACATTTACTCTCCACAATCCCTTTGGTCCCGGATAGGGCAGGCCAGAGGGGACGGATCACAGTGATACTCGACAGAGTACCACATTTACTCTCCACAATCCCTTTGGTCCCGGATAGGGCGGGCCAGAGGGGAGTGATCACAGTGATACTCGACAGAGTACCACATTTACTCTCCACAATCCCTTTGGTCCCGGATAGGGCAGGCCAGAGGGGACGGATCACAGTGATACTCTACAGAGTACCACATTTACTCTCCACAATCCCTTTGGTCCCGGATAGGGCGGGCCAGAGGGGAGTGATCACAGTGATACTCGACAGAGTACCACATTTACTCTCCACGATCCCTTTGGTCCCGGATAGGGCAGGCCAGAGGGGAAGGATCACAGTGATACTCGACAGAGTACCACATTTACTCTCAACAATCCCTTTGGTCCCGGATAGGGCAGGCCAGAGGGGACGGATCACAGTGATACTCGACAGTTTACCACATTTACTCTCTGCAATCCCTTTGGTCCCGGATAGGGCAGGCCAGAGGGGACAGTGATACAGGCGGCTGTGATCAGGCTCACCACACAGGCAGGCTCATTTCTCACTGCTGTAATCAGGTAGAAGGTACACGAGCCTCAGGACTCGCCCCACCAGGGTCAGGAACAGTTACTACCCCTCAGCCATCAGGCTGTGGAACAACACAGGATAACTGCACTCACTTGTCCATAGAGATGCTCCCACAACAAATCATCGTACTGGGACTGTCTCAAAATGAGTGAAATAAGAGGTGCTTTGACTGAGACAGATCACATTCCTGTCTCAGAATTAGAGAAATTCAATCTGACAGGATATTTACAGCGGAAGGGCTGGAATGATGTTTCCCATAAGGTGTGGAACCTGTGCTTACAGACTCAAAATCCGAGGACAACTCAGCAGGTCTGAGATGAGGAGAAATTTCTTCACCCAGAGTGCAGTGAATCATTGCAATTATCTCCACAAGGTTTCTAAATTGAATAGACATATCCTGGGGCTCAGCGGTGATGGGAAGTTGCAGGAAAGTGGTGCTGAGGTCAAAAGTCATGCATGTTCTGAGTGAAGGGCAGAAGAGGCGCAAGGGGCCGAATGGTCACGCCTTCTCTATTTCTGATTTTCTGAAACACGAGTTTACCTTTGCGCCTCACTGTTTCTTGTCCTGTCAGATTGAACAGGGAGCGCTGAGAGCACCGGACATCTATCCGCAGCCACTGCGGTTATTTCATGTTCTCGTTATTTATTTGTATTGCCGAAGTTTGTTGTCTTCTGCACTCTGGTTGATCTTTCAGTGATCCAGGTATAGTTACCGTTCTGTAGCTTTGCTCTGTATGTTTGTAGGAGTTGTATGTGGCGACTTATATGTACTCTGTTAATTTTTGGAATAGTCGCTTGGGGAATCTGAGGTAGAGGAGTATTTTTGAGCCTCGGGGAACTTGCTTTGATTCTGAGAACAAACTGTGACTGACATCTCCAGCTCCCGGCATCAGCCCTCCCTCGGACACACTCACAGCCAATCAGAGGACACCACTGGGAGACCCTTGCCTCCATTGGCTGACGGGTGCCAGTGGGCGGGACGATGGACGGACCGAAGTTTGGAATCGGGAACGAGCGGACCCGGTGAGAGACCCGAGATTGGGAGCAGCTCCCCGGGTAAAGGCTGCAACAGCGGCCGGAGTTTTGAATCCTTCCGATGGCGGAGGTGAAGAGACGGGCGGAGATTCCGTGAGATGTTTCAGCCACACAGAGGGTGCCCGGTCTTTCCCCGCCGTGGATCGGGGCCTATTGTCCGGAGTTTCCTCCCAGTCCTGTCTCCTGCTGCTGGGATACGGGAGCTGGCCCGCAGCGGCTGCCGATGGATCTCCGGAGCTCTCACCGCTCCCCTGTGCAATCCGAACGGCTGAAAACCAAGGGAGAACAAGGCGCAAAGGTAAACTCGTGCTTTAGAAAATAAGTAACAGGAGCATGCCTGGCCACTCGGCACGTTGCGCCTATTCCACCCTTTCCTCCGAATAGTCCTTTCTTTTTAAATCTTTTTATTGATTTTAAACAAACATAAATGAAACATGAATACAAAGAGCTTGAGAGTACATAATTAATAGGTTAAGGTATAAATACAAATAGATGATAACCTCCCAAACTCATAGTGGTTACAAAAAATAGAGAAAATAAGAAACCCTCCCCCCCAAAAAAATGAAAAAAATCCTAACCGACATGGGCCATTGCATTATATCAATTATACACAGTAGCGTCAATAACTCAGCACCTCCATCCAAATAATTAAGGACAATAAAAGTAAGGTTTAGGAAAAGTCAGTTTAGCTCATATGAAAATGTTGAATAAATGGTCTCCAAGTTTCTTCAAATTCAACTGGAGGGACAAAGACAACACTTGTAATTTTTTCTAAACTCGAACAAGAAATAGTTTGAGAAAACCACTGAAATATAGTTGGAGGATTAATTTCTTTCCAGTTCAATAGGATAGATCTTCTGGCCATTAATGTAACAAATGCAATCATCCGCCGGGCTGAGGGGGGATAAATGACTATTATCCACCATTGGTAAACCGAAAATTGCAGTAATAGGATGTGTTTGCATTTTGATATTCAGAACTGTTGAAATAATACCAAAAAGATCTTTCCAATAGTTTTTCAAACAAGGGCAGGACCAGAACATGTGGGTCAATGAAGCTTCTTCAGAATGACATCTGTCACTGGTTGGATTAACATAAGAATAAAATTGAGCGAGTTTATCCTTGGACATGTGAGCCCTATGCATAACCTTAAATTGTATTAGGCATGTTTAGCACAAATAGAAGAAGAATTGACTAATTGTAAAATTTTCTCCCACTGCTCTGTGGGTATAAGACAGTGAAGTTCTTTTTCCCATTCCTTCTTAATTATTTCTGATACTCCTGGCTGTATTTTCATGATCATATGATAAATGATGGCTACTTAACCCTTCTGGCAAGGATTCAGAGATAGAATTTTTTCTGTAATGTCCATTGGACGTAATTTCAGAAAATACTAACATTCAAGAAATTTCTAACTTGCAAGTATCTAAAAAAAAAAGTTTTCGGCTGGATAGCTGTTCAAAGGACATAAAACTGTTATCTAAAAATAGATCACGAAAACAAGTTATACCTTTTGTTTTCCATAACACAAAGGCTTGGTCCATAAAAGAGGGCTGGAAAAAGAAGTTAGATATAATAGGGCTTGATTATTCAAGCCAAAGAATTTACGAAATTGAAACCATATTCTTAATGTATGTTTAACTATAGGATTAGTTATTTGTTTATTCAGTTTAGATAAAGCAAAAGGAAGCGAAGATCCTAAAATAGAAAACAATGAGAAGTCTTGTACAGATTTACACTCCAGATTTACCCATTGTGGGCAAGGTACTATGACCGATTCTTGTGTCCAAAATATTAAATACTGAATATTAACTGCCCAATAGTAAAATCTCAGGTTTGGCAAAGCAAAACCACCTTCCTTCTTAGGCTTCTGTAAATATTTTTTACTTCATCTTGGATTTTTACTCTGCCACACATACGAGGATATTTAGGAGTCAATAATATCAAAAAAAGATTTAGGAATAAAAATTGGTAATGCTTGGAATAAATATAAAAATTTGGGTAATACTATCATCTTGATAGTATTAATTCGACCAACCAATGACAGAGATAATGGGGACCACCTGGTAACAAGTTGCTTGATTTGTTCAATTAAAGGTAAAAAATTAACTTTAAATAAACCCTTATGTTTCTTGGTAATTTTAATACCCAAATAAGTAAAATGATCTGTGACAACTTTAAATGGTAAGTGTTTATAAATTGGAACTTGCATATTTAATGGAAATAATTCACTGTTATTAAAATTCAGTTTGTAGCCAGAAAAGCTACTAAACTGAGCAAGCAAGGATGAAATATCAGGAATAGATCTCTCAGGGTCAGATATGTATAGTAACAAATCATCAGCATATAATGATAACTTATAAGTCCCTTACCCATGGGTAGTACCAAAAATATTAGGTGATTCACGAATGGCAACGGCTAAAGGTTCCAAAGCAATGTCAAATAATAGAGGACTTAAAGGACAGCCTTGCCTCGTACCACGGGACAACTGAAAAAAAGGAAATCTTTGATTATTGGTAAGAACTGAAGCAAAAGGATTATAATAGATTAATTTAATCCATGATATAAATTTCAAGCTAAAATTAAAATTCTGCAACGTATTAAATAAATATGGCCATTCAACTCTATCGAATGCTTTTTCAGCATCTAAGGAAATGACATTCTGGTATTTTAGATGAAGAAGTATAAATTATATTAATTAATTTTCTAATGTTAAAAGATGAATAACAGTTTTTAATAAATCCGGTCTGATCTTCAGAGATAATTTGAGGTAATACATTTTCTAATCTAGTGGGCAAAATTCTGGTAAAAATCTTAGAATCCGCATTCAGCAAGGATATTGGCCGATAGGATGCACATTCAGTGGGGTCTTTATCTTTTTTAAGAATTGGAGAAATGGAGGCATCATAAAAAGATTGTGGTTATTTACCTACGGTTAACGCATCTTTAAAAATTTTACAAAGCCAAGGAGCGAGTATAGAAGAAAAGGATTTTAAAAATTCAGCAGTATAACCATCTGGACCAGGGCCTTTACCTGAATTCATTGAAAAAGGGAGTGGGTTCCCCTTTCCAGACAATGACTGGGGACTTGTGCCACTCCTCAGGGTTATATATGGAACCTCTCGGACAGGGACAGGGAGTGGGTTCCCCTTTCCAGACCCTGCCCGGGGACTTGTGCCACTCCTCAGGGTTATATATGGAACCTCTCAGACAGGGACAGGGAGTGGGTTCCCCTTTCCAGACCCTGCCCGGGGACTTGCCTGCACTCCTCAGGGTTATATATGGAACCTCTCGAGCAGGGACAGGGAGTGGGTTCGCCTTTCCAAACCCTGCCCGGGGACTTGTGCCACTCCTCAGGGTTATATATGGAACCTCTCGGACAGGGACAGGGAGTGGGTTCCCCTTTCCAGACCCTGCCCGGGGACTTGTGCCACTCCTCAGGGTTATATATGGAACCTCTCAGACAGGGACAGGGAGTGGGTTCCCCTTTCCAGACCCTGCCCGGGGACTTGCCTGCACTCCTCAGGGTTATATATGGAACCTCTCGAGCAGGGACAAGGAGTGGGTTCGCCTTTCCAAACCCTGCCCGGGGAATTGTGCCACTCCTCAGGGTTATATATGGAACCTCTCGGGCAGGGAGAGGGAGTGAGTTCCCCTTTCCAGACCCTGCCCGGGGACTTGTCTGCACTCCTCAGGGTTATATATGGAACCTCTCGGGCAGGGACAGGAGTGGGTTCCCCTTTCCAGACCCTGCCCGGGGACTTGTGCCACTCCGCAGGGTTATATATGGAACCTCTCGGACAGGGACAGGGAGTGGGTTCCCCTTTCTCAGGCAGACGCCCGAAGGTGACCGGGAGCCACCAGAGGGGACGGATCACAGTGATACTCGACAGAGTACCACATTTACTCTCCACAATCCCTTTGGTCCCAAATAGGGCAGGCCAGGGGGAAGTACCACAGTGATACTTGACAGAGTACCACATTTACTCTCCACAATCCCTTTTGTCCCGGATAGGGCAGGCCTGAGGGGACGGATCACGGTAATAATCGACAGAGTACCACATTTACGCTCCACAATCCCCTTGGTCCTGGATAGGGCAGGCCAGAGTGGACGGATCACAGTAAATCTCGACAGAGTACCACATCTACTCTCCACAATCCCTTTGGTCCCGGATAGTGCAGGCCAGAGGGGACGGATCACAGTAATACTCGACAGAGTACCACATCTACTCTCCACAGTCCCTTTGGTCCCGGATAGGGCAGGCCAGAGGGGACGGATCACAGTGATACTCGACAGAGTTCCACATTTACTCTCAACAATCCCTTTGGTCCCGGATAGGGCAGGCCAGAGGGGACGGATCACAGTGATACTCGACAGTTTACCACATTTACTCTCTGCAATCCCTTTGGTCCCGGATAGGGCAGGCCAGAGGGGACGGTGATACAGGCGGCTGTGATCAGGCTCACCACACAGGCAGGCTCTTTTCTCACTGCTGTAATCAGGTAGCAGGTACGAAAGCCTCAGGACTCGCCCCACCATGGTCAGGAACAGTTACTACCCCTCAACCGTCAGGCTGTGGAACAATACAGGATAACTGCACTCACCTGCTGTCCATAGAGATGCTCCCACAACAAATCATCGTACTGGGACTGTCTCAAAATGAGTGAAATAAGAGGTGGTATGACTGAGACAGATCACATTCCTGTCTCAGAATTAGAGAAATACAATCTCACAGGATATTTACAGTGAAAGGGCTGGAATGATGTTTCCCATAAGGTGTGGAACCAGCGCTCACAGACTTAATATCCGAGGACAACTCAGCTGGACTGAGATGAGGAGAAATTTCCTCACCCAGAGTGCAGTGAATCATTGCAATTATCCCCACAAGGTTTCTAAATTGAATGGACATATCCTGGGGCTCAGCGGTGATGGGAAGTTGCAGGAAAGTGGTGCTGAGGTCAAAGAACAAGCATGTTCTGAGTGAAGGGCAGAAGAGGTGCAAGGGGTCGAATGGCCACGCTTTCTGTATTTCTTATCTTCTGAAACACGAGTGTACCTTTGTGCCTCACTGTTTCTTGGCCTGTCAGATTGAACAGGGAGCGCTGAGCGCACCGGACATCTATCGGCAGCCACTGCGGTTATTTCATGTTCTCGTTGTTTATTTGCATTGGCGAAGTTTGTTGTCTTCTGCACTCTGGTTGATCTTTCATTGATCCAGATATCGTTACCGTTCTGTAGCTTTGCTCTGTATGTTTGTAGGAATTGTATGTGGTGACTCTGTTGGTTTTTGGAATAGTCGCTTGGGGAATCTGAGGTGGAGGAGTATCTGGGGCTTATTTAAAATTATACATAGATATTATCCAAACAATGTTTATTTGACAAGGGTTAATTCTGATATTGAAACTAACTGTTCTTTCTGCAGTCTATATCCAGAGGATTTATTTAATCTATTTATTGAAACTAACTGTTCTTTCTGCAGTTTATATCCAGAGGATTTATTTAATCTATTTTGGGATTGTGAATGTGTTAAAACATTTTGGGTTGTTGCTTGTCAATTTATAGATCAATATATTAATGTGGATTTTACTTTTTGTTTTCAAAATGTCTTATTTGGGTTTACTAATAACACCAAATCTCATAGGGATCATTTATTTAGCATAAATCTTTTGTTAATTTGCAGCAGATTTTATATCCATAAATGCAATCACAGCAATAAGAAACCTTCATTTATATTTTTTACATCAGACTTCAAACTATACTTTTATACTCTGAAAACTTCCCATAAACAGAAAGCTGTAAAGACTGTACAAATCTGTCAACGTTTTGGGTTATCTCTGTCAATGTTCCTGTTTTGTGACTCCTCTTAGATACAGTTCCTTCTGTCCAACAATATTTAGAGCGGATTTCCTTGTTTATTTGCATATTTAAAGTTAATAGTTATATATTCGTTGCTGCTTTTGTGTGATTCCCTGGCTTTGTTAGCATATGTTTAGTGTTTCTGTTTTTGTTTGTGTTCAATAAAAATTTAAAATATTAAAAAATAATAATAAAATTTACTTTGAACTTTGAGCCTCGGGGAACTTGCTTTGATTCTGAGAACAAATTGTGACTGATATCTCCGGCTTCCGGCAGCAGCCCGCCTCAGAGAACACCTCGGAGAATCTTGCCTTCATTGGCTGATGAGTGTCAGTGGGCGGGACGCTGAGCGGACCGAAGTTTGGAACCGGGAACGAGTGGACCCGGTGAGAGACCCGAGATTGGGAGCAGCTCCCCGGGTAAAGGCTGCAACAGCGGCCGGAGTTTTGAATCCTTCCGATGGCGGAGGTGAAGATTCGGGCGGAGATTCCGTGAGATGTTTCAGCCACACAGAGGGTGCCCGGTCTTTCCCCGCCGTGGATCGGGGCCTGTTGTCCGGAGTTTCCTCCCAGTCCTGTCTCCTGCTGCTGGGATACGGGAGCTGGCCCGCAGCGGCTGCCGATGGGACTCCGGTGCTGTGAGCGCTCCCCTGTGCAAAAGGACAGGCTGAAGGTAAAGGGAGAACCAGCCGCAAAGGTAAACTCGGTCTTTAGAAAATGGAAGCAGGAGCAGGCCATTCGGCCCTTTGTGTCTGTTCCGCCTTTCACTCAGAACATGCCTGATCTTTGACCTCAGCGCCACTTTCGCGCAACGTTCCCAGCATCGCAGAGCCACAAAATTTGTCCTTCGAATTTAGAAATCTTGTGGAGAAAATTCCAAAGATTCGCTGACCTCTGGGTGAGGAAATTTCTCCTCATCTGAGTCCTGCTGAGGTGATCTCGGATTCTGTGACCCCCATTCCTCACAACAGCCATTCCTGCCTCTACCCTGTCAATACCCTGTGAGACTGCGTCTGTCTCAGTCAGACGACCTTTTATTTCTCTAATTTTGAGACAGGCCCGGTCAGTATAATCTCTCCGAGGACACTACCTCACCTCCTAAATCAATCTGGGAAATCTCTTCATTCCCTTCATCCCACTGGCTGACTCCGGGAGGGAGACCAGACCTGTGCACAGTGTTCCATGTACGCTCTCACCAGGACCCCATATACCTTCAGAGGAGATCTTTATTCTTCTATTCAAACCTTCCTTCCCATTCAATGCTCTTCATTTAATATCGAACTCAAACAGTGAGCAGACACAACACAGCCTCAGCCATGAATTTAAAGGGCAGGTGTTACAACAGTTTGAGCTTCATACCGGGGGCCACGGAGCAAGCAGGGGGTCACAAAGGGAGGAATGTGGGAGTGTTGTATGTCTGAGCCCAGCTGTGTGTGTTTGTGTATCAGAATCAGGTTTAATATCACCGGCACATGTGGTGAAATTTGTCAGCAGTAGATTGCAATATTTAGTAATAAAAACACCAGATTACAATTAGTATGTGTAAAATTATATTTAAAATGTGTTGCAAAAAGTGAGGGAAAATTCTGAGGAAGTGTTTATCGGCACATTGTCCATTCAGAAATCTGATGGTGGGGGAGAAGCTGTTCCTGAACTGGTGAGTGTGTCTCCAGGGTCCTGTACATCCTCCTTGATGGTAGCAATGAGACGAAGGCATGTCCTGGGTGATGGGGGTCCTTAATGATGGCATCATCTTTTGTGTCATCATCTTTTGAATGTGTCCTGGATGCTGTGGAGTCCAGTGCCCATGAAGGAGCTGGCTGAGTTTACAACTTTCTGCAGCATTTTCCGATCCTGTGCAGTGGCCTCTCCACACCAGGCAGTGATGCAACCAGTTCGAATGCTCTCCACAGTACATCTGTAGAAATTTGCAAGTGTCGTTAGTGACAGATTGATTCTCCTCAATATAATTTCAAAAAATTTCCTCAAACTGTGGACTTTGTTCCTACGATTTGCTCTCAGGTAGAGCAGCTATTTTGTGAATTGTTTGAAATGATTCTGGCTGTGGGATAATCTAATGTGCATGTAGGTGTTTGGGGTGCGCACAGATCCGGGTACGTAGGTGGATGTCGGGGTGTCGGCACGGATTTGGGGAATTACCCTGATTGGGGCTGAACACCGAGTTGGGGTTGCATGCGGTTTTGCCTCTATGCCTCTGTGCACAGATTTAAGAATGCGCAGAGATTTGCAGAGAGGCGCAGATTTGGGAATCCCGGTGTGTTGAATCTGAAGGTTGTTTCACTGATACAGACTTTAATAGTAAACGCACCCTGACATTTGAACTCTGCTCTTGCTTCTTTTTGAGGCGGAGGCAGATATTTTGTGAACTGCTTGAAACGGTTCTCACCCTGAGATAATCTAATGTGTATGTGAGGCTATTGCCAGGTTCGGGGGTGTGAACAGATTGTGGATGCTGACGGATTTAGGGATGTTTTGGTGAAAGTGGCGGGGGTGGGGATGCGGTGCAGGGTCTTATTGATGTACGCAGAAGTAGGGGTTTTCTCAGCGAACATGGGGGTGTCGGTGGATTTGGGGCATCCACTGACGCGGGGGTGAAGATGGGTTTTTGAATGTGCTCAGATTTGGGGTTTGCACACGGATTTGGGGAGTTGGTGGATGTGGAGTTGCTCATGGATTTGTTATGCACACAGATTTCAGGTGCGCGCGTATTTCACGGTTTTCGGTCTGTGAAGGTGAATAAGCGGAGCCGACCATAGCTGAGAATTTGGACTTCGGTCGCCAGCTAAGCCAGCAGATATTGCTCTTTGCTAGTTGCCCTTTGAGAAGGTGGTGACGAGCTGCCTTCTTGCACCGCTGCAGTCACTGAGGTGTATGTACACCCACTGTGCTGTTAGGAAGGGAATTCCATGATTTTGACCAAGTGAGAATGAAGGAAAGGCGATGGATTTCCAAGTCGGGATGGTGAGGGACTTGGAGGGGGATTTCCAAGTGGTGGTGATCCCGGGTATCTGCTTTTCTCGTCCTTTTAGATGGTAGTGGTCGTGTATCTGGAAGGTGCTGCTTTAGGAACTTTGATGTGTTGTTGTAGGTCATCTTGTAGACAGTACACAGTGCTGCAACTGTTCGTCGATGGTGGGGGGATTGGATGCTTGTGAACGGTACCAATCAAATGGGCTGCCTTGTGCTGGATGATGTTAAGCTTCTCGAGTGTCGATGGAGCTTCACTCATCCAGGCGAGTGGCGAGTATTCCATTACCCTCCTGACCTAAGCCTTGTAGATGGTGGGCAGGCTTTGGGGAGTCAAGGGGTGAGTAACACGCCGCAGGATTCCTAGCCCTTGACTTGCTCTGGAAGCCACGGTGTTTAATTGGCTAGACTAGTTCAGGTTTCTGTCAATGGTAATCCCCAGTACGCTGATAATAGGGCATTCAGTGGTCTTGATGCCACCGATTGTCAAGAGACGATGGTTGGATCCTCTCCTCTTGGAGATTGTGATTGCCTGGCAGTGCATGGCTCGAATGTCTGGATATTGCCCGGGTCCTATCCCGTTTGGGTATGAACTACTTCAGTATCAGAGGAATCACGGATGGGGCAGAACACTGTGCAGTCATCTGCGAACATTCCCACTTCGGACCTTATGACGGAATGAAGGTCATTGATGAAGGAGCTGAAGATAGTTGGTCCTAGGTCACTTCCCTGAGGAACTCCTGATGGAAGGAAGGTCATTGATGAAGGAGCTGAAGATGGTTGGTCCTGGGTCACTTCCCTGAGGAACTCCTGATGGAAGGAAGGTCATTGATGAAGGAGCTGAAGATGGTTGGTCCTAGGTCACTTCCCTGAGGAACTCCTGATGGAAGGAAGGTCATTGATGAAGGAGCTGAAGATGGTTGGTCCTCGGCCACTTCCCTGAGGAACTCCTGCAGTGATGCCTTGAGGATTGACCAACAACCACCACAACCATTTTTCCTTGTGTCAGGTATGATTCACCTGTGGAGGGGTTTCTCCCTAATTCCTATTGACTCCATTTTAGCAAGTGATGTCATACTCGGACAAATGCTGCCTCGATGTCGAAGGCCGTCATCTCACCTCACCACTGGTATTTAGCTCTTTGGTCCGGATTAGGTCCGAGGAGGTGATGAGGTCAGGAGCTGAGTGGCCCTGCCGGAACCCAAACTGGTCATCCGTAAGCAGGTTATTGCCAAGTAGGTGCTGCCTGAGAGGACTGCCGATATCCCTTCCCCATTCCTTTGGTGAAGATTGAGAGTAGGTAATTGGGAGGCCATTGGCTGGGTTGGATTTGTTCTGTTCCATGGTGTATAGGACATACCTGGGCAATTTTCTACATTGTCGGGTAGATGCCGGAGTTGCATCTGGACTGGAACAGCTTTCCTAGCGGCGCGGCAAGTTCCGGAGCACATGTCTCCAGTGCTGTTGTTAAGTACAGGATGGTCATATCATCGACTCTTACAGTAGGGAAAAGACCCTTCAGCCCATGTCACCTGGATGTAGATTCAGGGTCATTCTCGCCCCAGCGCATGCAGATGGAACCAGATTAAATGGATACCAGGACAGCATGGAGAGGTTGGGCCGAAGGGCCGGTGTCCACGCTGTAAAAGAGGGGTCTCGTCCAAACGTCGACTCTGTTTCTCTCAGTAGATGCTGCCTGATGGCCAAGTTTATTGAAAAGTTGCATTCAGTTCTGCTCAGCATTCTATACAAAGGATGTTTTGTGCCGCAAAGGAGATTCCTCATGATTGTGCGGGCCTGCGTCCATACAACCATAAGACATCGGAGCAGAATTAGTCATCCAAGCCACCTGTTACGCTTTCCATCATGGCTGATCCCAGATCACACTCAACCTCAAACACCTGCATTCTCTCCACATCCTTCAACTTCTGCCTTAAATACACCCACAGACTCGGCCTCCGCCGCAGTGTGTGGAAGAGCATTCCACAGGTTCACTACTCTTGGGCTGATAGGTGGGGATAGTCGGCCATGGAAGAAAGAAAAAAATGAGAGGCGATGGGCAAGCAGAGAGTAAGGTAAGAGAGTGAAAATGGGATGAGGACTGGTGAAGGGGGGGGGGGGGGCATTACCAGAAGTTCGAGAAGTCGATGTTCATGACGTCAGGTTGGAGGCAACCCAGGCGGAATATAAGGTTTTGTTCCTCTAACCCGAATGTGGCCTCATCGCGATAGTAGAGGATCTTCTGGAGGACGGAGAATAGGTGCTCAGCGAAGCGGTCTCCCAACCTCCGTCCGGTCTCAGCGTTAAACAGGAGGAACAGCAGGAGCACCGGACACAGTAAACGATCCCAACAGCCTCACCAGTGAAGAGTCGCCTCACCTGGAAGGACTGTTTGTGGTCCTGAATGGTAAAGAGGGAGGAGATGTAGGGGCGGGTGTAGCATTTGCTCTGCTTCCGAGGATAAGCCCCAGGAGGGAGATCAGTGACAGGGTCTGATTTCTGTGCTGGTCGCGAAGGCTGTTGGGGTGGTGAAACCTATCCCGGGTAGGGTGGCGGGAGGCTGTTGGGGTGGTGAAACCTATCCTGGGTAGGGTGGCGGGAGGATGGGGTCAGATCAGACGTGCACGACATGGAAGAGATGCGGTTGAGGGCAGTGTTGATGCTGGAGGAAGGGAAGCCGCTTTCTTGAAAAAGGAGGACATCTCCTTCGCTCTGGAATAAAAAGCCTCATCCTGAGATCAGATGTGCTGGGGACGGGGGAATTGAGAGAAATGCATCGCGATTTTACAGATAACAGGATGGGAATAGTAATAACCCTGGCAGCTTTGAGAGTCCGTGGGTTTGCAGTAGACATCAGTGGATAAGCTGTCTCCCGAGACAGAGTCAGTAAAAACAAGGAAAGTACTGAAAGGTTGCGCCTCAATTTTGAGACTGCGCCCTCTAGTGCTGGATACGCTCACCAGAGGAAACATCCCCTCCACATCAACCCGATCTAGTCCATTCAACACTCGGTAGGTTTCAATGAGATCGCCCCGCATTCTTCTGAATTCCAGTCAGTACAGGCGCAATGCCGCCAAATGCTTCTCGTATTTTAACCCTTTCATTCCCGGAATCATCCTGGTGAAATTCCTCTGAACTCTCTCCGAGGACAACACTTCCTTTCTGAGATACGGGGCACAAAAATGTTCACAATACTCCAAGTACAGCAAGACTAGTGCCTTATAAAGGCTCAACGCTATCCCTTTGCTTCTGTATTCATGGGCTGATCTACAGAGGGAATCCGAGTTCATAACTCCCAGATAGTGGTTCCAGTGTCAGGCAGTTATGTTGCAATTCTAAAAATCTCCATTTTAACCACATCTGGAGAATTGCATTCTAATACTGGAATAATGCAGAAGCTTTGGATGGTAATTAGAGGACGCCTAACAAGATGCTGCCTGGATAAAGTAAGACTGGACAATCCAGGGGAATTTGCTCTGTACGGGAGAGGCTGTGGGAAGCCCTACAGAAGTTTATGGGTACCTCAGAAGCACAGACAGAGTGGACAGCCGGTATTGTGTCTCCAAGTAGGAAATGTCTACTACCAGACGACACGCACTTCAGCAGAAACGGGGAACAGTACTTTACTGGTCCTTTTTGCGATGTTTATTTATTTTGTAATTTAGTGCATTTTTCTCCCTTTTCATGACACTGCTGCTGTAAAACAAACACCTTATATTAGACTGTAATGTTCAACTTGACTCTGAATGTTTAAAGTAGATGTGTGTTGCAACTTTTGTTTTTTTTTTGGACTCATAGTGATGGTGTCTGGAAGGAATTCCGGGGGTGGTGGCGGAGGCAGATGTGGTAGAGGCTATTAGATACCACGTGAATGGAGGGATGTGTAGGCAGAGGGGACTGGTTTAGTAAGACATAAAGTGACCGGTTCAATTGGTTCAGAACAACACAGTGATCAGAAGCGCCTGTTCCCCTGCTGTCATTGTTCTATGTCAGTGAAACCACGGCTGGAGAACTGTGCAACTCTGGCCGACCGCCTCAGAAAGGACGTGATTAACCTGGAATTCGCAGTAAAGATTCACGACTTTTGTTGCCGGCCGGGGAGAACGGGAGTCAAAAGGAGACTCGATTGTGACTGTGCACTGACCCCAAAACTGAGCATGATGCACCACCGATTCTCCCCTCCGCCACCACAGGCCCCATTGTCACGCTGTAATTGTCGGGTTACATAAAGGGTGACAAATGACACAAATTGATAGAATGGTTACACATGTGACAAACACCCGCTTTCATCGGAACTACAGCTCCCATCGGGCACCGCGCTCAGTCAGCTTCAGCTGCCGAATATGCGGGGCCGCGGGGCCATCTGGCAGTTGTAGTCCAAATGTCTCAGCTTCTCACTCGCTCCCTGCTTCAACACTATTCCTCAGCCATCACAAACATCTGTTGGAACAGATTCACCGTGACGTCGGAGGAGAAATACGCTTATCGTTGTGGACGCAGAGGCCGGCAAACACCGATCACAGGAATTAGGGCAATTAATGCCTCACATTCACCACCCCACTCTGAATAAATTCCTCCTCATCTCTGTTCTGAGGGAAGTTTGGAACAAGTGGTGTACCGCAGGGTCGGGTGCTGGGACATTGGTTATTTGTATATTTCTCAATGTGAGTGTGTGAGGCCTCCGTCGGAGAGGGTCGACCATGGATGTTGCGTCCGAACTGTCCAGATATGCACCACAGAAGCCTCAGATAAATATTCCGGACATGGTCTGACCAGAGTGTTATAAATTACAACATAACCTCCTGGCTTTTGAACTCAGTGTTTCACGAATAAAAGCCGGTATTCTGTAAGCCTCCTTCACCACCTAATCGATCTGTTTAGCCACATCCAACGAGCTGTGAACTTGCATCCAAGATCTCTCTCTCCGCAAAACTGTTCGGCATCTTGCCGTTAGCAGTGAACATGGAATCTACAGCACATTACAGGCCTTTCGGCCCACAATGTTATGCCGACCATGTACCATACTCTGCAAACTGCCAAGAACTTCCCTACCGCATAGCCCTCTATTTTTCTAAGCTCCATGTACTTAAACTAAGAGTCTCTTAACAAAACCTATTCTCTCCGCCTCTGCCATTTTCGCAATGCATTCCGTGCCCCCACCACTTTCTGTGTGAAACACTTTCCTCTGACACCCCCTTTGTACCTACTTCCAAGCACCTTAAAACTGTGCCCCGTCGGGTTAGCCATTTCAGCCCTGGGAAATAGCCTCTGGCAATCCACACAATCAGTGCCTCTCATCATTTTATACACGTGTATCAGGTCACCTCTCACCCTCCGGCCCTCCAGGGAGTAAAGGCCAAGTTCACTCTGCCTATTATCATAAGGCATGCTCTCCAAACCAAGCAACACCCTTTGAAATCTCCTCTGCACTTACTCTATAGTATCCACATCCTTCCTGTAGTGAGGTAACCAGAATTGGACACAGTACTCCAGGTGGGGTCTAACTAAGGCGTTGTTTCTCTGTAACATCACCTCACAGCTCTTGAAATCAATCCCACAGTTGATGAAGCCCATTACGCCATACGCCTTCTTAACAACACTGTCAACCTACGCAGCAGCTTCGAGTGTCCTGTGGACACAGACGCCAAGATCTCGTTAATCTGGGTCATCCGACAGGGTTATGACGTGGTCAGGCGGAATTATGACGTGTTCTGTGTTGCCACCTCCCCTGGTCCCCGTCTCCCTGTCGGTCCCATCCCCGGGAGGGTGGGAGTTTATCTCAGTTAAGAGTCCGGGACAGTTTCATTTTACAACGCGGAGACCAACTCCCAACTCCACAACTTCACTCAGAATAAATTCACGGAAAAACGTTATCCTGTAGGGACTTGAGATGAAAACAAGTGTCTGAGAATCTGCTCCAGTTCCGCTCCGGTTCTGTAAACAGGCTGGGTCCTGGGACCAGTGTCAGGAGTAATGTCCCTGTAAATATAAATGTGCGGAGAGTGAAATAAACACGAGATGAGAATTATCGATCTATTAATTTTAACTCGCTCACCACGTCCATCAACAGAACAGAAACACCGTGGATTCGGTCCTGAGCTGCCCCGGGTCCTAAAGTCCACCCGCACTGAGACAGTTTAAAAGGGTCAAGTCGGGGCGGTGCTGACTGGAAAACGGAGGTCAAGTTGAAACTTGGAAAGACCGTAAGACATAAGAGCAGAATGTGGCCGTTCAGCCCATCGATTCTGCTCCGCCATTCTATCATCGCAGATCCCGGATCCCACTCAACCCCATACACCTGCCTTCTCGCCATATCCTTTGATGGCCTGATCGATCAGGAAATGATCAGCTTCCACCATAAACATACCCACAGACAGCTTCCACCGCAGCCCGTGGCAGGGTATTCCACCGGTTCACTTCTCTCTGGCTAAAAATATTCCTCCTTCCCTCTGTTCAAAAACATCTCCCCTCAATGTTGGGGCTGCGTCCTCCAGACTGGTTACCCCCACCGCATGAAACAACCTCTCCACATCCACCCTATCTCGTCGCTTCAACACTCGTTGGGTTTCAATGAGATCCCGCTTCCTTTCTTAGATATGGGACCCAAAACGTTGACAAAACTCCAAGTACGGCCTGACCTGTGTCTTATAAAGGATCAGGATTATATCCTTAATTAAATATTCTATTCCCCTTCAAAAAAAAAGCCAACAATGTATTTTCTTTCTTTACCAGAGACTCAAACTGTGAAATACCTTTCTGAGACTCTTGCACGAGTCCCCCCGCCTCTCTGATGTTTGAATTTTCTCCCCATTTAAACAATAGTCCACACTATTATTCCTTTGACCAAAATGCATTATCATACATTTCCCAACACCGTATTCAATCTGCCACTTTTTTTTTACCAATCCTTCTGTTGTCTAAGTCCTGCTGCAATCACATTGTTTCCTCAGCACTACCTTCCCCTCCACCTATCTTTGTATCGTCCGCAACCTTTGTCACAAATCTATCAATTCCATTATCTGAATCGTTGACACACAATGTGAAGAGTAGCGGTCCCAATACTGACCCCTGAGGAACACTAGTCACTGACACCCAGCCTGAAAAGGCTCATTTTATTCCCACCTGCTGCCTCCCGCCTGTCAGACATTCCTCTGTCCATGCCAGTATCTTTCCTATAACAACATAGGATTTTATCTTTCTCGGCAACCTCATGTGTGGTACCTTATCAACGGCCTTCTGAAAATCGAAGTAAATGATATCAACTGCCTCTCATTTGTCCATCCTCCTTTTCACTTCCTCAATAACCTCTAACAGGTTTGTCAGGCACGATTTCCTTTTACAGAAACCATGCTGACATTAACTTGTTTTATCATCAGTCTCCAAGTACCTCGGAAACTCATCTTCGCTAAATAATTACAATACTTTCCCAACCACTGAAGTCAGGCTGACTGGCCTAGAAATTCCTTTCTTTTGCCTTGCCCCCTTCGTAAAGAGTGCAATTTTCTACTTTCCGATCCTCCGGGACCATGCCAGAATCAAGTGATTCTTGAAAGACCGTGACCAATGCATCTGTATCTCTTCAACAGCTTTTCTCAGGACTCTGGGTTGTTGTCCATCTGTTCCAGGTGATTTGTCCACCTTCAGACCTTTGAGTTAGTCACATGCTTTTCCCTCTGTAATAGCAAAGGCACTCACTCCTTCTGTGTCTTCCACAGTGAAGAATGATGCAAAGTATTCATTAAGTTTATCTGCCATTTTTTGTTCCCCATTATTACCTCACCAGCATCATTTTCCAATGGTCCAATATCAGCTCTCATCTCCCTTTCACTACTTATGTAGCTGAAAATATAGTATCCTGTTTTATATTATTGGCGAGTTTGCTCTCGTGTTTCACCTTTACCATTCTTATGGCTTCTCCGTTGCCTTTTGTTGAATTTTAAAAGAATCCCGATGATCCAACATCCCACTCACTTTTGCTACTTATATGCCATTTCCTTAGCTTTTACATAGTACTTATGATTATTTTTTGGAAGTTCGACTGTAAAGTTTTATGAGGTTTTTTTTGTGCAGGTGCCGGTGGGCAAGTTATACACGGGTTTCTGAGATAGAGATTAGGATCCCACAAGGCAGTATTTATTATTTCTTATTATAATTAAGAAGGGGTGGGTAAATCACTATTTGCAGATGACGGAGGTTTATGGATTAGAGGTAGAAATGTCAATTTAACTGTCTATGGGATGCCATTAGGAATTAATCATTTGGCAAATCGATGGGACTTAAGCTTTCAGTAGCAAAAAACACAAGTCGAGTGTTTTATAAACAGGATTACTAGACCTGCGCTTGATCTGAAATCATCTGATCAAACTCTTGAAGACGTGTCAGTGGTGAGATTTCCAGACAGGTGGATGCACAATCAGCTGACATGGAAGCACCGTGTCAGTAAAATAATTGATAAATATAAAGGAGCAATAAATATTCTCGGTGTCTCTGTGGATATTCTTCGGGAGCGACATGAAAATCTCTGCTGACCATTTACATTTGTTTCATTAGCTCTTGTCTTGATTCTATGGCTCATGGATCAGCTTCATCTCCAACTTTCAAATGTTTGGCTGTGATACAAGCACAGGCTTTAAGATTCTGTTGTGGTGCAGTAAGGTCGTCTCCTGTTTCAGGTTTACTGATTGATTTTGCGGAGATTGAATTTAATGTTAACGTACTGGATTAACTTGAAGGAGCAAAGAAATGATCATCCTGTTAGAGGTGTGTCGGAGGACTGTTGGGAACATCACAAGAAGAGTGTTATAGTTTTGGGTGCTTGGGTTCTTATTACGCTGGGAACGTGGGTTCGTTGAATTATGCAACATGTTCCACTGTGGCATTCTCGGTAACACCAACTTGTTTTTTCAATGCCTTTATTGATCTTGGGATACACGATTTAACAAAGTCTCAGAAGGATCAAAATTTAATTTAACTGGGATTGTCGGTGTGGCTGCTTTTGTGCCCAGATTATAGGTAACGATAAAGAAACGACATTGACCGATTTCTGGAGAACAACATTCTCGATGCACTTTCAGGTGAAGCACGTGATCCCATCGTGAACTTGGTCACATCCTCATCATGGAAGACAATCCAATTGATGTCATCCAAGCAGTCCTGTAGCATGAAGACCGATTGGTCGGACCAACAGTGGGCGGATCACCTATGGCCGCCTCTTGTTTCAGCTTTTGCCTGTACATCGGCAGAAGCCGGATCAGAGAGTGATCTGATTGTTGAAGTGTGGTCGGAGGAGCACTTTGTAAGCGTTATGGAAAGGTCGAGTGTGCCAGTTCCCTGAGCGCTCACCTGGATGTGCTGACAACACTTCGGAGGGACTTCAGTCAGCGATGCTGCATTAAAGTCACGGCGACAATGAAGGCAGCCTCTCGGTGGGCTGTCTTCAGCGTGTTAAGGGTTTCGTACAGTTCCTTGAGAGCCAGGTCAGTATCTGCCTGGGGCCGAATGTACACCGCTGTGATGATAACACCGTGAACTCCCTGGGCAGCCAGTAGGGTCTAAACAGCTGCTCCACATCTGGGCAACAAAGGATTGGAGCACATGCATATTCTGGGGGTTGCACCAAGCATTGTTGACCATGAAGCATACCCCACCTCCTTTACTCGTCCCAGTGAGGGGTTTCCACCTGTCCCCAGGGAACAGGGAGAACCCAGAGGGTTCGATGGCGTGGTCCGGTGTCTCCTCCGTCAACCAGGTCTCCACAAAGCACAAAACGTTATATTCTTTTGTTTCCCGCTGGTGAGAGATTCTGGCTGTCAGTTCACACAGCTTGTTGTCCAGGGACTGGGTTCTAATCACGCTGGGAATATGGGTTCGTTGGATTATGCAATATGTCCCACTGTCGCGTTCTTGGTAACCCCACATTGTTTTTCTCAATGCCTTTAGTTTATTTTAGGATACACGATTTAATGAGGTCTCAGGATTCTGTTCTGCTGGACAATCTTGATTTGTGGTATATTGTGGAAAATTATTATGATATGTTAAACATTGCTGCAGAAGAATCAAAAGATAACTTAACCGGGATGAGGGTGTGGCTGTTTTTTGTTCATGAATTACAAGTAACGATAAAGAAACAATTTATCAGTATATATAGTAGAATTTGTTTCCATCATTTGAGGCTTACAGTGGGTGGTGGAAATTTGTTCATGTAAAGTTGTCATTTGTTCAGATGCCTGTTCGGTTTTGATGAGTCTTAAAACAGGTAATTCCCGCAGTAGGACAGATTTACTGTTGGAAACTCATCAAACATTATTTCATACGTAGTGTATTGGGTTATATTTCCACTTCTTTTGGGTCCCTGCACACAGCGGTTCAGTTACAAAAGCTGTTAAAATTTCAGCTAGCACATCAGAAGCTAAGGGGTTGGTGGGTTAATAATTATATCCAGACTGGTGGGATAAAGGGCTTCAAAGGAGACACCTGTGCAGAATACATACCTGTTGGGTTTATGGGAGATTGGGGGTAAAACAAGAAGATAAGGAATTACACTGACAGGACTTAGAATTTGGCACACTCTGCCACTATTCATTCGTTCGTGTTGGAAAACATTACTCTGGGTCGTGTAGTTATTATTTAAAAGCTTTCTTAAGTAATAGCAGTAACTTTAATTTAATTCACGGTATTGTGTTTTGTTACGTACAATCTATAGGACTTTTAGGGGATAATTTAGGTTTCATTTGAAAAAGGAAGCAGTGAGGGTTTATGTCCCAATTCTCTACACCACACTCCAGTACAGTTAGTGGCTGGACTGCGGCTTCAAGTTGGAGTGTAACCGCAGTCTATCAAAACCCCGCCCTCGTGCTTCACGTTAGCCAGTCATTCAAGGGGAAGGCGGAGACTGCTGTGATTGACAGTGGATTAGCCAACCAGCATTCAACTAGACCGTCGCCATTGTGTGGGAAGGTCGAGCAGTGAGTTCGGTGGGAGGGAATGGGGAAAAAGAATGGACGTATCTACCGACCAATGGGCGGGGGGCATCCGGACTAGTTGTTTGACTGACATCTGACGGGTCCTTTGAGTTATCGACTCTGCAGGACGGTGCATTTACACTCCCACCCCCACGCCCCCCTCCCCCCACCCACACTTTCCTAATGTCCCGCCGCTGCTGGTCAAAGGAACAATCCGCCCGGGAATAAGACCTGGGAGATGAGGCGGTGAATGTGAGGAGCTGGAGCCCGGACCGGAGACACTGCGGCCGCCTCTGCCGTGTGCTCAGGACGCGGCTTTATTAATGAACTGAAGCCCCGAGGTGACCGGATATTTCACCGGCTCATCACCTGATAACGTCTGACCGGCGCAATCCCCGCGGAGACAGATTGTGATTACATTAATGAATTAATATTTAGACCATATGTGGGAGTTAATTTGTCTCAACAAAGTTGACTGATCAATTGAATATGATTCCACTGTAAATCTGCCTAGAGACTCGTCACAGCTCCAAATCAACAGACTCTCCCACATGCACATTAGATGATCCCACAGGAAGAATCATTTCAAACAGTTCACAAAATAGCTGCCTCCATCTTAAAACGATGAAAATGCAAACTGTACTCATTTTTAAAGTATTTCTGTATGTCTGCATCTCAGTTTATATGTGTCCACGTATGTGTATGTGTCTGTCCGTCTTTTCATGTTTCTGTATGTTTTTGTGTCAGAGACCAGCTCGCAGACGGCGCTCGATCTGTAAATCCTGATAAATAGCTGGTAGGTCGTTTCTTTATCGTTACCAATAACTCACGCATAACACAGCAACATCAACAATCCCAGTTAAATTATATTTTGATCCTCTGGAAAATGACTTTCTCAATAATTTCCTTAATATACACTGAACCAACAAATTCTCAGGCAGAACAGAATTGTTAGACTTCATTAAATCGTGTATCCTATAATCAACTAAAGGCATTGAAAGAAACAAGGTGGGGTTACCAAGAACACGACTGTGGGACATTTTTCACAACCCAACGAACCCATATTTCAAATGTGATAAGAATCCAGGCAACGAAAACTAAAAACACTCTTCTTGTGAAGTTCCCAACAGTCCTCCAACACACCTTTAACAGCATGCTCATTTCTTCCCCCTTAAATTAACCCAGTATGTTAACATTAAATTCAAACTCCATAATTTCAACCAGTAAAGCCGAAACAGGGGACGACCTAACTGAACCACAACACAATCTCAAAGCCTGTGCTTGTATCACACCCAAACATAATAAAGTTGAAGATGAAGCTGATCTATAAACCACAACCATAATCAAGAACAGATCCAATTAAACAAACGAAATTGGTCAACAAATATTTTCATGTAACACCCTAGAATACCCGCAGGGATAACTGAGAATATTTAATGTTTTTTTTATATTTATCAATTATTTTCTGATCCCGTGCTTCCATGTCAGCTTATTATCCGTCCACATGCCTGGAAACCTTACCACCGACACCTTTTATGGAGTTTGACCATATCAGTTCCTATCATTTCCAATCAAGTGCAGGTTCATTAATTCTGTCTGTAAAACACTTAATTTGTCCCATCTATTTGCCGACTTTTCGATCTTTTAATTGCGAATGCATCCTATATACAGTAAAATTGAAATTTCTACCTCTAATCCATAAACCCCCATCATCTGCATACAGTGATTTACACACTCCAAAACCTGTCTCAGAGAAAAATATTACGAATTATAAAATAATAAATACTGCCTGTGGGATCCCAGTCTCTATCTCATAACAACCTGAATATAACTTTCCCACCCATACCTGACACAAAACATTCAATTAAAACAACTCAAAGTTAGATAATAGCCCTTCCATCCTCATTTCCACAATTTCATAAAAATTATTTCCTTCCATAAATACCATCCGTCTTTTGAATAGTACAAAAACTGCTGTTACAAAATCTATACTTAACTGGCTTTACTAATACCATATTCCAAATATAAAAATGAATTCAATGTCATACTTGCCCACCCATACCTTTACAAGACGTACAAATAGAAACAATCAGCAAAAATTGAACAATAGCCCTCTCAAATGCATTTCCAAACATTAATCAAAAGTCCATCCTTCAATAAATATTATTTGCCTTTTCAATATCAAAAATATTGCTATTACAACATCTTTATTTAACTGTACTTTCCTAATATGATCTTCCAAATCCAAACTGATTCCAATGGTATTTAAGGCGGAGATTGCTAGGTATCTGAGTAGCCAGGGTATCAAAGGTTATGGTGAGAAGGCGGGGGAGTGGGACTAAATGGGAGAATGGATCAGCTCATGATAAAATGGCAGAGCAGACTCGATGGGCCGAATGTCAGACTTATGCTCCTTTGTCTTATGGTCTTATTCTACAGTTCCAAATTCCCCTCTGATAAAACGTGAAATTATCTCTTTTATCGACAATATAATTCAAACAGTCGATTACCATATAGTCCACAAATTTACATAAATGAGACACTAATGATATTGGCCTACAAGGAGGAGGATCAGACGGGGAGATCCAAGTTTTAGAATGGGAACTACTACAACCATTTTCCATGAGAAAAGCAGATGGCCAAACCTCCAAATACGATTCAGAAAGTTAATATTTTCACAAAAGAAAATTACACACATGCCTGTTGAATCAAGATTTTCTACTACAAGTTCATGATACATTTTATTCCCATTCACAACACTATACTCTGCCGTTTCCTTATAAAACTGACAACACCACCCCTCTACCAACCAACCCGTCAAGCCAAACGACAATATAATCCTGCACGGGAATAAAACTTAAAATGTGCAGGTTTCCTGAACAGATATAACATCGGAAGAATCTGACAAATCAGAAATAAACTGCTTAAATGTGTTGACCAAGTAAAATCAGGCTTCTTGCATTTCACTTCAATATTTCAATCCCATTACATATCTTCACAAGTAGACTGGGATGCAGAAACCCCCACAAATCAGAGCTTCATTTACAGCTTCCCACATAACACCAGTTACACCAAGATACCTTTCTGCAGCTTTCACAATAATTTTAATTTCCTCAGTACGATGAGATGTCTGAGCAGTACAATTCACCACATCGGTTATAAACATCACAAACTTCATTTTATCCAGCAGTGAAGTATCTTTGGTGAAAGAACTGTGATGCCGGTATATATCCACTGACGTCACAGTCTGTTCTCTGAGTGGGGTCACTTTATCCAGGTTACCTGCTCTGCTTGTTGTACTTGTCCTTGAACAGGCCCTTCTGCTCACTATGTTGTTCTGAACCAATTGAACTGGTCATTTCATGCCTTACTAAACCAATCCCTTCTGCCGACACAAGGAACACATCCCTCAATTCTCCTCATATTCACGTAGTATCTAATAGCCTCTTTCGCATCTGCCTCCACCACCACCCCCAATATTCACTCCAGACACCCACCACGATGGGAATGAAAAACAAAACTTGAAACGCAAATCTCCTTTAAACATCCTGAGTCAGGTTTTTAACATCATTGTCTTTTCTTATTGTTTTTTAGCAGCAGCTATGCAGAGAAAATGTACAAATTTACACTAAATTACAAAATACTTAAATAGTGCAAAAAGGACCAATGAGGATGTGTTCCCCCTTTCTCCTGAAGTGCATGCCCACTGGCATTGGACATTTCCTCCTTAGAGAAAAAATCCCGGCTGTCCACTCTGTCTGTGCCTCTCACATTCCTGTAAACGTCTGTCAGACCTCCCTCAGCCTCTGCCACTCCGGAGAAAATTCCCCGCGATTGTCCGGTCTCACTTTATCCAGGCAGCATCCAAAACCTCCACATAATGCCTGTCTTTGAAATCCAGTTCTCCAGATGCATAAATACGGTGGATAGTCAGTGCCTGTTTCCCGGGGCACCAATAGCAGACACCAGAGGGCATATGTGCAAAATTAAGGGAGGGAAGTTTAGGGGAGACATCAGGAGTAAGTTTTTTACACAGAGGGTTGTAAGTGCCTGGAATGACTTGCTAGGGATGGTGGTGGAGGCTAAAACATTAGGGGCATTTAAGAGTTTCTTGGACAGGCAGTTACTGGAGTAGGTTACATGACAAAAGGCCTGTTAAGTGTTGTATATTTCCATGTTCTATATGAAAGACAGGCAGAGGGATTAGTTTAAATGGGCACCAGGACAGCATGGAAAGGTTGGGCCGAAGGGCCTGAGTTAGTGCCATAAGTGAGGTTTTCTGTCCCAAACATCGACTCTATTCCCCTCAATTCCCCTGCCGGACTTGCCAACATCCTTGAAAAGGTGCATTCCGTTCTGCTAAGCATTCTATACAAAGGATGTTTTGTGCTGGAAGACAGCAGAGGAGATTCATCATGACTGACGGGGCTTGTGTCCAGAGACCTTCAGTGATAGGAACAGACTCAGGCCATTCAGCCCATCGAGTCTGCCACCTTTCCATCATGGTTGATCCCAGATCGCACTCAACCCCATACACCTGCTTTATCGCCATATCCTTTGATGCCCGGACCGATCAGGAAACGATTAAGGCCAAGTGCACTCAATTTAGTCTCATAAGGCATGCTCTCCAATCCAAGAACAACATCCTTGTAAATCTACTCTACACTCTCTATAGTATCCACATCCTTCCTGTAGTGAGGTCACCAGAACTGAACACAGGACTCCCAAGTGGGGTCCAACTAAGCCCACAGCCCTGCCGTGTTGGGGTACAATTACTTATGCACAGGTTAGGAGAAATATAGCTTCAACATCACCTCACAGCTCTTGAACTCAATCCCACGGTTGATGAAGGCCATCACACTAGACGTCTTCTTAGCAACACTGCCAACCTGCGCAGCAGGTTGGGGACACAGACCCCAAGATCTCTCTGACCCTCCACACTGCCAAGAGTCTTACCATTAAAATCATATTCGGTGTTCAAATTTGATCTGTCGAAATGAACCACTTCACACGGATCTGGGCTGAACTCCATCTGCCACTTCTCAGCCCAGTTCTGCATCTTATCTATTCCCCGCTGTAATCTCTTTTTTAATTTATTTTTTATTGAAGGAATGACACAATACAGAATACGGAATGCATTACATGTTCCTCCGTTTTGCTTTTATATCTTTCCCCTAAACAACACCCCCAACTTTTGTGTCATCAGCGGGGCCTTCTGGGAGTTGTAGTCAATAATCCTAGCCTCCTCTCTCGCTCACTGCGAAAGCATTTTTTCTCTGCTACCACAGACATGACCGAAAAAGACTCATCGAAGCGCGAAGGGGAATGACATCCGACCTTGTGAACGCCGAGGCCAGTGACACCGACAGAAGTGACTCGATGAACTCCGCCATGGCGATGCAGAGGAAGAGGAGGGGCTGATCATGGGCAGATTTCCACCAGCCTATCGTAGCTCAGACTCAACACTGACCCCTGCTGTCATCTGTCTTTGGATGTAGTGCCTGTTAGTCAAATGGGAACTCACACAGTGTTAAGATAATGTGAAAGTCAGTCAGCCTTCCTGTCTTTATGAGCTTGAGTTTGGATTTGTATCCGGGACAGGAAGCAAATTGGGAGAAAAGTAACTTTTTATGTGATGGTACATCAGTCTCCGAGTGACGTTATTCAGAATAAAAGGGCACAGGCCGTGGTGCGGAAGGCGGTGATTTACTGTAGGTAAAATTGAGATAACATTGGAAGGGATGTTAAACTTGGAGATGTTTGGGGTATGATTAAGGAAATGGGAATTGAAATGATCATAATATTCCAGTGTTAATTAATGAGGGCAAAATGATTGTTACTGAAACAGGGAAGGTTGTGTTACTGGCTGGGTCATTTGCTGAGATTCATAATCAGGATAATTTGAGTGAAGAAGTTAAACAATGTAGGGATATGTTTTTCAGTGAATACCCTGATGTGTTGGATGTCAGCTGTAGCAATGATAGTATCACTGATGGAGAGATTTCTTTGTATGAATTAAAGAAGTCTATTAATAATGCAGGTCAGATGTCCCTGGGAAAGGGTGATATATGTATTTGTGATTGTATATAATTCTCTTTTGTGCAAATATTAATTAATTGAATAGTGCTTGGAGATTAGGCCATCTACTTTCCTCACGGAAAATGGCAGCAGTCGTGCCTATTCTAAAACCTGGGAAGTCTCTGTCTGATCCTTCTAGTTATGGGCCAATATCGTGAATGTCTCATTTATGTAAACTGATGGAATGTATGGTAATCAAGCGCTTGAGTTATATTTTGGAAAGAGTGGTGATAAAGTGTTTTATTAGAGTGGATTATGGAAGGTTAAAATGACATTAGATTCAGTTTTAGATTTGGAAGATGATATTAGGACTGGAAAATTAAATAGACGTTGTAATAGCAGTATTTTTTGATACTGAAAAGAAAAATGATATATTATTGAAGGAACGACTTTTGATTAAATTATCGAAATTAGGAGTGAGGGAAGATTGTATAATTTTTCTGAGATTTTTTTGGATGGACTGTCCAAGTACCGGTCGGCATGTTATGTTTGTGTTTCTATGAGATAGAGAATGGGATCCCACAAGGCAGTATTTGTAGCCCTTCATTATTTAATATTGTGATTAATGATATTTTCTCTGAGATGGGAAAATGGGATACCCTGGGTAAATCACAAAATACAGATGACGTAGCTTTATAGATTAGAGGCATTAATTGCAATTTACAATTAATAGGTCAAACAGGATTTTAAGCTTTCAGTCGCTAAACACATTACGTGTATCACAAACAGGATTAATAGACTTGCACTTGATTTTAAATTATATCATTTCTATCTTGAGGAAGTGTCAGTGGTAAGATTTCTCAGTATGTGGATGGATAATAAGCTGACATGGAAGCACCTATCAGTAAAATAATTGATAAATGTAAAGGAGCTTTAAATCTCCTCAGACATCTATCTGGGTATTCTTGGGTGCAACATGAAAATCTTTGTTGACCAATTATATTTGAATAATTTGATCTGTTCTTCATTATGTCTGTGTGGCTAATGGATCAGCTTAAGCTTCAAATTAAAAATGTTTGTATGTGATACCATTAGAGGCTTTCAGATTGTGTTCTGGTGCGGTAATGTTGTCTCCTGTTTTGGCTTTACTGATTGCAATGGGACAATTCCCCTCACAGTAACAGAGGTTGAAGTTGATGTCAACATACTGGATTAATTTGCGGGGGCAAGGAAATGATCATCCTGTTAAAGGTGTGCTGGAGGACGGTTGGGGACATCACAAGAAGAGTGTTTTTGTGTTTTGGATGGCTGGGTTCATACCACGCTGGGAATATGGGTGTATTTGATGATACAATATGTCCCACTGTAGCTTTCTCTGTAACCCCACCTTGTTTTTTCCAATGGCTTCAGTTGATTTTAGGTTACACGATCGGATTCGTTTCTGCCTGAGAGTCTGTTGGTTCATTGGTATATTAATAAAAGTTATTATAATACGGTAACCATTTTTACAAATGAATCAAAAGATTATTTAACTGGGGATGTTGGTGTGGCTCTTTCTGTGTGCCTGAATTGCAGGTAAATGATAATGAAATGACTTACAGCCATTTATCAGCATAAAAAGTAGAATTCTTTGCCAACAGTTTAAGTTTACAGAGGGTGGAGGAAATTGGTCCTTATAATTTGTTTACAATACATTTCGGTTTTGATGAGTCTTAAATAGGTCATTCTGGTAGTAGGTCAGATTGGCTGGTGGAAACTCTACAAACGGTATTTCAACTATAAAGTTTGATTTATATGTCTGCACATTATGGGCTGTGCACATCACATTGTTGAGGGAAATGATGGGGTTGACTGTTTAGCACCAAAAGCTGTTAAATGTTAAGCTGTGGATATAGACCTTCCACTTAGCAAATCAGAAGCTAAAGAATTATGTCATGTTAAGAATTAGGGGCTTATGGCAAGACTTGTTGGATAATGGACATAAAGACAGACACCTTTACAGAATACATAAACCTGTTGGGTTTACAGAAGAAGTGCTTAAAACAAGGGAAGGAATAATACTGACACAACTTAGAAATGCCCACACTATGCTTAATTCTGCCTTGTAACTAACTGGAAAACTTCATTCTGTGTCATGTATATTTTGTCATTACGAAACTGTCGAAACAAATGCTATTTCAATGTGAAGCACATAAGGCTGAAGAAAAGTCAAATGCAGTCTTCAATACAATCGGTGAGAGGGTAGATAATTTTCAGATAAAAACTTTATTAAATTATGGAACTGACTTTAAATTCATTCACAGTTTGTGCTGGAAAATGGATGTAATAATTGCAATGTCACAATTGTATCCGGGACTTCAATATGCAAGAGGATTGGGGAAATCAGGTTGTTGTCAGATCACAAGAGGGCATTTGTTGAATGCCTACAAAACGGCTTTTTAGAGCAGCCTGTGTTTGGGCCTACTCGGGTAAAGGCTATCTTAGATTGGGTGTTGTTTAATAACCTTGATCTTATTCGGGAGCTTAAAGTAAAGGAACCCAGAGGACGCAGTGATCATAATACAATTGAATTCAAACTGCAATTTGAGAGGGAGAAGCCCAAGTCACATGTATCAGTTTCGCAATGGAATAAAGGGAATTACATGAGAGAGGAACTTCCCCGAGTGAATTGCTGGATGATGGCTGAAGAGAGGTGGCTGAAATATCTAGAAATAGTTCACAAGGCACAGGATAGACGTGTCCCACTGAAAAGGTTCTCAAATGGCAGGCGTAGACATCCGTGGTTGACAAGGGAAGTTAACGACTGTGTTAAGCCTAAGGAAATGGCACATAAGGTAGCAAAGATGAGTGGGATGTTGGATTATTTGGATGCTCTTAAAATCCAACAAAACACATGAAAAAAGTCATAGGAATGGTAAAGATAAAATATGAGGGCAAACTGGACAATAATATAAATCAGGATACTAAAAGTTTAGTTTTCAGTTACATGAAGAGTGAAAGGGAAACGAGAGTTGATACTGGACCATTGGAAAATGATGCTGGTGAAGTAGTAATGGGGGACAAAGAAATGGCAGATGAACTTAATGAACAATCTTCACTGTCTTTTCCGGTCAGCACCGCCCCCACTTGCCCCATTTAACCTGTCTCATTGCGGGTCGACTTTAGGACCCGGGGGAGCTCAGGACCCGCCGCCCGCAGCTGCTGCGGAATCCCCGGTGTTTCTGTTCGGTTGACGGATGCGGTGAACGAGTTAAAATTAATCGATCGATAATTCTCATCTCATCTTTATTTCATTCCGTAGAACCATAGAACACTACAACACAGAAAGCAGGCCATTCGGCGCTTCTAGTCTGTGCAGAAACTTTCTTCCGCTCGTCCCATTGACCTGCACCCAGTCCGTAACCCTCCAAACCTCTCCCATCCATGTATCTATCCAAATTATTCTTAAAACTTAAGAGTGAGCCCGCATTTACCATGTCAGATGGCAGCTCGTTCCACACTCCCACCACTCTCTGAGTGAAGAAGTTCCCCCGAATGTTCCCCCTAAACCTTTCCCCTTTCACCCTAAAGCCATGTCCTCCCGTTTTTATCTTTCCTAATCTAAGTGGAAAGAACCTACTCGCATTTCCTGTCTATACCCCTCATAATTTTGTAAACCTCTATCAAATCTCCCTCGTTCTTCTACGCTCCAAGGAATAAAGTCCTAACCTGTTCAATCTTTCCCTGTAACTCAACTCCTGAAGACCTGGCAATATCCTAGTAAATCCTCTCTGCACTCTTTCATCTGACTGAAATCCCTCCTATAGTTAGGTGACCAGAACTGCAAATAATACTCCAAATTTGACCTCACCAATGCCTTATACAACCTCAGCATAACATCCCAACTCCTATACTCAGTACTTTGATTTATGAATGCCAGGATGCCAAAAGCCTTCTTTACAACCCTGTCTACCCGTGACGCCATTTTCAGGGAATTGTGTACCTGAACTCCCAGATTCCCTTGTTCCTCCGCACTCCTCAGTGCCCTACCATTTACTGTGTATGTCCTACCTTGGTTTGTCCTTCCAAAATGCAACACCTCACGCTTGTCTGCATTAAATTCCATCTGTCATTTTCTGGCCCATTTTTCCAGTTGGTCCAGATCCCTCTGCAAGTTTTGAAAGCCTTCCCCGCTGTCCACAACGCCTCCAATCCTGGTGCCATCAGTAAAATTGCTGATCCAATTGACCACATCTATATCAATGATATAGACAACAAACAACAATGGTCCCAGCACAGATCCCTGAGGCTCACCACTAGTCACAGGCCTCCAGTCTGAGAAGCAATCATCCACTACCACTCTCTGTCTTCTCCCACACAGCCAATTGTGAATCTAGTTTACAACCTCTCCGTGGATACCTCGTGTCTGAACCTTCTGAACTAACCTCCCATGTGGGACCTTGTAAATTGCCTTACTAAAGTTCATGTAGACAACATCCACAGACTTTCCTTCAACTGCTTTCTTGGTAACCTCCTAGAAAAACTCCACAGGATTCGTTAAACACGATCTACCACGCACAAAGCACAAAGAATACTGACTGACCTTAATCAGCCCTTGGTTGTCCAAATACTTGTAAATCCGATCTCTCAGAACACCTTACAATAATTTACCTACTACTGATGTCAGGGTCACTGGCGTGTAGTTACCTGGTTTTCTATTGGATCGTTTTTTTAAACAACGGAACAACATGAGCTACCCTCCAATCCTCCAGCACTGCACCCGTGGCTGAGGACATTTTAAATATTTCTGCCAGGGCCCCTGCAATTTCTACACTAGTCTCTCTCAAGGTCCAAGAAAATATCAAGTCAGGCCCGGGAAATTTATCTACCTTTATTCGCTGTAAGGCAGCAAGCACCTCCTCCTCTTTAATCTACAAATGTTCCATGACACTACTGCTTGTTTCCCTTCCTTCCATATACACTATGCCAGTTTCCTGAGTAAATACTGATGCAATAAAACTGTTTAAGATCTCCCCCATCTCGTGAGGCTCCACACATAGACGACCACTCTGATCTTCTAGGGGATCAATTTTGTCCCTTACTATCCTTTCACTCTTAATATTATTGTAGAAACCCTTCCGGTTTACGTTCACATTATCTGCAAAGAATCCTCATGTCTTTTTGCCTTCGAGATTTCCTTCTTTTGTATTTTCTTACATTTTCTATACTCTTCAAGTACCTCATTTGTTCTTTGTTGCCTAGACCTGCTATACACTTCTCCCTTTTTCTTAACCAGATCGCCAATATCCCTTGAAAACCAAGGTTCCCTATGCCTGTTAACTTTGCCTTTAATCCAGGCAGGAACATGCAAACTCTGCACTCTCAAAATTTCACCTTTGAAGACCTTCACATCCTTGAACACAACTTTGTCAGAAAAAAAACTTCTCCCAATCCACTCTTCCTAGAACCTTTTTCATTTCCACAAAATTGGCCCTTCTCCAATTTTGAACCTCAACTCGAGGACCAGACCTATCCCGATCCATAATTAACTTGAAACTAATGAAATTACGGTCACTGGACCCAAAATGTTCGCCCACACATACTTCTGTCACCTGACTGTCTGGTTTCCTAATAGGAGATCAAGTATTGCATCCTCTCTCGTAGGTACCTCTATATATTAGGTGCGCAGCTGTGTGGAAAGAGCTTCCACTAGAAGTAGTAGACGCAGGTTCGGTATTGTCATTTAAATTAAACATGGCAGGTATATGGACAGGAATTAAATTGAGGGTTATGGGCTGAGTGCAGGACAGTGAGACTAGGTGAGAGTAAGCGTTCTGCACGGACTAGAAGGGCCGAGATAGCCTGTTTTCGTGCTGGAATTGTTACATTGTTCTATGGTCATATGATTATATTGATTTAGAAAATTTTCCTGAACACATTTGACAAACTCCAAGCCATCTAGCCCGTTTACAGTTTTTTGGAGTCCCAGTCAATATGTGGAAAGTTAAAATCCCCTACTATTACAACTTTCTGTTTCTTACATCGTTCTACCATCTCTCTACAGATTTGCTCCACCAATTCTCTCTGACTATTGGGCTGTCTATAATACAACCCTATTAATGTGGTCACACCTTTTCCGTTCCTCAGCTCCACCCATATGGATTCTGTAGACAAGCCCTTCGGGCTGTCCTGTCTACGCACAGCTGTGATATTTTCCCTGACTAGTAATGCCGCTCCTCCCTCTTTCATCCCTCCCCCTCTATCACATCTGAAACAACGGAACCCCGGAACATTCAGCTGCCAGTCCTGCCCCTCCTGCAACCAATTCTCACTAATAGCAATAATGTCTTAATCCCACCTGAGAACATTCCTATCCCGTATAAACCTTTGATTTCTGTCTATACATGCAGTACTGGCGTGACCATTATCCTCCTCCACCTTACTATCTGTTCTAACACTCTGGTTCCACTCCTTCTGCAAATCTAGTTTAAACCCCTCAGAGACGCACTAGCAAATCTGCCCGCAAGGATGTTCGTTCCCCTCCAGAACAGGTCCCACCTTCCCGGGAACAAAGCCCAATTGTACAGAAACATGAAGCCCTCGCTCCTGCACCATCTCCGCACATTTAGATTTACAGTGTCTTTACTCCTGACGCCGGTCCCGGGACCCGACCCGTTTACAGACCCGGAGCGGAACCGGAGCAGATTCTCAGCCACAGGTTTCCATCCCAATTCGCGAAGAAAGGATACACTTTCCCCGTGAATTTATTCCCAGTGAAGGTGTGGAGTTGGGACTTGGTCTCCGCGTTGTAAAATGAAACTGTCCCGGACTCGTAACTGAGATAAACTCCCACCCTTCCGGGCATGGGTACGGCAGCGAGACGGTATTCGGGGGAGGTGAGACCACGGAACATATCATAATCCCGATGTAACACGTCATAATACCGCCCGATGACCCAGAAACCGGTCTCCGGTCTGAGTTTGACCCCTCCCTTCCTCTCCACAGACTCTGCGGCGACTCCCAGACACCAGCGCCGATTCCTCGTCACCTCGACCTCCCAGTAATGTCTCCCCGATGTGAATCCCTCCGATCCCAGCACACAAGCCCAGTTTGTGAATCTCTTCCCGGTGTCAGGGAGATTCTTCCGGATTTCGCCCCATCTCACACTCTTCCGATCCTCAGACACCTCGAGATACGGACTCGTTGTTTCCACATCCAGGGTGACTGAAACTGGGGAGAGAAGCAGAGAATTAGAGAGTCCCCGGGGATCGCTGGAAAGGCCGCTGGACCTCAGGACCTCGGGTGGCCGACACAAACCCTTCTCGCGGTTTGACCTGATCAAAGCGGATGGACAACTAATGTCTACCCAAGAGTTTTCCGCTGGACGGAGAGCAGAGATTTCCCGATCAAACAGACACACAATGCTGGAGGAACCGAGCGGGTCAGGCAGCATGTGTGGAGAGAGATGGACAGTCTACGTTTCAGGTTGACATCTTCCCTCAAGAGCAGAAATAAATAGGGGAGAGAGACAGCAGAAACGAGTGCGGCATTCAGATGGGAAGGGAGTGAGTGAATGGATTTAAAAAGGAGGTCACGGAGGCTCTTCGGCCCAACTTGTTCGTGCCGACCAGCTTGCAGTATTGAGCTAATCCCATTTGCCCATTATTCCTTTCAACCTTCCGATCCACGTCCCTGCCAAGATGTATTTGAAAACATAGTTCCTATACCCAGCTCTAGAGTTATTGAAAGGACCATTGCAAACAGCGATAACACTCTTCGCTGTCCACTATACCATGAATTTTAGTGTCTCTCACAAACCTACTAACTTTGTCACTTCCATTCTCATCCAAATCATTAATATGAATGACAAACAACCCGGTCCCAGCACCGGCCTCTGCAGGTCACAGGCCTCCAGTCCTCTGTGTTTAAGAGACACTTGGACAGACACTTCAATAGACAAGGCACAGAGGGAGACTGACCTAATGCCCGTCAATGGGATGAATGTAGATGGGTAAATAGGTCAGCACAGAGGTGATGGGTCGAAGGGCAAATTTCTATGCTGTACAGCGATGGCTCTGTGAACTGAATGGCTAAGAACCCCCAAACCCTTCTCCCCACGGGTGCTGAGAATTCCAAACACAGGGACCCCTGTCCCTTGACTCCTCAGACGGGGAAACATCCACCCTGCATCCTTACTAGCTGTTAACTGCTGAAATAATTTGGTATTTCCCTGAGATCTCCTCTCATTTTTCTAAACAGCTAAAACATCTAAAACATTTTAAAACATTGCCACTGTACCCACCTCTACAGTTGATCAAGAGCCCGTTGTATACTTAGATAATCCTCTTCCCTGTCCACTATACCATGAATTTTAGTGTCTCTCACAAACCTACTAACTTTGTCACTTACATTCTCATCCAAATCATTAATATAAATGACAAACACAGACGGCCTCAGCACCGACCTCTGCAGGTCACAGGCCTCCAGTCCTCTGTGTTTAAGAGACATTTGACAGACACTTTAATAGACAAGGCACAGAGGGAAACTGATCTAATACCGGCCAATAGGATGAATGTAGATGGGTAAATAGGTCAGCACAGAGGTGATGGGTCGAAGGGCAGATTTCTATGCAGTACGGCGATGGCTCTGTGAACTGAATGGCTAAGAACCCCAGAAACACCCCCCATGGGTGGTGAGAATTCCAAACAGAGTGACCCCTGACCCTTGACTCCTCAGACAGGGAAAACATCCTCCTTGTATCCTGCCTGTTGACCCCTGAAAGAAATTTGTCTTTCCCTGAGATCTCTCATTCTTCTAAACAGGGAACAGAGCACATAGAACAGTACAGCACAGGAACAGGCCCTTCATTCAATGTTCTCATTCATTTGTGAGTGTGATGGTTTGAGACAGTAAAGGAGGTGATAATGGGAACCAGTAGGGGAGAGATGAATGGCAGATTGAACCAGGTGGAGGCGGGGTGGAAAGCCTGTGGGTGAACTGTGTGTGTAGACATAACGAGAAGCTGGAAGGGCGCAAAGACGGCAGATGAGGATGACTTTGTCCCCTTTCCCATAGCCCCATCCCCCGAGCCCCTCATTAGGACAGGGGATGAATTTGCAGGGACCCTTAAGCAACACACTTCCTGATGAAGTGTTTCAGTCTGAACTGTCGATTGTTTACTCTTTTTCATAGAAACATCCCGGCCTGCTGTTCCCCCCAAAATTTGTGTGTGTTACTTTAAATATACTCAATTATTGGCCTCCACAGTTGCCTGTGGCAGATTCACTATCCAGTGGATAAAGGAATTCCACCTCATTTCTGTCCTAAATGGACATCCCTATAGTCGGAGGCTGTGCTTACCGTTTTCGACCCACCCACATCCTCCCAACATCAACTCTCTTCAGACAGGTGTCAGAGAGATCTGGCGAGACCCTTCATCAGGACCCGTGTAGCTTGGATTACCAGCATCTGCAGATTTTCTAGTGTTTGATTTTTAAAGCAAAAGTTGACAAGTAAACTTCTTGATCAGTCAGGGCGTCAAAAGTTATGGGGAGGAGGCGGGAGAATAGGGTTGAGGGGGATAATAAATCAGCCATTCTTCCAAACTCCAGTGAGTAGAGGCCCAGAACCATCAAACACTCCTCATATGTTAACTCTTTCATTTCCGGAATCATTAATGTGAACATCCTGGACCCTCTCCAATGCCAGCACATCTTTTCCCACAGCAGGGACCCAAACCTGCTGACAATACTCGAAGTGTGGTCTGAACAATGCCTTATAAAACCTCAGCATTACATCCTTGCTCTTGTATTCTAATCCTCTCGAAGTGAAAGCAAACATTGAGTTTGTCAAGCTTACCACTGACACAAACTGCACCATAAGCCCCAAGTACGTTTTCACTTCTGATTTTTGAATTTTAGGCCTGTTTACAAAATTGTCTATGCCTTTATTCCTTCTACAAAAGTGCATGCACAACTTCCCTACTCAATATTCCATCTATCACTTATTTGCCCATTTGCCTCTGTCCTTCCCCAGATTCCGAGCTTCTGCAGCACTACTTGCCCCTTCACCTATCTTCAAATCATCTGCAAGCTTGGCCACAAAGGCAACAATTCCGTCATCCAAATCATCCTTCTGTCTATCTTGGCTTTGTGTTCCTCGAAGAATTCCAACAGATTTGTCAGGCAAGATTTCCCCTTAAGGGAAGGCATGCTGTCTTTGCCCTATTATATTATGTGCCTCCATGTACCCAAAAGCTTGTCCTCAATACTGGACTCCAACACCTTCCCAAGATCATCCCATCCAGACTAACTCACCTATAATTTTCTTTCCCCAGCTGCTTTCCCTTCTTAAAGAGTAATCTGACCTTTGCAATTTCCAGTCATCTTGAATGACCAAGTATCTGGTGATTCTTGAAAGATCATTACGAACGTCCCCATATTCTCTTCAGCTAAATTTTTTCAAACACTGGGGTGTAGTCCATCTGGTCCAGGACCTTCAGATCTTCAATCTTCCCACGCACTTTCTCATTAGTATTAGCAACAACAGTCATTTCTGTCCCCTGACACTCTCACTTTTCTGATGTAAAGCTGGTATCTTCCACAGTGACACATAAAACTATATAAGTAACTCTGCCATGTCTTTATCTCACATTTCTCCTCTCCAGTCTCATTTTCTAGGGGTCCAATACCCACTCTCACCTCTCATTTACTTTTTACATTTTTATGTCCTCCTTATGTTTCACTCCTTATGGTTTTGTAATTCCCTTCTGTTGATGATCAAAATCTTCTTGATACTCCAACATCCTGCTGATTTTTGCTCTAATGTATGCCCTCTCTTCTGCTTTTATGCTGTCTTTGAGCTCCCCTGTCAAACACGGTTACCTCATCCTCCCTGTATAATACTTCTTCATCTTTGGGTTTTATCTATCCGAATTTCCCCTGGAGCTCCAGTCTTTGTTGTTCTGCAATCATCCCTGCTCGTGTCCCCTTCCAATCTACTTTGGTCAGATCCTCCCTCATGCCTCCATAAATAACTTTACTCCACTCTGATACTGATACATCTGACGTTATCTTCCTCTCAAACTCTGGGGTGAATTCTATCATTTAATCATCACTGGTTCCTAAAGGTTCTTTTACCGTAATCTCCCAAATCATATCTGGTTCATTATACAAATCCCACTCTGGAATTGCCTTTCTCCCATTGGGCTCAACCACAAGCGGATCTAAAATGCCATCTTGGAGGCAATGTATAAATTCGCGCTCTTGGAAGGCAGCACCTTCATGATTTTCCCAATCTACCTCCTTGTCCTTTTTTCTATCTCCTGGTGTAATCTGTACCCCATTTCTATTCATGGCTACTATTTGGAGGCCTGTACATAACTCTCATCAGGGTCTTTTTACCCTTGCAGTTTTTGAACTTTACCCACAATGATTCTACATCTTCCAATCCTATGTCACCTATCTGTAAGGATTTCATTTCATATCTTGCCTGACAAACCTGTTGGAATTCTTTGAGGAGATTACAAGTAGGATGGATAAAGGGAATGTAGTGGAAGTTGTATATTCGGAATCGCAGAAGGCCGCTGACAAGGTGCCACACATGAAGCTGCTTACCAAGTTAAGAGTTGATGGTATTACAGAAAGTTATTGACTTAGTTAGGTGTATTCAAGCCAGGATCTCCGTCCAACCATAACTCAGTGATGCCAACAACGTTGTAACTGCCAATCTCTACCTGTGCTACAACATCATCTCCCTTATTCCTTATACTGGTGCATTCAAATACAACACCTTCAGTCCTGTATTCATCAGACTATTCGACACATAAACTGAAGTAAGGTCTTTGATGTCGATGATAGACCACACTTGGAGTAATGTCTGCATTTGCGGTTCCCCGAATATGGGGAGGATGTCATTACACTGGACAGGAGGTAAATACACTGGACAGGAGGTATATTACACTGGACAGGAGGTAAATAATTCATAAGGGGCTCAGATAAGCTGAGTCTTTTCCCAAGAAATGGGAGTACAGAACCAGAGGGCTCAGATTGAAAGTGACAGAACATTTTTTGAGGAATCTATGGGGTAACATTCCGACAGAGAGAGAGGGAGGTGGGTGTACGGATATACAGCATAAAATGACGACCCCTGTAGAATACCATTAGTCACTGGCAGCCAACCTGAAAAGGAACCCTTTACTCTCATTTGCTGTTTCCTACCAGTCGGCCAATGCTCTTGCTAAGCCAATAACTTCCTGTAATACCATGAGCTCTTAACTTGGTAAGCAGCTTCATGTGTGGCACCTTGTCAACGGCCTTCTGCGATTCTGGATATACAACAGCCACTGCATCCCTTTTATCTATCCTACTTGTATTCTCCTCAAAGAATCCTAACAGGTTTGTCAGGCAAGATATTCCCTTAAGAAATCCAGGCTGACTTGTCCTATCTTATCCAGTGTCACCATGTATTCCATAACCTCATACTTAACAATTGACACTAACTTCTTCCCAACCACAGAGGTGAGGCTAACTGGTCTATAGTTTCCTTTCTGTTGCCTTCCTCCTTGCTAAAAGAGTAACCATATAACCATATATAACAATCACAGCACGGAAAACAGGCCATTCCGGCCCTCCTAGTCCGTGCCGAGCTCTTAATCTCACCTAGTCCCACCTCCCCGCACTCAGCCCATAACCCTCCACTCCTTTCCTGTCCATATACCTATCCAATTTTACCTTAAATGACACAACTGAACTGGCCTCTACTACTTCTACAGGAAGCTCATTCCACACAGCTATCACTCTCTGAGTAAAGAAATACCCCCTCGTGTTTCCCTTAAACTTTTGCCCCCTAACTCTCAAATCATGTCCTCTCGTTTGAATCTCCCCTACTCTCAATGGAAACAGCCTATTCACGTCAACTCTATCTATCCCTCTCAATATTTTAAATACCTCGATCAAATCCCCCCTCAACCTTCTACGCTCCAATGAATAGAGACCTAACTTGTTCAACCTTTCTCTGTAACTTAAGTGCTGAAACCCAGGTAACATCCTAGTAAATCGTCTCTGCACTCTCTCTAATTTATTGATATCTTTCCTATAATTCGGTGACCAGAACTGTACACAATATTCCAAATTTGGCCTTACCAATGCCTTGTACAATTTTAACATTACATCCCAACTTCTGTACTCAATGCTCTGATTTATAAAGGCCAGCGTTCCAAAAGCCTTCTTCACCACCCTATCTACATGAGACTCCACCTTCAGGGAACTATGCACTGTTATTCCTAGATCTCTCTGTTCCACTGCATTCCTCAATGCCCTACCATTTACCCTGTATGTTCTATTTGGATTATTCCTGCCAAAATGTAGAACCTCACACTTCTCAGCATTAAACTCCATCTGCCAACGTTCAGCCCATTCTTCTAACCGGCATAAATCTCCCTGCAAGCTTTGAAAACCCACCTCATTATCCACAACACCTCCTACCTTAGTATCATCAGCATACTTACTAATCCAATTTACCATCCCATCATCCAGATCATTTATGTATATTACAAACAACATTGGGCCCAAAACAGATCCCTGAGGCACCCCACTAGTCACCGGCCTCCATCCCGATAAACAATTATCCACCACTACTCTCTGGCATCTCCGATCTAGCCACTGTTGAATCCATTTTATTACTCCAGCATTAATACCTAACGACTGAACCTTCTTAACTAACCTTCCATGTGGAACTTTGTCAAAGGCCTTGCTGAAGTCCATATAGACTACATCCACTGCCTTACCCTCGTCAACATTCCTCGTAACTACTTCAAAAAAATCAATCAGTTTTGTCAAACATGACCTTCCACGCACAAATCCATGCTGGCTACTCCTAATCAGATCTTGTCTATCCAGATAATTATAAATATTATCTCTAAGAATACTTTCCATTAATTTACCCACCACTGATGTCAAACTGACAGGTCTATAATTGCCAGGCTTACTTCTAGAACCCTTTTTAAACAATGGAACCACATGAGCAATACGCCAGTCCTCCGACACAATCCCCGTTTCTAATGACATCTGAAAGATCTCCGTCAGAGCTCCTGCTATCTCTACACAAACTTCCCTCAAGGTCCTGGGGAATATCCGGTCAGGACCCGGAGATTTATCCACTTTTAAATTTCTTAAAAGCGCCAGTACTTCCACCTCTTTAATTGTCATAGGTTCCATAACTTCCTTACTTGTTTCCCACACCTTACACCATTCAATATCCTTCTCCTTAGTGAATACCGAAGAGAAGAAATCGTTCAAAATCTCTCCCGTCTCCCTCGGCTCCACACATAGCTGAACACCCTGATTCTCTAAGGAACCAATTTTATCCCTCACTATCCTCTTACTTTTAATATAACTGTAGAAGCCTTTCGGATTTACTTCCACCTTATTTGCCAAACCAAACTCGTAACATCTTTTAGCTTTTCTAATCTCTTTCTTAAGTTTCCTTTTACATTCTTTATATTCCTCGAGCAATTCCTTTACTCCATGCTGCCTATATCTATTGTAGACATCCCTCTTTTTTCGAACCAAGTTTCTAATATCCCTTGAAAACCATGGCGCTTTCAAACCTTTAACCTTTCCTTTCAACCGAACAGGAACATAAAGATTCTGTACCCTCATAATTTCACCCTTAAATGACCTCCATTTCTCTATTACATCCTTCCCATAAAACAACTTGACCCAATCCACTCTCTCTAAATCCCTGCGCATCTCCTCAAAGTTAGCCTTTCTCCAATCAAAAATCTCAACTCTAGGTCCAGTCCTGTCCTTCTCCATAATTATATTGAAGCTAATGCTATTGTGATCATTGGACCCGAAGTGCTCCCCAACACATACATCTGTCAGCTGACCTATCGCATTCCCTAACAGGAGATCCAACACTGCCCCATCTCTAGTCGGTACTTCTATGTATTGTTGCAAAAAAACTATCCTGCACACATTTCACAAACTCTAAACCATCCAGCCCTTTTACAGAATGAGCTTCCCAATCTATGTGAGGAAAATTAAAATCTCCCACAATCATCACCTTGTGTTTACTACAAATATCTGCTATCTCCTTACACATTTGCTCTTCCAACTCACGCTCCCCATTAGGTGGCCTATAATACACTCCTATCAGTGTTACTACACCTTTCCCATTCCTCAATTCCACCCAAATAGACTCCCTAGAGGAGCTCTGTAATCTATCCTTCCAAAGCACCGCCATAAGATTTTCTCGGACAAGCAATGCAACACCTCCTCCTCTGGCCCCTCCTACTCTATCACACCTGAAGCAACTAAATCCAGGAATATTTAGTTGCCAATCACACCCTTCCTGCAACCATGTTTCACTAATAGCTACAACATCATAATTCCAGGTATCAATCCACACTTTAAGCTCATCCACCTTTCTTACAATGCTCCTAGCATTAAAATAGATACATTTAAGATACTCTCCACCTCCTCCTCTCTTTTCATCCCTAGCAATGCATTCAAATTTATTATCCTTTTCTTTCTTCTCCCCTACAACTTCGGGCTGAGCGCATCCCTTCTCCATCACCTGCCTTTCCTCCCTCACACACTGTCTACTTACTTGCTCTACTGGTGAACTAACCTCCTCTCTCATAGTTTCCTCAAATTGATTTCCGCCCCCCCCCCCATCTTACTAGTTTAAAGTCTGCCCTGTAGCCCTAGCAAACCTCCCCGCTAGGATATTGGTCCCCCCAGGATTGACATTTGCAATTTTCCAGTCCTCTGGCAGCAATGATTTTTGAAAGATCATTTCAAATGCCCCCACAATGTCTACTGCTACCTCTTTCAGAACGCTAGGGTGCAGTCCATCTGGTCCAGGTGACATGCACATTTAAGCCTTTCAGCTTTTCTTCTCCCTTGTAACAGTAACTGTACTCTCTTCTCTTCCCTCACACTCTTCACCATCTGGCACAGTGTTAGTGTCTTCCACAGTGAAGACTGATGCAAAATACTCATTTAGTTCATCTGCCATCTCTTTCTCCCCAATTAGCCTCATTTTCTAGCAATCCTATATCCACTCTCATCTCTATTATTTACAATACGAAACACAATTTGATATTGTTTGTTCGCTTGTTTTAGAAAGACAGGTGTGTAAAAAGGTCCTGAAGGATCATTGGAGACCTGCGTCACCCCAACCACAAAATGTACCAGTTACTACCATCCGGACGGTACCGCAGCGTAAAAGCCAGGAGCAACAGGCTCTAGGACAGCTTCTTCAACCAGGCCAGCAGACTGATTAACTCGTGCTGAGACAACTGTATTTCTATGTTATATTGACTAGCATGTTATACATATTATTTATAATAAATTACTATAAATTGCACTTAGCACATTTAGATGGAGACGTAACAGAAAGATTTTTACTCCGTGTATATGAAGGACGAAAGTAATAAAGTCAATTCAATTCAATTCAATTTCATGTTTCATTGTTCACCTCCCAATATTTCGTTTAGTTCCTCTCTGTAGGTACTTAAAGGCTTCCCAATCCACTGCCTTCCTACTAACTTTTCCTTTGTTGAATACCCTCTCTTTTGCTTTTACATCACCTTGACTTCCCTTGTCAGCCACGGTTGTACTATTTTGCCATTTGAGTATTTATTTATTTTTGGAATACACCTATCCTTCACCTTCCTCATTTTCTCAGAAACTGACAACATTTCTGCTCTGCTCTCATCCCTGACAGCATCTCCTTCCAATTTCCTTTGGCCAACTCCTCTCTCAGACCACTGTAATTTCCTTTACTCCAGTGAAATACTACAACATCAGACTTTACCTTCTCCATATCAAATTTCAAATTGAACTCTGTCATGTTGTAAGCACTGCCTCCTAATGTTACCCTAAGTTTCCTAATCACCTCCGGATCAATACATAACACCCAATCCAGTAGAGCTGATTTCCTTGTAGGCTCAGGGAAAAACTGCTCTAACAAGCCATCTCTTAAGCATTGAACAAGTTCACTCTCTTGAGATCCATTACCAACCTGATTTTCCCAATTCTCCTGCGTGTTCAAATCTCCCATGACTAACATAACATTTGTCCTTCTGACATGCCTTTTCTATTTCCAGTTGTAACCTGTGGTCCACATCCCAGCTACTGATGGAGTGACTGTATATAACTGCCATCAGGGTCCTTTTACATTTGTAGTTTCATAACTGAACCCACAGGGATTCAACATCTTCGTATCTTATGTCACAACTTTCTACTGATATACCAGCAGAGCCATGTCACCCCCTCTGCCTACTTTCCTATACCACCGATACATTGTGTAACCTTGGTCATTCAGCTCCCAACTGCAACCGTCCTTCAGTCACGATTCAGCGATGGCTACAACATCACACCCGAAAACCTGTAACCTTATTTTTTATGCTCCATGCATTGAGATCTAACACTTTGAGTTCTGTATTTGCTATCCTTTTTGATTCTGTGTCCCTAATGCACTGATACTCACCCTGCTGACTGCAATTCTGTACTCGCATCTGTCCGCCCTATCTGACAGTCTAATTGCACGCTATCTTTGTATTTTTACCATCAGTCCTATCCAGAGTCCATTCACTCTCGTTCCCACCCCCCTGCCAAGTTAGTTGAAACGCTCTCCTACAGCTCTATCGAACCTCTGTCAGAGAATATTGTTCCCCCCCCCCCCCCGGGTTCAGGTGCAACCCGTCACTTTTGAACAGGTCATACTTCCCCCAGAAGAGATCCCAATGATCCAATAAGCTGAAGCTCTGCCCCCTGCACCAGCTTCTCAGCCACACATTTATCTGCCAAAACGCCCTGTTCCTACCCACACCGGCACGTGGCACAGACATCATTACAGAAATTACTGCCCTGGAGGTACTGCTTCTCAGCTTTATACAGAGCTCTCTAAATTCTATCTTCATGGCCAATTTGCTTTTAATTCCTGTGTATATTGGTACCAATATGTACCAGGATATCTGGCTGTTTTCTCTTCCGCTCCTAAATGCTGCGGACACGATCCGAGACATCCCTGACTCTGGCACCTGGGAGGCAACATACCATTCGGGTGTCCCGTTCACATCAATAGATTCTCCTGTCTGTTCCCCTGGCGATTCAATCCCCGATCACGACCACTCCCCTCTTCTGCCTCTAACAACAGTGAGAGTTGCTGCTCCGGAAGGGGGAAGACCTGTGTCAGTCAGAGTCTGCACTCACAGCGCATGAAGGAACAAGTTGCAGTGGTCCTGTCTCTGGCACTGAGGTTGGACACTCGACTCGGAAGGGGAGGAGGGAAGAGAAGAGAGCGGTAGAGATAGGGGATTCTATAGTCGGGGGCGGATAGGAGATTTTGTGGGGAAGATCGGGAGTCTCGGATTGTATGTTGCCTCCCTGGTGCCGGGGTCTGAGACATCTCAGATCGGGTGCAGGTTATTCTTGAGAGGGAGGGCAAGAACTCAGATGTTGTGGTCCATGTAGGGACCAACGACGTGGGTAGGATGAGTGAGGGGGTCCTGCGTAGTGAGTTCAGGCAGTTAGGTGCGAAGCGAAAGGGCAGGTCCTCCAAGGTAACATTCTCAGGATTGCTACCTGTGCCACGTGCAAGAAAGGGAAAGAACAGAAGGATTATACAGATTAATACGTGGCTGAGAGAATGGTGCAGGAGGGAGGGCTTCAGGTTTTTAGATCATTGGGCTTTGTTCCAGGGAAGGTGGGATCTGTTCCGACGGGACGGTTTACACCCGAACTGGAGCGGTACTAACATTCTTGCAGGGAAGTTTGATAGTGCTTCTCGGGGGGGGGGGGGGGGGGGTTAAACTAAATTTGCAGGGGGCAGGGATCCAGAATGCGAGAGAGGATAGCGAGATGAAGAATAATGGATAGGTGGGGACTACACGGTTCCGGAATATTAAGTGTGTAGTAGAGAAAGGTGAGGCGGAACAAGTGATAAGGAGGACACACGTACAGAGGGATGGTCTGACGGAACATGGAGTTGAATGTGCAGAAAGAATAAGTAAATTTAGGAAGAACAACAAAATTCAAGGGGCGTATAGCCCGATGGGAGTTCGCGGAGCTGGGTTAAGCACAATAGGCAGCGATTTAAACAGAGAGAGGAGAAATGGGCTAAAAATTCTACATCTGAATGCACGAAGTGTCAGAAATAAGGCGGATGAGCTTGAAGCTCAGGTGCGAATGGGTAACTATGATGTTGTTGGGATAACGGAGACATGGCTGCAGGGAGATCAGACCTGGGAAATGAATGTACAAGTGTATACGTGCTATCGTAGGGACTAAAATGTGGGCAGAGGGGGTGGGGTGGCCCTGTTGGTGAGGAATGATATTCAGTCCTTTGCAAGGGGGTACATAGGATCAGGAGAAGTAGAGTCTGTGTGGATAGAACTGAGGAACAGTAAGGGCAACAGACCCTAATGGGTGTTGTCTGCAGGCCACCAAACAGTAGCAAAGATATTGGGTGCAAGTTGAATAGGGAGTTAACATTGGCATGTGGCAAAGGTAATGTCTCAGTAGTTATGGGGGATTTCAACATGCAGGTGAACTGGGAGAATCAGGTTGGTGCTAGACCCCAGGATAGGGAGTTTGTAGAGTGCCTTTCTTGGAACAGCTTGTACGAGAGCCGACCAGGGACAAGGCTATTTTGGATTTAGTCTTGTGTAATGAACAGGATTTGATAAGCGATCTTGAAGTAAAGGAGCCATTAGGAGGCAGTGACCATAATATGTTAAGTTTTTATCTGCAATTTGAGAAGGATAAGGGCAGATCGGAGGTGTCAGTGTTGCAGTTTAATAAAGGAGACTATGGAGCCATGAGGGAGGAGCTGGTCAAATTTAACTGGATGGATATCCTAGCAGAAAAGACAGTGGAACAGCAATGGCAGGTATTCTTGGGAATAATGTACAAGGTGCAAAATCAGTTCATCCCCCGGAGAAGGAAGGATTCAGAGGGGGGGGGGGGGGGAAAGGGACCACAGTGGTTAGCAAAGGAAGTCACAGATTGCATAGCATTAAAAAAGGAAGTATGACAGAGCTAAGGTGAGTGTGAGGACAGATGATTGGGAAATTTTTAAGGAACAACAGAAATTAACTAAAAAGGCTATACGGGGAGAAAAAAATGAGGTACGAACGCAAGCTAGCCAGCAATATAAAGGGGGACAGCAAAAGCTTTTTTAGGTATGTGAAAAGAAAGAAGATAGTTAAAAACAATGTTGGGCCCTTGAAGAATGAATTGGGTGAAATTGTTATGGGAAACAGAGAAATGGCAGAAGAATTTAATAAGTATTTTAGATCTGTCTTCACTAGGGAAGACACATGCAATCTCCCAGATGTATGGATGGGCCAAGGACATAGGGTAACAGAGGAAAGAAACAGATTAACATTAGGAAGGAAACGGTGATGAGTAGACTGATGGGACTGAAGACTAACAAATCCCCAGGTCCAGATGGTATGCATCCTAGGGTACTAAAGGAGATGGCTCTGGAAGTTGCGGATGCATTGGTAATCATTTTCCAATGTTCCTTAGATTCAGGATCAGTTCCTGAGGATTGGAGAATGGCTAATGTTATCCCACTTTTTAAGAAAGGAGGGAGGGAGAAAACAGAGAACTATCGTCCTGTCAGCCTGCCATCAGTAGTGGGGAAGATGCTAGAGTCCATTATTAAAGATGAAATAGTGGCATATCTAGATAGTAGTGACAGGATTGGGCCCAGCCAGCATGGATTTACCAAGGGCAAATCATGTTTGACTAATCTATTGGAGTTTGTCGAGGATGTAACCAGGAAGTTAGACAAGGGAGATCCACTGGATGTAGTGTATCTCGATTTTCAGAAGGCATTTGATAAGGTCCCACATAGGAGATTGGTGGGTAAAATCAGAACTCAAGGTATTGGGGGAAGATACTGACATGGACAGAAAACTGGTTGGCAGATAGAAAGTAAAGGGTAGCGGTGAATGGGTGTTTCTCGGAATGGCAGGTGGTGACTAGTGGGGTGCCACAGGGCTCGGTATTGGGACCACAGCTGTTTACGATTTACATCAACGATTTAGATGAAGGCATTGAGAATAACATCAGCAAGTTTGCTGATGATACTAAGCTGGGGGGGCAGTGTGACATGTGATGAGGATGTTAGGAGCATTTAGGGTGACTTGGATAGGCTCAGTGAGTGGGCAGATACTTGGCAGATGAAGTTTAATGTAAATAAGTGTGAGGTTATTCACTTTAGGAGTAAGAACAGTAAGGCAGATTATTATCTGAACGGTGTAGAGTTAGGTAAAGGAGTAATACAAAGGGATCTAGGAGTCCTTGTTCATCAGTCACTTAAGGTGAATGAGCAAGTGCAGCAGGCAGTGAAGGAGGCTAATAGAATGTTGGTCTTTATTACAAAAGGAGTTGACTACAAGAGCAAGGAAATCCTTTTGCATTTGTACAGGGCCCTGGAGAGACCACACCTGGAGTATTGTGTACAGTTTTGGTCTCACCGGGTTAAGGAAGGACATCCTGGGTGTAGAGGAAGTGCAACGTAGATTCACAAGGTTAATCCCTGGGATGTCCGGACTGTCTTACGAGGAGAGGTTAGAGAGACTGGGCTTGTGCACGCTGGAATTAAGGAGATTGAGAGGGGATCTGATTGCAGCATATAAGATTATTAAGGGATTGGACAAGATAGAGGCAGGAAATATGTTCCAGATGCTGGGAGAGTCCAGTACCAGAGGGCATGGTTTGAGAATAAGGGGTAGGTCATTTAGGACAGATTTAAGGAAAAACCTCTTCTCCCAGAGAGTTGTGGAGGTCTGGAATGCACTGCCTCGGAACGTAGTGGAGGTCAATTCTCTGGATGCTTTCAAGAAGGAGCTAGATATGTATCTTATAGATAGGGGAATCTAGGGATATGGGGTCAAGGCAGGAACCGGGTATTGATAGTAGATGATCAGCCATGATCTCAGAATGGCGGTGCAGGCTCGACGGGCCGAATGTTCTACTTCTGCACCTATTGTCTATTGTGTATTTTCCTGACAATCCTGGTCACCACATTGATACCTGTTTTTATTTCTTACAATATCATCAAGTCGTTATTAAATTCCCAGCTCCTGTGGTAGGATTCAAACTCATGTCTTGACGTGTTAGTGCAGTGTGCCTGGGATCAGGACACAGTGGTTCATCTGACAGTCCTGTGTATTGGTTGTATTGTGACCCTGAGCTGGTGTGTTCAGGGGTTTGACATCTCCAGCTGACCATGTGACAGTGATGCCTCCCAGTCGGTGGGGTTGATGTGGAATAAACTTCAGTTCCCCTTCAGTCCATTATCACAGCCAATCCTTGCTTCAAGTTGGAAATCAATTGAACAAAGAGAAATGAATATTTCTAAGTCTTACCTCGATTAATGGCATCAAGTGTTTCTCTCAGCACTGCTTTCAACAAATAGACGTGATCGAATTTTTTAACTGGTAGGGCATCATCTGTCACTGACAATTCCTGGACATTGTAATCAATCCTGTAAATATTAAACTGCTGGTTATAAATTGCAATTTTGAACTATACAGATTTTCAATAAAGAGTATGCCCTACCTGCAGTTCCTTCGAGATTCCTCCTGAAAAATATCAAACATAAATCTGATTAGACTTGGACTTACTGCCCACATCCTGAATTTCATCCAAATCGTTACAAGATGTGGAAAATTCCCACTCCCGCAATCACTCACACACACGGACAATACAAAACCATGGGGTAAATTACAGGGAAAGTTTGTGAATGTCAGACCATTATTGAGAGGATGAAACTTACAGGGAAGACAGGACTGGCTGTGCATTTTCATCTGGATACCACATCAGGGTGATAAGATGGAGGAATTTAAGATCAGTGATGGATTTAATTGTGAGGGGGGGGGATGGTGATGTACCTCTATTTATGGGAAGAATTGTGGGAGATGAAATTCCAGAAGGATTTTAATAAATCCCATAAGAAATTTAGTGAAGAGGAACTCGCTGCCACAGGAGTGGTTGAAACGGAACAGCAGAGATTGCATGTAATGAGAAAACTGGATAAACACGTGAGGGACCATCGAGTTCGGGGCTCTGTTGCTGGGTGTGGTGAGTAGGTGGGAGGAGAATTCTGAAGCAGGGAAATTGATAGAAGATGATGGACCGAATGGCCTGTTTCCGATGGAGACCGGACGAGATGTACCCCAGGCCACTGTGGGAGGAGATTGTTTCTGATGGAGACCGGACGAGATGTACCCCAGGCCACTGTGGGAGGAGATTGTTTCTGATGGAGACCGGACGAGATGTACCCCAGGCCACTGTGGGAGGAGACTGTTTCTGATGGGAGACCGTACGAGATGTACCCCAGGCCACTGTGGGAGGAGATTGTTTCCGATGGAGACCGGACGAGATGTACCCCAGGCCACTGTGGGAGGAGATTGTTTCTGATGGAGATCGGACGAGATGTACCCCAGGCCACTGTGGGAGGAGATTGTTTCTGATGGAGACCGGACGAGATGTACCCCAGGCCACTGTGGGAGGTGATTGTTTCTGATGGAGACCGGACGAGATGTACCCCAGGCCACTGTGGGAGGAGATTGTTTCTGATGGAGACCGGACGAGATGTACGCCAGGCCACTGTGGGAGGAGATTGCTGAGCCGCTGGCGATGATCTTTGCATCATCAATGGGGACGCGAGACGTTCCGGAGGATTGGAGAGATGCAGATGTCATTCCCTAATTCAAGAAAGGGAGTCGAGATAGCCCAGGATATTATAGACCAGTGAGGGTTACTTCAGTGGTTGGTAAGTTGATGGAGAAGATCTTGAGAGGCAGGATTTATGGACATTTGGAGAGGCATAATATGATTACGAATAGTCAGCATGGCTTTGTCAAAGGCAGGTCAAAGGCATTTCGAGCCTGATAGAATTTTTTGACGATATGACAAAACACATTGATGAAATTAGAGCAGTAGATGTAGTGTATATGGATTTCAGCAAGTGATCTAAGAAGATATTGATTTGTGCAACCAGAATTGTTTTGCCTACAGAGGCAAAGTGTGGTTGTGGACTGGTCAAATTCTACATGGAGGTTGGTAACAAGTGGTGTGCCTTAGGGATCTGTTCTGGGACCCCTTCCCTTTGTGATTTTTATAAATGACTTGGATAAGGAAATGGAGTGATGAGTTAGTAAATTTGCTGATGACACAAATGTTTAGGGTGTTGTGGATAGTGTGAGGGTTGTCAGAGTTTACAGTGGGACATCGATAGGATGCAAAACTGGGCTGAGAAGTGGCAGATGGAGTTCAACCCAGATAAGTGTGATGTGGTTCATTACGGTAGGTCAAGTATGATGGCAGACTATGGTATTAATGGTGAGATTCTTGGCAGTGTGGAGGATCAGAGGGATCTTGGGGTCCAAGTCCAGAGGACACTCAAATCTATTACACAAGTTGACTCTGTGGTTAAGAAGGCATACGGTGCATTGGCCTTCATCAACCATGGGATTGAGTTTCCGAGCCGAGAAGGAATGTTCCAGCTATATCGGACACTGGTCAGACGTCACTTGGTGTGCTGTGTCATTTCTAATCGCCTCACTGCAGAAAGGACATGGAAACCATAGAAAGGGTGCAGAGGAGATTTACAGGGATGTTGCCTGGATTGGGGAGCATTCCTTATGAGAGTAGGTTGAGTGAACTCGTCCTTTTCTACTTGGAGCGTCGGAGGAAGAGAGGTGACCTGACAGAGCTGTATAAGATGATGAGAGTTTGATCGTGTCGATAGTCACAGGCTTCTTCCCAGGGCTGAATTGGCTAACACGAGAGGGTACAGTTTTAAGCTGCTTGGAAGTAGGTACAGAGAAGATGTCGGGGTAATATTTTTATGCAGAGAATGCTGAGTGCGTGGAATGGGCTGCCGACAAAGGTAGTGGATGCAGATACGGTAGGGTCTTTTAAGAGACTCCTGGAGAAGTACATGGAGCTCAGAAAGATGGAGGGCTATGAGCAGCCCTAGGTAATTCCTAAAGTAAGGACATGTTCCATGCAGAATTGTGGACTGAAGGCCCTGTATTGTGCTGTAGGTTTTCCATGTTTATATTTCTACGTTTCTAATGTGAAACATCTGAAAAGTTAAAGAAACAGTGAAAGTTTCCCTAATTTGACGGAAACCGGATATGGAGGATAAGTCTGAAGTGTGGATCACATTCTTTGTTCTCACTGATTGACAGAGAGACCCTCACACCCACCGCACCAGACACACTCACAGCCTATGACTGGAACTGGGTATTAATGGAGTTTTAGAGGATATTTAATGTCGTAATTAAGGACACAATCAGCAGCTCTGTGTTATGATCAGAGTAAATTATTTCAGAAAAGATCGCATTCTGTCATGAGATGTACAGAAGTTGTGGAAGTCCAGTTTGGGGACAACAGCAATCCTTAATAGTTGTATCAATTGTCTGGTGAAAAACAGTTTACTGCCATTTGTAAATGCTGTGCCCAGGAGCAACACATCTGTTTTCTGTCTTTGATAGCCCTGTCTGTATTGTGTTCTGTGTTACGTGATTGTTATGGTAATGAGTCACGTGTGTGGGGGTGTGGTAATAGTGAAGGGAATAAGTTACGTATTCGTGCTTTGTTCTGGGCAGTTTTGAGCTGAGGACGGACGGATATCATATCGTTTGTTAACCGCTTTGTTGCTGATTAATTTTCAATTAATTACGCTGAAGTTTTATTGCTTCATAATTGTATGTTGCAGATCGAATACATATCTTCAACATTTTCGAAGGTTATTATTCGTGTGACTGGAGGTTCGTCATACACGTCTAACAATCTGTGTGAGGTCACCAGCAGCGGCAATTGATTTGTTAGAATTGGACGCTGTGCTGTGTTTATTTCAAATATACCATTGTTCATTTAGTGCCCTTTGACAGAAACAAATTGAAATAGAATCCCTCACCTTGAGAAACATCACACTGTCTTTTTGATCTATCTGTTCCTTTAACTTAGTGATTTCCTCCTGAATAATCCTTATATTCTCTTGAAGAGCTAGAAGATTTTTCTTCATTGGATTTAGAATCCTCTTCTCTTCTTCCCTGAGATCCCTGAGTAAGCTCTGCTCTTTCTCAGTGATAATCTGGCGCAGCTCAGCAAACTGGGATGTGATGTAGGACTGAAGGCTGTGTGACTGTTCCTGTAGAATGAAAGGTGAAGATTAGTTTACCTATCCTCCCCATTCACCCATTAACTCCCACCTGATTCACATGCACCCTCCTCCACCTTCACAGGGTTAATTGTAATTTACAATTCTACCGCCAGGACTTAAGAACTTTTTAAAAGCTATTATTAATGCTTTTTGAGATAGTGATTTAGATGTATATCATATTTTTTACTGAGTTAAGTATTGTATGTAATTAGTTTTGCTACAACAAGTGTATGGGACATTGGGAAAAAAAGTTGAATTTCCCCATGGGGATGAATAAAGTATCTATCTATCTATCTATCTATCTATCTATCTATCTATCTATCTATCTATCTATCTATCTATCTATCTATCATTCATCCAGCATGTCCTTGGAATGTGTCTTAATCTGTCATAATCACAGGCAGAGCATGCAAACTCCACACAGACAGCAGATCGAACCCAGGTCACTGGAGCTGCGATACTCGCCAATTCTGTATTAAAGGGAGCAAAACTCGACAGTAATGTCAGAAATTCCGCTAAGGAAGCCTCACCCGAATTCCGGAAATCTTCTCTTTCTGTTGCTGCTCCTTTTCCTGGAAGTCTGATTTCTTTTTTGTGAGAGAGTCTAAGGAAGATTTTAGCTGATCCTGGAAGTCAGAGTGTGAAGGAAAAAGAAAAAAAAAACGATGGATCAAAATAAACAGGCGATTAAACCCGATAATCACACCAAAATGCCGGAGGAACTCAGTGAGTCAGGCAGCATCTATTCAGGGGAAATAAACAGTCGGTGTTTCGGGATGAGACTCTTCATCAGGACTGGGAAGGAAAGGAACAGAAGCCGGAATAAAAAGGTTGGGGATGAGAGCCAGCTGACAGGTGACGGGTGAGACAACGTGAGGGGGAACGTAGGGGGTGGGGTGATGAAGTGAGAAGCTGAGAGGGGACAGGTGGAAGAGGTAAAGAGCTGAAGGAGGATTCTGATACTAGAGGATAATTGGCCATGGAAGAAACGGGAGGTATTGGGACTTTTTGCGGCCCTGAGTGGTGACGAAGAAGGAGGTGTAGGAGTCAGGTATAGCACTTGTCCCGCTTACTGGTGTCAGTTTCGGGAGGGAGATCAGTGGGGAGGAGCGAGTGGATAAGGGCGATACAGTACGTAGAGCGCGATCCGTATACAGAGCGGAGAGTTCGGGGTGCGGAGGTGGGCTGTGGGACGGAGTGATGCTAGAATCCCGTGGGAGATGGCGAAAGTTACAGAGAGTGATGTGTGCGTTTTGGAGGCTCATGCGGTGTTATGTAGGACAAGAAAGGATAGGTTGAGTATCAAATTAACGTTAGTTTTACCTTGTAGATTTTAACAGCTTCTTTAATCGGCATGAAGCGGTGCTCTCTGTGTTCCTGCGCGTCCCTACAGACCAGACAGATCAGTGTCTTGTCCGTTTCACAAAACAGCTTCAGTTCTTCCTCATGTTCCTCGCAGTGACGTTTACTTTCCTTCCCTTTCGGGTTCAGGTTTAGGTTCCTAACTTTTTCAGCCAGATTTGCTAAGGCCCGATTCACCCTGAGGGTGCGGTCAGCAAACACCTCTCTACATTCCGGGCAGGAGTTTCTCTCCTCCCTTTCCCAAAACCGTGTGGTACAAGAGCGACAGAAGTTGTGTCCACACTCCAGTATAACCGGATCGGTGAAGAAATCCAGGCAGATAGCACAAATTACCTCGTCGGTTAAACTCTCGGCCTGTCCTTTCGAAGCCATGTTAACTCCCAGCAGTTCCTGATTCAGAATGCTTTCACTTCCTGGGAGCAGCCGATCCCCTGCAGTACCGCGGTCAGCCACCAGGGGAGGTGCAGCCCCAGGGAATTAAAATTATGTCGGTGTACTGTATATGTCAGTGGATAGGAATCGTGGTCATGTCCATATCAGGGTGGGATAATAAATCGGTAAAATGGAATAAAAACTCGGACAATGATAGCCCAAACCCCGCTGCGGGAGGACGAGGGTTGGGCATGGGGATAGCAACTCCATCCCGTAAAAACCCAGTGCTACAGAAACGTCAACTGAATCTCCACAGACCTCATCCCTGGGATCGGAAGGACCTTCCACTTGAAGACGATTGAAGTCGTGTGGTGAAAGGAGAAGCCACAGGGCAGGTAACTTTCGCCATGGGCAAGGAACTCTGATGGCCTGTGCCCCAGAAGGCGTGATGGACTAAAGAAGAAGCAGAACAGAAATGAAGCGGGAGAGAAGAGCCTGGTTCAGTCTAAGGGAAGTTCTGAAAAGCGAGGCACAAGAGACTGAAGATGCAGGAATCTCGAGTAAGAGAAATGTATAACCGATATTCCGGGTCGAGATCCTTCATCTGGACTGTCTCAAACCCGAAATGTCGATTGTCCATTTCCCTCCACAGACGCTGCCTGGCCCGCTCAGTTCCTCCAGCAGCTCGGTTTTTCCCCGTCTAAAGAGAGCCAGTCTGTGGTGTAAAACAATTGATTTGTAATTATTGAAAGCAGCCATTAAATTAGTTCATGCCACGAAAAAGGAGATGTGGAGAGAATATTGTGCAGTGAGGAGACAGGTGCAGTGTTGATGTCTGACCTGTGGCTGCAGGAAAAATCACAGGACTGGACATCATTCGGAATATTTTTTTCGGCCAGTTCCTGATTTCCAGTGCCCTTCGTGTGAAGAAACTTCTCGACTTCACCCATGTCCGATCCATCTCCACTGGAAGGCCCGGTCTCCCTCGCTCAGGACACTGGCCAGAAGCTGATATTTCTTTCTCAAAATAAATTTTGTTCACCATAAAAATATTCACAAGGATAAACCGTGCCAATGTCTATGTGGTATTTAGTGTTTTACATTCGTTGGAGCCGATAGGACTGCTGCCGCTCACGTCGCTACTTCCCTACTACAGTAATTAAGAGGCTTCCTCACCCAACCCGCCCCTCCCTGCCCAGTAGTACAGGAACCCTATTGTTTCAATGGAGTTCCTGCAGCCTGGAGTGTGCCAGTCGGCAGCATTCCCGTACAACAGGGGTTCCCGACATTTTTTATGCCATGGACATAATCCGTGGAGCAAGGGTTCCCAAACTGATCTCTCCGGACATCTCGATGTGATGGCAGGCCAACAAGTTTCGGGCGTCTTTCCCCGAGTTGATGATCTTCCAGCAGCACTCGCTGTCCGTTTTCCTGCGCGACCTGTCGCACAGATTGTTATGTTTGTATTAGGCGCCCTCCAATCACTTCAATAATGTCCTTCCAAAATGTCGAAGATATATGTATTCGACTCTTTAGCAGCAACATACAATATTGAAGCGATGGAACCTCAAGACAATTAATTGTAATTAATCTTCAACGAATCGGTCAACAAAAGATATGACATCGGCCCGTCCCCAGCTCAAAACTGTCCAGAAAAAAAGATGAATACGTAACTTATTTCCTTCCCTTTTACTATGTCCCTACTCACGTGACTAGTTACCCTCATAAACACATAACACAGAATACAATGCAGACTCAAAACAGATGGGTTGTTCATGCTCGCAGCATTTACAAATGGCAGTAAACTGTTTCTCACCAGACAATTAATGTAACTACTCAGGGTTGTTATTGTCCCAAAACTGGACCTGTTCATCCCAGGACAGAATGCAATCCTCTAAAACTCTCATTAACATCCAGTTCCAGTCGCAGGCTGTGAGTATGTCTGGTGCAGTGGGTGTGAGGGTCTCTCTGTCAATCAGTGAGAACAAAGAATGTGACCCACACATCAGACTTATCCTCCATATCCGGCTTCTAGCAGTTTAGGGAAACGTTCACTGTCTCTTTACTTTTTCAGATAAGTTTCACATGGGATTGTATCCGATTCTCCATCATAAATAGTCCATTCGGTCCATCTTCTGCTGTCAATTTCCCTGCTTCACAATCCTCTTCCCAGCTACTCTCCTCACCCAGCAACAGTGCTCCGAACTCCATGGACGCTTACGTGCTGGTCCAGTTTCCAAATTACATTCAATCTCTGCTGCTCTGCTTCCACCACTCCTGTCACTAAATTTCTTCTGGGATTTATTAAAATCCAGCTGGAATTTCATCTCTCCACATGTCTCCCGATAAATAGAGCTGCTTTCCCCACCTGCACACAATCCAAATCATCCCTGATCTTATATTCCTCCATCTTATCACCCTGATGTGGCATTCAAATGCAAAATGCACACCAGTCCTGTCTTCCCTGTACGTTTCAAACTCTCAATAATGGTCTAACTTACAGAAATATTTCATGTACTTTTCCCAGTGGTTTTGGATTGTTCGCGTGAGTGAGTGACCACAGACTTTTCAACACCTTGTAATGCAGGTTGAAATTCAGGGTGTGAGCAGTAAGTCTAAGTCAATTCAAATCTGTGTTTTTATGAGTCCCTACCGATTGAAAAATTCGATCACCTTTGTTGAACATAGTGCCGAGAGAACAACATGATGCCATTGATCGAGGTCAGACTTACAAAGATTCATTTATCCTTATTTGTGAGATCACAATTAAGTTTTAACTTGAAGCAAAGAATGGCTGTGAAAATGGGCTGAAGTGGAACTGACGTTTATTCCACATCAACCCCACCGACTGGGAGGCATCACTGTCACATGATCAGCTGGAGATGTCAGACCCCTGAACACACCAGCACAGGGTCACAATACAACCAATACACAGGACTGTCAGATGAAACACTGTGTCCTGATCCCAGGCACACTGCACTAACACGCCAAGACATGAATTTGAATCCTACCACAGGAGCTGGGAATTTAATACTGACTTGATGATTTTGTAGGGAATAAAAGCGGGTATCAGTGTGGTGACAGGGATTGTCAGGAAAATACACAAGTCCTTCGTGTGCTGTGAGTGCAGACTCTGACTGACACAGGTCTTCCCCCCACACCCTCCTGAACCCGCAACTCTCACTGATGTGAATGGCAGAAAAGGGTTGCAGTACTTATAGTGGACTCAGTCGTCAGGGCAACCAACAGGATAATCTCTGGACGTGAACGGGACACCCGAATGGTATGTTACCTCCTGGGTGCCAGGGTCAGGGATGTCTCGGATCGTGTCCGCAGCATTTTAAAGGGGGTGGGAAACAACCAGATATCTTGGTACATTTTGGTTCCAGTGACATGGGAAGTAAAAGCAAATAGATCCTGGAAATAGAATTTAGAAAGCTAGGTAGAAAGCTGAGAAGCAGCACCTCCAGGGTTGTAATTTCTAGATTGCTGTCTGTGCCATGCACCAAAGAGGGTAGAAACAGGATGTGAAGCTGTTGCAGTGGACAGGGCTTCAGGTTCTTGGATCATCGGGATCTCTTCAGGGGGAACTATGACCTGTTCAAAAATGGCGGGTTGTACCTGAACCCGAGTGGGAACAATATTGTCACAGAGAGGTTTTTGGAACTGTTGGGGAGGATTTAAACGAATTTGGCAGGTGTTGGGGGTTGGTACTAGATTGAAGGGACTCTCGATAGGAATGATCGCAAAAACGCAAAGATAGCGTGCAGTCAGACTGTCAGGAAGGGCGGCAGATGCTAGGACAAAAATGCAGTCAGCAGGGTGAGTATCACTGCATTAGGGATGCAGAATTAAAAAGGGTAGCAGATACTGTACTCAAAGTGTTATATCACAATGCATGAAGTATGAGAAATAAGGTGGATGATCTTGTTACACTGTTACAGATTGTTCGGTATGATGCTGTGGCCATCACTGAATTATGGCTTAAGGATGGTGGTATTTGGGAGCTGAATGTCCACGGTTACGCAGTGTTTCTGTGGTATAGGAAGGTAGGCAGAGAGTGTTACATGGCTCGGCTGGAAAATCAGTAGGGACACGTGGCGTACACTCAGAAGAATCCCAGTGGGTTCAGATAAGAAACTGCAAAGATAAAAGGACCCTGATGCCAGTTATATACAGGCCTTTCAACAGTAGCTCGAAAGTGGACCACGGATGACAACCGGAGAGAGAAAAGGACCCTGATGGCAGTTATCTACAGGCCTCCCAACAGTAGCTCGAAAGTGGACCACGGATGACAACTGGAGAGAGAAAAGGACCATGATGGCAGTTATCTACAGGCCTCCCAACAGTAGCTCGAAAGTGGACCACGGATGACAACTGGAGAGAGAAAAGGACCATGATGGCAGTTATCTACAGGCCTCCCAACAGTAGCTCGAAAGTGGACCACGGATGACAACTGGAGAGAGAAAAGGACCATGATGGCAGTTATATACAGGCCTCCCAACAGTAGCTCGAAAGTGGACCACGGATGACAACCGGAGAGAGAAAAGCACCCTGATGGCAGTTATATACAGGCCTCCCAGCAGTAGCTCGAAAGTGGACCACGGATGACAACTGGAGAGAGAAAGGGACCCTGATGGCAGTTATATACAGGCCGTTCAACAGTAGATCGAAAGTGGACCACGGATGACAACTGGAGAGAGAAAAGGCCGATCAAAAGGACAATGTTATGATATCCAAGGGAGATTTCAACATTCAGCTCAATTGGGAAAATTAAGTTGGTAATGGATCTCAGGAGAGTGAATTTGTTGAATACTATGTCTTGGCTTTTAAGAGCGGTTTGTTGTTGAACTTACTAGGGGATCTGCTCGACTTGGTTAGGTGCTTTGTATTGAACCAGAGGTGCTGAGTAAATGTAAGATAAAAGGAGCATTAGGAGGCAATGACCACAATATGACTGAGTTCCACTTGAAATTTGATAGGGAGGAAGTAAAATCTAACATTGCACTATTTCAGTAGCGTAAAAGAAATTACAGCGGTATGAGAGAGGAGTTGGCACAGCAAATTCGAAGGAGGTGCCGGCAGTGATGACGATGTAGCAGAAATGGTGTGAATTTCTGTGAAAAGGAGAAAGGTACAGGACAGATGTATTCCAAAATTAATTAAATACTCAAGTGTCAAAATATAGAACAACTGTGGCTGACGATGGAAGTCAAGTTAATGTGAAAGCAAAAAGAAGAGCATGCAACAAAGCAACAACTAGTGGGAAGACAGAGGATGGGGAAGCTTCTAAATACCTACAGAGAGGAACTGAAAGAATCATTGGGAGGGGGGGAAATGAAATATGAAAGCAAGCTGGCAAACAATATCAAAATGGAGAGCAAATGTTTTCTCAAATATGTAACAAAATGAAATAGAGTTGAGAGTGTATATAGGACCGCGAGAAAATGAGATCGGATACAAAATAACAGGGGACAAAGAGATGGCAGATGAACTAATGAGTAATTTGCCTCGATCTTCACTGTGGAAGACACTAGCACAAAGGTGTGAGGGAAGAAAAGTGAGTGCATTTATTATTAGACGGGAGAAGGTGCTCAAAATGTTGAAAGACCTAAATGTAAACAAATCGGGCAGAGCAGAGGAACCGCATTCTCTGGAAAGGTAGCGGCAGGAATTGTGGAGGCATTATAATGATCGTTCAAAAATCATTGGGCTATGAAATGGTACTGGAGGACTGGAAAACTGAAAATGTCAATCCACTCTTTAATTAATGAGAAACACAGCAGAAAGGAAATTATTGACCAGTTACCCTCTGCTCAGTGTTGGGAAGATGTTGGAGTCAATTGTTAAGTATGAGGTTATGGAATAATTGGTGACACTGGACGAGATAGGATAAAGTCGGCATAGTTCCGTTCAGGAAATATATTTTGCCTGAAAAACCTGTTGCAATTCCGTAAGGAGATTACAAGTAGGATAGGTAAAGGGGATGTAGCGGATGTTTTATATTTCGACTTGCAGAAGGCCTTTGAAAAGATGGCACACACGAGGCTGCTTACCAACTTAAGAGCCCACAGTATTACGGAAAAGTTTCGTGTATGGTTGGCACATTGCCTGATTAGTAGGAAGCAGCGAATGAGAATAAGGATCCTATCTTGGTTGGCTGTCGGTGACACACGGTCGGGTCGGAGAGCCGCTCGCTGCACTCCTCTCGGATGCCGGCTCCGCAGTGTCGCTTTTTTCTTTCCGTTATTTTTCACCATTCTTCCCCCTTTTTTCATTTCAAATATTTTTCGAAAAATAGTATAATATGGGTTAACGGGACTTAATACGCGTTTTTCCAGAGGTGCTAGTGACTTAAGCTGCTATTCTCGACGATGACGTCACAGGAAACCGCGATAAGTACATTTTGAACGTCGACCTTTGATCCCGCTGCTTTTGTAAGGTGGAGCCATCTATTTTGTGAACTGTTTGATATTGTTCTTCCTCTGGATAATCTAATTTTTACGTGGGGATGTTCAGCGGGATTGGGCTGCACACGGATTTGAGGGTGCAGATAGATTTAGGTTTGCACCCAGATTTAGGGATGTCGGTGGATTTGACGGTGCACAGTGATTTGTGGGATGCATTGGGATTTGAAGCTGCACATGGATTTTGAGATGGGCACAGACCTCGGGATGTGTCGGCTAATATGGTGATGTACACTGATACGGGGATGTGCATAAATTTATGGGTGTGTTGTCGAATAAACGCGTGCACTCCAATTTAATTGTGCAGAGAGATTGGGTGTGTGGGTAGATTTGGGGGGTGTCTGTAGATTTGGGGTACACACGGATTGGAGTGTGATGAATCTCAGGGTACTTTCCTAATAAATACAGTTTGAACTTTGAACTTTGGTTTTGCTGCTTTGTAAAGTAGAGGAAGCTAATTTGTGAACTGTTTGAAATGATTTTTCCTCTATGAAAACCTAATGCGTATTTGGGGGTGTCACACCTCGCTATCAGGTGTGGGGAAGTGTACACGACGAGGGTCACCAGTTGAAAATCAAACCAATGGCAGTCCGTACCAGCACGTTAGTGCAAGGGGTTTTATTTAATGCAAGATGGAAAAAGTATAAATGCTGCCAAAAGGTTGTACAGAGGGAAATTATTTACAAAGAGAAAACTGAAAACGAACATGTATGCACAAACATTTACAAATATACAGAGGTTTCCTTCACAACAAATGGTGTCTTTTAACTTTCTCATATACCGTAACTATTCACCAACCGTCAAATCCAACCTCTACACCTCTGAAGCAAAGACAGACTCTGGGTTTATATCCGCCTCCGCCTGACCGAGAAGGAGCAGGAAATTGTCCGGTCGGTCTGAGGGTCACGTGACCAGACTATAATAATTATTTCAGATGCAGAAGTTGATCATTTTAGAAAGGGATTCTAAAATGCCATAGTTTTATTCCACAACAAATGCCTCAGTTAAACCATAGATCAGTGCCCACATGCTCAGATGAATATTAAAGAACAGTACCCTCCCCACCAGTGGTGTTACCTGTGCAAGGTGTGGGGTGTCTGACCCCACTGACCCAGCTATTAGTTCAGAACGCCCCAAACCGTCCCTCGGGTCTTTCGGGCCCGTTCTGTTGTCAACAAACCGATGTAACTGTGCGAGTGAAAATGAATAAAATTGTTAGCAATGACTATGCCTAGAATCCTTATTTGTATGCGTTATAGATCAGCAGAATCTACACCGGCCTGAACTCTGCTGTTGACATCGAAATTGTAGTGTTTCCAAACTACAGTCAGATTCCGAGGACCAGTTATATCAATCTTCACAATTATCTTGAAACTGATAGAATTATGATCACTAGATACAGAGTTTTCCCGGAAACACATTTCTGTCACTTGTAAACTACGACCTCCAGCATCTCATCCACTCACTGAGGAACACTACTTCCTCGATCCGAAGTGTTTCTCACCCTGGCATGTGAGATTCATCATTGCTTTCCGGAGTCTCATTCTCGTCAACAGAACCCACAGTCTGTCCCCCTAACTGGTGAATCCCCGCTTAGTACTGCTAAAAGGATGTGTAACGATTTGTAATGATTTGGAAACGTATGGCCGAATTAGGGACAAAAAATAGAAATGGAATCATAGAGAAGTACAGCAAAGAATCAGGCCATTTGCAACGTGCAGGCCACGCTGAACCATTAAATAGTCTTCTCTACCCCTACCATTTTGTACCTATCCACACTTCGCTTAAACCTTGTAATCGAGCTCACAATGACCCGCTGCTGGCAACTATTTCAACTATTGAGCGAAGAGGGTACCTGCATGTTCCGTTTAAGCTTTTCACTTTTCACCATTAGCCCATGACTTTTGGTTGTAGTCCCACACAACGTCAGCAGAAAAATCTTGCCTATCTATACCCCCTTAATTCTGTACACCTCTATCAAATTTACTCTCAATCTTGCACTTTGCAAGGATAAAGTTTTAAGCTATTCAGTCTTTATCTCAGATAATCCAGACCTGGCAACATCTTTGTAAATTTCCCCTGTGCTCTTTCAACCTTAGTTACAACTTTCCTGCAGCTAGGTGACGATAACCGAACACAGATCTCGTAGCAAGGCCTCATCAGTATCTCACACGTTACATCCCATCTCCTATAATCGATACATTGATTTATGAAGGCCAATGTTCCAAACAATCTGTATCCTTTTGAAGCCACTTTGAATGAATTATGGACCTGTATTGCCAGATCCGTTTGATCTTCTACACTCCTCAGTGCCCTTCCGTTCACTTTGTAAGACCGACCCTGTTTGGTTCAATGGAAGAGCAACACCTCCCTCTTGTCTGCACTGAATTCGATCTGCTATTTTTCAGCCCATTTTTCCAGCTGGATGGGATCATGCTGAAAAAACGTGAAAGCCTTCTTCACTGTTCACTACACCCCCAATCCTGGTGGCATTCAGAAACTTGCTGATGTACTGTATCATATTATCATCCAGATCGTTGATACCGATGGTAAACAACAACGGACCCAGCACCGATCGCTGCGGCACTCCACTGGTCACAGGCCTTTATTCAGAGAGGAGACCATCTAATACCACACTCTGGCTTCTCACACAAAGCAAATGTGGCAGCGTCGGCGGATCTGAGGGTGTGACCAATCTCAGGTTGTTTCATTTATAATTACCTTAATAATGAATACACTTCGAAGTTTGAACTTTGTTCTTGCTATTTTTCAGGGTGGAGCAGCTATTTGTGAAGTGTTTGAAATCATTCTTTCTCTGGGATAATCTAATGAGCATGTGGAGAGTGTCAGCGGGTTTGGGGTGCGCACGGATTCGGCAGTGCACATAGATTTGAAGGTGCTCACTGATATGTGGGTGCACACGGATTCGGCAGTGCACATAGATTTGGAGGTGCTCACTGATATGTGGGTGCACACGGATTTGGCGTGTCTGCGGAATTGGTACTTTGACAAAACCCAAGATTGTTTCATTTCTGAAAACCAATGATAAATGCACCTTCAACTTTCTTCGCTATCAGTTTAAGGTGGAGGCCGCTATTTACTGAACAGTTTGACATGATTATTGCTCTGAGATAATATTCCATGTATGAGGGGTGTTACTGGGCTGAGGAGTGCGCTCAGATTTGGGGATAAGCGCAGATTCAGGGGTGTGTCAGCAAATATGGGGAATTAGGGGCTGTAGGTCGATTCGGGATGTGACGAATCTCAAGGTTGTTTCATTCAAAGTTACTTTACTGATAAATACAGTTTGAATTCTGAACTTTGTTCTTGCTGTTTTTGTCAGGTGGAGGCAGGTATTTTGTAAACGGTTTGAAATTGTTCTTGCTCTGGGGTAATCTAATGTGCAGGTGGGGTATCAGCGTATTGGGGCTGCACACTGATTTAGGGGTGCAGACCGATTTTGTGCACACAGGTTTATGGGTGTCCTTAAACAGAGGTTGCACACTGTTTTGGGGGTGTCGGTGGATTTCACTGTGCACAGTGATGTGTGGTGTGCACTGGGATTTAGGTGTGCATATGGATTTTGGGATGCACACAGATCCAGATGAATATAAAGTAATAATGCACTCCCCACCAGTGGTGTTACCTGTGGGGCACCTGAGACCACTAACCCAGTTCGCTTCAAACAGTCTTTCTGGTCTTTTGGAGTCGTTCTGCTGTCTACAAACCCCTATAACGGTGTGAGTGAAAACAAATAAAAATGTTTGGAATGACTGTGTCTAGAATCCTTATTCTTATGAGTTATAGACCAGCAGTGCAAGTTAAAAGAAAGGATTGTTTTGATTAGCCAAGCTACCCATTGTTTCACTGTGCGGTGTGTAAACGGTGGACTCCCAAGAGTTGCGGAACGGGAGGGAAAAGGACGTGAAACACTGGGGAAACTAGACCATGGACAGAACGAGGGGGAGTGACTAACCGGGCAAAGGGTCAAGGTTAGCGGAGAATGAGCATTACCAACCTGTTCAGTCACAGTCTGTTTCGTTGCTGTACTGTGTCTGTGACTGACGCAAACATGACAGGAACAACAGAGAAATGGGCCGAAGAGTTTGTTTCGATGCCATAGTGTCCGTGACTGACTCGAATGTGGGAGATGCGGCAGGACAATGGGCCGAAATGCCTCTCCCCGTGCTATAGTTTCTACTGATAATGGGATATAATGGGTATCTTGATGGGCTGAAGTGTCTCTGCCAGTGTTACAGTGCCTGTGGACAATGGGATAAAACGAATAGCGAGATAGGCTGAAAGAGTGTTTCTGTGCTGTCGTATCTGTGATTCACTGTAATGGGACAGAATCTATAGGATGATGGGCCGAATGGCCTTTCCTTCTCCCCCCCCTCCCTCTCTCTCTCTCTCTCTCTCTCTCTCTCTCTCTCTCTCTCTCTCTCTCTCTCTCTCTCTCTCTCTCTCTGTCTCTCTCTCTCTCATACACACACACGTTTGTGCCTGACCCTAATGTGACATGAACAGCAGGATAATGGGCCTGACGGTCTACGTGGTGCTGTGTCTGTAATTGACTCTTACAGCCAGGATGATGTACGAAGGGTCTGTTTCTGAGTACAGAGTCCGCAGCTGTTAAAGATATTCCTTATCACATACATACAAGATAGTTTACTTAAAAGTACATACTGTTTATTAGCAAGCTTGGGTTGCTCAGTTCACCCACACAGATCTAGTGAAAATCTGCAAGTCAAGCGAGTCCCCGAGTACAGAGTCCGCAGCTGTTAAAAATATTCCTTATCACACACACACTCTGATCAGGGACACTGTGCAGCTTCTCATGCAACAAACACTTCTTTGTTCATGCTTTATTCTCACAGCACGACTTGTCAGGCTGCCAATAACTCAGTTAGGTTTTGCCCTTTTCATCCTGCATATAATTTCCCAGCGTTAGAGTCAGTCACAAACAGGACAGTACATAGACTACCCTTCGGCCCGTCACCCTGTTGTTCCTCTCACGCAAGAGACAGTCAAAGAAACCGCAGTGCTGAAACAAACGCTTCGACCCATCAGCGTGTCGTTCCTGTCCCGTGAGAGTGAGCAAGGTTGTTACATTTATAGATACTTTATCAACAAATACACTTCGAAGTTTGAACTTTGTTCTTGATACTTTTTTATGGTGCGGTAGGTATTTGGGAAATGTTTGAAATGATTCTTGCTCTGGTATAATCTAATGTGCACTTGGAAGGTGTCAGTGGGTTTGGGGTGCGCACGGATTCTGGAATGTACACAGATTTCGGGGATGCGCATAGTTAATTAGGTGCTCACAGATTTGGGGTCGTGATGAAAATGAACGCTTTTCATTTTTCATACCTTAACAACAAATGCACTTTGAACTTTGTTCTTGATGTTAGTTTAAGTTGAAGGCATTCTTGCTGTGGGAGAATCTAATGTGTAAGTGGGGTGTCAGTGGGTTTAGGAGTGCGCACAGGTTTGGGGAAGTCTACAGACGTAGGGGTGTGGCAGCGAATGTGGGGGTTTGGGGGGTGCAGGTCGGTTTGAGATGTGATGAATCTCAGGGTTGTTTCAGTCATAGGTACCTTATTGATAAATACATTTTGAACTTTGAACTTTGTTCTTGCTACATTTGTAAGGTGGAGCCAGCTATTTTGTGAACTGTTTGATATTGTTCTTGCTCTGGGATAATCTAATTTTCAGTTGGGGGTGTCAGCGGGGTTGGGCTGCACACGGATCTGAGGGTGCAGATAGATTTATGTTTGCACGCAGATATAGGGATATCGGTGGATTTGACGGTGCAGACTGATTTGTGGGATGCATTGAGATTTGGAGCTGCATTTGGGATTTTGTGATGGGCACAGATCTAGGGATGTGTTGGCTAATATGGTGATATACACTGATATGGGGATGTGTTTAAATTTATGGGTGTATTATCGAATAAGCGCGTACACTCGAATTTGATTGTCCAGACAGATATGGTGTGTGGGTAGATTTGTGGGTGTATCTGTAGATTTGGGTGAGTGGGTAGATTTGGGAATGTGTCTGTACATTTGGGGTACACACGGATTGGGGTGTGATGAATCTCACGGCACTTTTCTAATAAATACAGTTTGAATTTTGAACTTTGGTTTTGCTATTCTGTAAGGTGGAGGCAGCTAATTTGTGAACTGTTTGAAATGGCTTTTGCTCTGGGAAAAGCTAAAATGTATTTGGGGGTGTCACACCTCGCTATCAGGTGTGTACACGACGAGGGTCACCAGTTGAAAATCAAACCGATATCAGTCCGCACCAGCACGTTAGTGCAAGGGGTTTTATTTAATGCAAGATGGAAAAGTAAAAAAGTTGCCAAAAGATTGTACTGAAGAAAAGTATTTACAAAGAAACGAATGAAAACATATTCTTACGTAGAAAAAATACAAATATACAGTGGCTTGCATCACAACAAAAACTTTGTTTTTTATCTTTCCCATATAACCATTCTCTAGGCTCCAAAGGTGGTCACAGCCGAAGGGTGGTAGTGGGGACGAGTTCCCACTGCTAAACAAATGCTCTTCATGGCGCGCGTTTCAAACAGCTTCTGACACCCAGATCCGACTCCTGGCCTTCACCTGGCGGAGCTGTTCTCACTGACAGGAGAAGAGGCAAAGGAGGGCCACTGGCGCCTTGAAACCAGTTGCTCCGGGCAGATGGGGCCCGTTAACCACGGATGGTTGCTCATCTGGGAGAGGGGAAACTCCGATTTCAAACCTCCGCTTCCACTAGCGGTGTTACCTGTGCAAGGTGTGGGTCACCTGACCCCACTAACCCAGTTATTATTTCAGGACACCCCAGATGGTCCCTCGTGTCTTTCGAGCCATTCTGCTGTCTACAATCCGCTGTAACAGTGTGACTGAAAATAAATGAAACCCTTTGAAATGACTGTGACTAGAATCATATTTTTATCATTTATAGACCAGTAGAGCAGATTACCTGAAGGTCTGTGTCTCTTTTGTCTCTGCTGTGGTGTTTATACCGGGTCATGTCGCCTTCGGACCAGCCTCGGCCTTCTCAGCCGATTCAGCCTGAGAAGTATCGGAGGACAGTGTTGAAGTCACTTCCTGATGACTCTGGCCATTTGGGGTTTGAAAAGACCAATCGATTGCTCAGAGATTGGTTCTACCGGCCGCTAATGAAGCTGGAGGGCGAAGAATACAGCAAGTCGTGCATTCGATCCATAAGACGGAAGAGACTGTCTACACGGGCAGCTCCCTTGTCACATTTGCAGAGTGCAGGGCCTCTGGACCTGGTGTGTATGGATTTCCTGTTGATAGACCCCGATGCAGCAACGCGGCCAATGTATTAGTCATCACGGACCACTACACCAGATATGCTCAGGCTTTCCCTACCAAGGATCAGAGGGCGTCCACGGTGGCCAAATTTTCCTGGGAGCGGTATTTCATTTATTATGGCCTCCCCAGGCTGATCCATAGTGATCAGGTTGGAATTTTGAGAGCAGGCTTATGAGCATACACTGCTACAACTGTACAAGTAAAGAAGCTACCGGGACTCGATGGGCTGAATGGGCTGAGTCTGTTCCTATCACTGAAGGTCTCTGGACATAAGCCCCCTCATTCATGAAGAATTTCCTCTGCTGTATTCCAGCACAAAACATCCTTCGTACAAAATGCTCAGCAGAACTGAATGCAGTTTTCAAGAATGTTGGCAAGTCAGGCAACATCTATTGAGGGGACTAGAGTCGATGTTTGGGACAGAACCCCTCCCTTACGGCTCTGACACAGGCCCTTCGGCCCAACCTTTCCAACCTGTCCTGGTGTCTATTTAAACTAATCCCTCTGCCTGCCCTTGACATAGAACATAGAAATGTACAGCACATTACAGGCTCTTCAGCCCACAATGTTGTACCGACCAAGTAACCTACTCCAGAAACTGCATAAGATCTCTCTAGAAAGTATAACCCTCTATGTTTCTAAGCTCCATGTACCTATCGAAGAATCTCTTAAAATATCCTATTCTGTTGGGGTGTAGTGTTGGGGTACAACCCCTGCCGTGTTGGGGTACAATTACTTATGTACAGGTTAGGAGAAATATAGCTTCAACATCACCTCACAGCTCTTGAACTCAATCCCATGGTTGATGAAGGCCATCACACCTGACCCCTTCCTAACGACACTGCCAAACTCCACAGCAGCTTTGAGTGTCGTATGGATATGGACCCAAAGATCTCTCTGACCTTTCACACTGCCTAGAGTCTTACCATTAATATTATATTCTGTGTTCAAATTTGACCTGCAGAAATGAATCTCTTCATCTGTGTTGAACTCCATCTGCCACTTCCCAGTTCTACATCCGAGGCGAGAAAATATATTGCTGAGCCTCTGGCTAGGATCATTATGTCCTCATTGTCCACGGGAATGGTACCGGAGGATTGGAGGGAAGCGAATGTTCTCCCCTTGTTCAAAAAGGGTAGTAGGGATAGGCCGGATAATTTTAGACCACTGAGCCTTACATCTGTGGTGGGAAAGCTGTTGGAAAAGATTCACAAAGATGGGATCTATTGGCATTTAGAGAATCATGGTCTGATCAGTGACAGTCAGCATGGCTTTCTGAAGGGCAGATCGTGTCTAACAAGCCTGATGGAGTTATTTTAGGAGGTGACCAGGCATATAGATGAGGGTTGTGCAGTGGATGTGATCAACATGGATTTTAGTAATGCATCTGATAAGGTTCCACACGGTAGGCTTATTCAGAACGTCAGAGGGCATGGGATCCAGGGATGTTCGACCAGGTGGATTCAGAATTGGCTTGCCTGCAGGAAGCAGAGAGTTGTGGTGGAGGGAGTACATTCGGATTGGAAGGTTGTGACTAGTGGTGTCCCACAAGGATCAATTCAGGGACCCCTACTTTTCGTGATTTTTATTAACGACCTGGATGTGGGGGTAGAAGGATGGGTTGGCAAGTTTGCAGAAGACAGAAAGGTTGCTGGTGTTGTGGATAGTGCAGAGGATTGTCAAAGATTGCAGAGAGACATTGATAGGATGCAGGAGTGGGCTGAGAAGTGGCAGATAGAGTTCAACCTGGAGAAGTGTGAGGTGGTACACATTATAAGGACAAACTCCAAGGCAGAGTACAAAGTAAATGGCAGGATACTTGGAAGTATGGAGGAGCAGAGGGATCTGGGGCTACATGTCCACAGATCCCTGAATGTTGCCTCACAAGTAGACAGAGTAGTTAAGAAAGCTTATGGGGTGTTAGCTTTCATAAGTCGAGGGATAGAGTTTAAGAGACGCGATGTAATAATGCAGCTCTATAAAACTCTGGTTGGGCCACACTTGGAGTACTCTGTCCAGTTCTGGTCACCTCACTATAGGAAGGATGTGGAAGCACTGGAAAGGGTACAGAGGAGATTTACCAGAATGCTGCCTGGTTTAGAGAGTATGGATTATGATCAGAGAATAAGGGAGCTAAGGCTTTACTCTCTGGACAGAAGGAGGATGAGAGGAGAAATGATAGAGGTATAGTTGATATTAAGGGGAATAGATAGAGTGGACAGCCAGCGCCTCTTCCCCAGGGCACCACTGCTCAATACAAGAGGACATGGCTTTAAGGTAAGGGGAGGGAAGTTCAAGGGGGATATTAGAGAAATATTTTATACTCAGAGAGTGGTTGGTGCGTGGAATGCACTGCCCGAGTCAGTGGTGGAGGCAGATACACTAGTGAAGTTTAAGAGCCTACTAGACAGGTATATGGAGGAATTTAAGCTTAGGGAGGCAGAGTTTAAGGGTGGGTACAACATTGTGGGCCGAAGGGCCTGTACTGTGCTGTATTGTTCTATATTGTATCTATTTCGCGCTGGAATCACTTTTTTATTTTATTTTTTTTATTGAAGGCACGACACAGTACAGAAAACGTAATGCATTACATTTTACTCCATTTTTCTTTTATACCTTACCCCTAAACAACACCACAATGTCATCAGTGGGGCTTCTGGGAGTTGTAGTCATTGGTCCTCGCTCGCTCCCTGTCAAAGCCTGTTTCGTCAGCCACCACAGACGTCACCGAAACAGACCCACCGAGGCGCGAAAGGGAATCACACCCGTCCTTGTGGGCGCCGAGGCCGGCTACACCGACAGAAGCGTAACGCTGATCTCCGCCATGGCGATGGAGCGGAAGAGGAGGGGCTGATCATGGACCGATTTCCTCCAACCTATCGTAGCTCAGACGTAACACTGACCCCTGCTGTCATTGGCTGTTTTGCCTGTCGCTCAAATGGGAACTAAGAGGGTGATTAGTGTATGTGAACGTCAGTCAGCCTTCCTGTCTTTATGAGTTTGGATTTGGATTTATAACGGTACAGGAAGCAAATTGGGAGAAATGTGAGTTTTTATGTGATGGTGCATCAGTCTCAGAGTGACATTATTAACAATAAAAGGGCAAAGGCCGTGGTGAGGAAGGAGATTATATGGAGATAATATTGGAAGGGATATTAAACTTGGAGATGTTTGGGGTATGATTTAGAAAATGGGGGGTTTTGTGGGGATCATAATATTCCAGTGTTGATTAATGAGGGCAAAATGATTGTTACTGAAACAAGGAAGGTTGTGTTCCTGGCTGGGTCATTTGCTGAGATTCATAATCAGGATAATTTAAGTGAAGAAGTTAAACAATGTAGGAATATGTTTTTCAGTGAATACCCTGATGTGCTGGAAGTCAGCTGTAGCAATGATAGTATCACTGATGGAGAGATGTCTTTGTATGAATTTAAGAAGTCAATTAATAATGCAGGTCAGGTGTCCCCAGGAAAGAGTGATATTTGAAATTGTAATTGTATATAATTCTCTTTTGTGAAAATATTTAATGTTTGAATTGTGCATCTACTTTCCTCATGGAAAATGGAAATAGTAGTGCCGATTCTAAAAGCTGGCAGATCCCCATTTGATCCTTTTTGTTAAAGGCCTATATCGTGAATGTCTCATTTATGTAAACTTATGGAACGTATGGTAATCAAGCGCTTGAGTAATATTTTGGAAAGAGTGGTGATAAAGTGTTTTATTAGAGTGGATTTTGGAAGTGTGAAATGACATTAGATTCAGTTTTAGGCTTGGACGATGATATTCGGAAAGCACATTTAAATAAAGATGTTGTGACAGCAGTATCTCTTGATACTGTAAAGGGAAATGATAGGGAAGAAAGCAGTTTTGATTAAATTAGGAGTGAGGGGAGATTGTATTTTTCTGAGATTTTTATTTGGACGGACTGTGCAAGTACGGGTCGGCATGTTATGTTTGTGTTTCTATGAGATAGAGACTGGGATCCCACAGGGCGGTATTTGTAGCCATTCATTATTTAATATTATGATGAATGACATTTTCTCTGAGATGGGAAAATGGGTTACCCCGGGTAATTCTCAATATACAGGTTACGTCGTTTTATGGATTAGAGGTATTAATTGCAATTTACAATTAACAGGCCAAACAGTGGGCAGATTGATGAGGATTTTAAGCTTTCAGTCGTTAAAACACATGACGTGGTTTATAAACAGCATTAATAGACTTGCACTTGATAGACTTGATAAAAATTATATGATTAATATCTTGGGGAAGTGTCAGTGGTAAGATTTCTCAGTATGTGAATGGATAATAAGCTGACATGGAAGCACCCATCAGTAAAATAATTGATACATGTAAAGGAGCATTAAATCTCCTCAGACATCTATGTGGGTATACTTGGGTGCAACATGAACATCATTGTTGACCAATTATATTTGTTTAATTTGATCTGTTCTTGATCATGTCTGTGTGGCTTATGGATCAGCTTCATCTTCAAATTAAAAATGTTTGTATGTGATACAATTACAGACTTTAAGATTGTTTTCTAGTGCAGTAATGTTGTCTCCTGTTTTGGCTTTACTGATTGCAATTGGACAATTGCCCTCAAAGTAACAGAGGTTCAAGTTGATGTCAACACACTGGATTAATTTGGGGGGGCAAGGAAACGATCATCCTGTTAAAGTTGTGCTAGAGGACGGTTGGGAACATCACAAGAAGAGTGTTTTTTGTTTTGGGTGGCTGGGTTCTTACCACGCTTGGAATATGGGTGTATTTGATGATACAATATGTCCCACTGTAGCTTTCTCTGTAACCCCATCTTGTTTTTTCCCATGGCTTCAGTTGATTTTAGGTTACATGATCGAATTCGGTTCTGCCTGAGAGTCTGTTGGTTCATCAGTATATTAATGAAATTTATTATCCTACAGTAAACATTTTTACAGACGAATCAAAAGAAAAGTTAACTGGGGATGTTGGTGTGGCTGTTTTTGTGTGCCTGAATTGCAGGTAATGATAAAGAAATGACTTATAGTCATTTATCAGCATAGAAGGCAGAATACTTTGCCAACAGTTTAGGCTTACAGTGGGTGGAGGAAATTGGTCCTTATAATTTGCTCAGAATACATTTCGGTTTTGATGAGTCTTAAACAGGTCATTCTGGCAGTCGGTCAGATTGACTGTTGCAAACTTGTCAAACGGTATTTCATATATTAAGTTTGCTTCATATGTCTGCACATTATGGGCCCTGCACATCACACTGTTGAGGGAAATGATGGGGTTGACTGTTTAGCATCAAAAGCTGTTAAATGTTAAGCTGTGGATATCGAACTTCATGTGAGCAAATTAGAAGCTAAAGCGTTGGTAGTGTTAAGAATTAGGGGCTTATGGCAAGACATAGGATATTAGACATGAGGACAGACACCTTTACAGAATACATAAACCTGTTGGGTTTATAGAAGAAGGGCTTAAAATAAGGCAAGGTATGCTATTGACATGACATAGAAATGTCCACACTATGCTTAATTATGCCTTGTAACTAATTGGAAAACTACATTCTGTGTCGTATACATTTTGTCATTATGAAACTGTCGAAACACATACTATTTCAATGTGAAGCGTATAAGGCTGAAGAAAAATCAAATGCAGTCTTCAGTACAATCTTTGCGTGGGTAGATAGTTTTCAGATTAAAACTTTATTAAATTATGGGACTGACTTTAAATTAATTCACAGTTTGAGCAGGAAAAGGCATGTAATAATTGTGTTAAACCTAAGGAAATGGCATATAAGGTAGCAATGGTGAGTGGGATGTTAAATTGTTCGGATGCTCTTAAAATCCAACAAGAAGCAACGGAAAAAGCCATAAGAATGGTCAAGACGAAATATGAGGGCAAACTGGCCAATAATATAAATCAGGATACTAAAAGTTTAGTTTTCAGTTACATGAAGAGTGAAAGGGAGATGAGAGTTGATACTGGACCACTGGAAAATGATGCTGGTGAAGTAGTAATGGGGGACAAAGAAATGGCAGATGAACTTAATGAACAATCTTCACTGTCTTTTCCGGTCAGCATCGCCCCCACTTGTCCAATTTAACCTGTCTCATTACGGGTGGACTTTAGGACCCGGGGGATCTCAGGACACGCCGCCCACAGCTGCTGCTGAATCCCCGGTGTTTCTGTTCCGTTGACGGATGCGGTGAACGAGTTAAAATTAATCGATCGATAATTTTCATGTCGTGTTTATTTCACTCCATAGAACCATAGAACACTACAGCACAGAAAACAGGCCATTTGGCACTTCTAGTCTGTGCGGAAACTTTATTCCGCTCATCCCATTGACCTGCACCCAGTCCGTAACCCAGTACTTTGATTTATGAATGCCAGGATGCCAAAGGATTTGTATACAACCCTGTCTACCTGTGACGCCACTTTCATGGAATTATGTACCTGAACTCTCAGATCCCTTTTTTTCTCCGCACTCCTCAGTGCCCTACCATTTCCTGTGTATGTCCTACCTTGGTTTGTCCTTCCAAAAGGCAACACCTCACGCTTGTCTGTATTAAATTCCATCTGCCATTTTCTGGCCCATTTTTCCAGTTGGTCCAGATCCCTCGGCAACCTTTGAAAGCCTTCCTCGCTGTCTATAACACCTCAAATCTTGGTATCATCAGCAAACTTGCTGATCCAATTTACGACATCTATATCATTGATATAGACAACAAACAATGGTCCCAGCACAGATCCCTGAGGCACACCACTAGTCACAGGCCTCCAGTCTGAGAAGCAATCATCCAGTACCACTCTCTGTCTTCTCCCACACAGCCAATTTCGAATTCAGTTTCCAACCTCTCTATGGATACCTAGTGTCTGAACCTTCTGAACTAACCTCCCATGTGGGACCTTGTCAAAGGCCTTACTAAAGTTCATGTAGACAACATCCACAGCCTTCATCTACTTTCTTGGTCACCTCCTCGAAAAACTCTACAAGTTTCATTAAACACGATCTACCATGCACAAAGCCATACTGACTGTCCTTAATCAGCCCTTGGCTTTCCAAATACTTGTATATCCGATCTCTCAGAACATCTTCCAATAATTTGCATACTACTGATGTCAGGCTCACTGGCCTGTATTTACCTGGTTTACTATTGGAGCCTTTTTTAAACAACGGAATAACATGAGCGAACCTCCAATCCTCTGGCACTGCTCCCGTGACTGAGGACATTTTAAATATTTCTGTCAGGGCCCCTGCAACTTCTACACTAGTCTCTCTCAAGGTCCGAGGAAATATCAAGTTAGCCCCGGGGGATTTATCTACCTTTATTCGCAGTAAGGCAGCAAGCATCTCCTCCTCTTTAATCTACAAATGTTCCATGACACTACTGCTTGTTTTCCTTCCTTCCATATACACTATGCCAGTTTCCTGAGTAAATACTGATGCAAACAAATCTGTCTAAGATTTCCCCCATCTCGTGAGGCTCCACACTCTGATCTTCTAGGGGACTAATTTTGTCCCTTACTATCCACTTACTCTCAATATATTTGTAGAAATCCTTTGGGTTTAACTTTACATTATCTGCAAAGGATCCCCATGTCTTTTTGCCTTCTGATTTCCTTCTTTAATATTTTCTTACATTTTCTATATTCTTCAAGTACCTCATTTGCTCTTTGTTGCCTCTACCTGCTATACACTTCTCCCTTTTTCTTAACCAGATCGCCAATATCCCTTGAAAACCAAGGTTCCCTATGCCTGTTAAATTTGCCTTTAATCCTGGCAGGAACGTTCAAACTCTGCACTCTCAGAATTTCACCTTTGAACTTACTGAACACATCCTTGCCAGAAAAAAAAACTTTTCCCAATCCGCTCTTCCTAGATCCTTTTTCATTTCCACAAAATTGGTCCTTCTCTAATTTTACCGGAACATTAAGCTGCCAGGTCTGCCCCTCCTGCCACCAAGACTCACTAGTAGCAGTAATGTCGTAATCCCACGTGTCAACCCACACCCTAATCTCATCTGCCCGACCTACAATACTCCTTGCATTGAAATAGATGTACCTGAGAATATTTCTATCATGCATAAAGCTTTTTTTTCATTTCCGTCTATACATGCAGTCCTCTCACGTTCCTTATCCTCCTCCACCTCACTATCTGCTCTAACACTCTGGTTCCCCTCCCTCTGCAAATCTAGATTAAATTCCCCGGAGCAGAACTGGCAAATCTACCCGCAAGAATATTAGTCTCCCTCCAATTCAGGGGCAAACCGTCCCGTCGGAACAGGTCCCACCTTCCCGGGAACAAAGCCCAATTGTCCAGAAACATGAAGCCCTCCCTCCTGCACTATCTCCTTAGCCACGTATTTAGCTGCACTCTCCGCACATTTGATATTTACAGGGACTTTACTCCTGACGCCGGTCCCGGGACCCGACCCGTTTACAGACCCGGAGCGGAACCGGAGCAGATTCTCAGCCAGTGGTTTCCATCCCAGGTCGCGAAGACAGGATAAAGTTTCCCCGTGAATTTATTGCCAGTGAAGGTGTGGAGATGGGGCTTGGTCTCCGCGTTGTAAAATGAAACTGTCCCGGACTCGTAACTGAGATAAACTCCCACCCTCCTGGGGATGTGACCGGCAGCGAGAAGGGACTCGGGGGAGGGGAGACCACGGGACACGTCATAATCCCGATGTAACACGTCACCATCCCGCCCGATGATCCAGAATCCGGTCTCCGGACTCAGACTGAACAATCCCTTCCTCTCCACAGACTCTGCGGCGATTCCCAGACACCAGAACCGAATCCCCGTCACCTCCACCTCCCAGTAATGTCTCCCCGATGTGAATCCCTCCGATCCCAGCACACAAGGCCAGTGTGTGAATCTCTTCCCGGTGTCCGGGAGATTCCTCCGGGTCCCGGTCCGTCTCACACTCTTCCGATCCTCAGACACCTCGAGACACGGATACGCCGTTTCCACATTCAGAGTGACAGACACTGAGGGGAGAAGCAGAGAATTAGAGAGTCCCAGGGGATCGGGGGGAGAGATGGGCAGCGGGGCCCCGGAACAGGCCAATCATACAATGTTCACATTCATTTGTGAGTGTGAAGTGGGGGAGTGTGATGGTTTGAGACAGTGAAGGAGGTGATAATGGGAACCAGTAGGGGAGAGATGAATGGCAGATTGAACCAGGTGAGGGAGGGGTGGAACGCCCGTGGGTGAACTGTGTATGTAGACGTAATGAGAAGCTAGAGGGGACAAAGATGGCAGATGAGGATGACTTTGTCCCCTTTCCCACAACCCCATCCCTCACAGCCTCTCATTAAGACAGGGGATGAATTTGCAGGAACCCTTAAGCAACACAGGGCCTGATGAAATATTTCAGTCTGAACCGTCGACTGTTTACTCTTTTCCATAGAAACTTCCGGGCCTACTGTTCCCCCAACAATTTGTGTGTGTTACTCTGCTTTAAATATACTCAATTATTTGGCTTCCACAGTTGCCTGTGGCAGGTTCACTATCCTGTGGATAAAGGAATTCCTCCTCATCTCTGTCCTAAATGGACATCCCTATAGTCGGAGGGTGCGCTTACCGTTTTCGACCGTTTAAAGCAGAAGTTAATAAGTAATCTTTTTGATCAGTCAGAGTCTCAAAAGTTATGGGGAGGAGGCGGGAGAATAGGGTTGAGAGGGATAATAAATCAGCGATTCTTCTAAACTCCATTGAGTACAGGCCCAGAACCATCAAACACTCCTCATATGTTAACTCTTTCATTCCCTGAATTATTCTTGTGAATCTTCTGGACCCCCTCCAATGCCAGTACATGTTTTCCGATAGAAGGGACCCAAAACTGCTCACAATACTCCAAGTGTGGTCTGCCAAACTCTACCTGTGCTACAAGATCCTCATTCTGTATACTGGTGCATTCAAATAAGACCATAAGACAAAGCAGCAGAAACCGGCCATTCGGCCCTTCGAATCTGCTCCACCATTTTATCATGAGCTGATCCATTCTCCCATTTAATCCCACTCTCCCACCTTCTCACCATGACCTTTGATGCCCTGGCTACTCACATACCTATCAATCTCTGTCTTAAATACACCCAATGACCTGGCCTCCACTGCCACAAGAAATTCACAGATTCACCACCCTCTGGCTAAAAAAAAAATTCTTCACATCTCCGTTCTGAATGGGCGCCCTTCAATCCTTACGTCATGCTCTCTCGTACTAGACTCTCCCTCCCCCCCCCATGGGAAACAACTTTGCCACATCCACTCTGTCAATGCCTTTTAACATTCAAAATGTTTCCGTGAGGTTCTCCCTCATTCTTCTAAACTCCACGGAGTACAGTCCAAGAGCGGTCAAATGTTCCTCATATGTTAACCCTCTCATTCCCGGAATCATTCTAGCGAATCTTCTCTGACCCCTCTCCAATGTCAGAACATCCTTTCTTAAATAAGGATCCCAAAACTGCACACAGTATTCCAAGTGAGGTCTTACCAGTTCCTTATACAGCATCAATATCACATCCCTGCTCTTATACTCTATTCCTCTAGAAATGAATGCCAACATTGCATTCACCTTCTTCACCACTGAATCAACCTGGTGGTTAATCTTAAGGGCATCCTGCACGAGCACTCCCAAGTCCCATTGCATCTCAGAACTTTGAATTCTCTCTCCATTTAAATAATAGTCTGCCTGGTTATTTCTTCTAACAACATGCATGACCATACACTTTTCAACATTGTATTTCATTTGCCACTTCTTTGACAATTCTCCTAATCTATCCAAGTCTCTCTGCAGACTCTCTGTTTCCTCAGCACTTCCGCCCCCTCCACTTATCTTTGTATCATCAGCAAACTTAGCCACAAAGCCATCTATTCCATAATCCAAATCGTTGATATACAACGTAAAAAGAAGTGGCCCCAACACAGACCCCTGTAGAACACCACTGGTAACTGGCAGCAAACCAGAATGGGATCCTTTATTCCCACTCTCTGTTTCCTGCCGATCAGCCAACGCTTTATCGACCTACGTAACTTTCCCGTAATTCCATAGGCTCTTATCTTTTTTTAGCAGCCTCATGTGTGGCACCTTGTCAAAGGCCTTCTGAAAATCTAAATACACAACATCCAGAACATCTCCCCTGTCTAGACGACTTGTAATCTCCTCAAAAAAATTCAATGGGTTTGTCAGGCAGGATTTTCCTTTAAGGAAACCATGCTGAGTTTGGCCTATCTTGTCATATGCCTCCAGGTACTCGGTAACTTCATCCTTGACAATTGACTCCAGAAACTTCCCAACCACTTCTCAAGCTAACAGGTCTATAATTTACTATTTGCTTCCTTGCCCCTTCTTAAATACCAGAGTGGCATTTGCAATCTTCCACTCCTCCGGAACCATGCCAGAATCTATTGACTTTTGAAAGATCATTGCTAATGCCTCCGCGATCTCCACAGCTACTTCCTTTAAAACACAAGGGTGCATTCCATCTGGTCCTGGAGATTTATCTACCCTTAGACTATTCAGCTTCCTGAGTACTTTCTCTGTCGTAATTGTGACTGCGCATATTCCTCTTCCCTGACACCCTTGAGTGTCCGGTATACCGCTGATATCTTCCTCAGTGAGGACTGATGCAAATACTCGTTCAGTTCCTCAGCCATCTCCTTATCTCCCATTACAGTTTCTCCAGTATCATTTTCTATCGGTCCTATATCCACTCTCACCTGTTTTTTACTCTGTATATACTTTATATCTTCTTTGATATTATTTGCTAGCTTCCTTCCATCTTTTCTCTCTTAATGGCCTTCTTAGTTTCCTTTTGTAAGCTTTTAAAAACTTCCCAATCCTCTGTCTTCCCATCAATTTTTGTTTCCTTGAATGCACTCTCCTTTGCTTTTACTTTGGCTTTGACTTCTCTTGTCAGCCATGGTCGCAACCTTTTTCCATTCGAAAATTTCTTCTTTTTTGGAATATATCTCTCTTGCACCTTCTTCACTTCTCGCATAAACTCCAGCCACTGCTGCTCTGCCGTCCTCCCGCTAGTGTCCCTTTCCAGTCAAATTTGGCCAGTTCCTCTCTCATGCCACTGTAATTTCCTTTACTCCACTGCAATACCGACACATCGGATTTCGGCTTCTCTTTCTCAAATTTCACAGTGAACTCAATCATGTTATGATCACTGCCTCCAAAGGGTTCCTTCACCTCAATCTCTCTAATCACCTCTGGGTCATTACACAATATCCAATCCAGTACCTCTGATCCCCTAGTGGGCTCAACAACAAGCTGTTCTGAAAAGCCATCTCGTAGATATTCTACAAATTCTCTGTCTTGAGATCCAGTGTTGACCTGATTTTCCCAATCCACTCGCATGTTAAAATCCCCCACAATTATCATAACACTGCCCTTCTGGCAAGCCTTTTTCTATTTCCCGTTGTAATTTGTAGTCCACCTCACTACAGCTGTTAGGAGGCCTGTATATAACTGCCATCAGGGTCCTTTTACCCCTGTGATTTCTTAGCTCAACCCATAAAGATTCTTCCGATCCTATGTCACTTCATTCTAATGATTTAATATCATTTCTTACAAATAAAGCCACGCCACCCCCTCTGCCTACCTGCCTGTCCTTCTGATACACTGTGTATCCTTGGACGTTCAGCTCTAAGAGACATGCATCCTTTAGCCACGTCTCAGTGATGGCCACAAAATTATACCTGCCAATCTGTAGCTGTACGATAAGATCATCCACCTTATTCCTTATGCTGTGTGTATTTAAGTATAACACCTTAAGTCCAGTATTTGGTAATTTTTGTTTTGATTGCAGTGCAACTCATCCCATTGGCTGCAAATTTGCTCCATCACCTGCCTGTCCTTCCTGACATCTTTACTGCTCACTATCTTAGATTTATTTCTGTTTTCCCCCTCCTACACTCTATCATTCCGGTTTCCCATACCCCTTCCAAATTAGTTTAAACCCTCTCTAACAGCTCTGTTAAACATTCCCGCTATGATATTGATCCCCTTCGGGTTCAGGTGTAACCTGTACTCTGGCACCTGAAAGACGGTACACCATGCGGGTATCTCTACCAGGCTCACAGAATCTCCTGTCTGTTCCCCTGACTATGGAATCCCCTATGACTACCGCATTCCTCTTCTCCCTCCTTCCCTCCTGCACAACAGCGCCAGGCTCAGTGCCAGAGACCCGGTCACCGTGGCCGTCCCCTGTCAGGTCTTCCCCCTCAATAGCATCCGAAACGATATACTTGTTGCTGAGGGGGGCAGCCACAGGGGTGCTCTCCACTATCCGGGCATTTCCCTTCCCTCTCCTGACAGTCACCCAGTTTTCTGACCCCTGTAGCCTAGGGATGACTACCTCCCTGTAGCTCCTGACTATCACCTCTTCATTTTCTCTAATAAGCAGTAGGTCATTAAGCTGCAGCTCCAGATCCCTAACACGGTCTCCGAGGAGCTGCATCTCGGTTCACCTGGTGCAGATATGGCTATCAGGGAGGCTGGAGGTCTCCCAGGATTCCCACATCTGACACCCTGAACAAAACACTAACCCTGCAGACATGCTACCTAATTCTACAAGAATGAAACAAAGAAAGATAGGTCTACTCACTCACTTACTTCGCCAAACACACGGACTTTTTAAACCGTTAGCTAATGTGTCCTGTTGTTCCCCCGTCCGTCCAGGCTGATTTGCCAAGGGAAGAAAAAGAGTCGGTGCCTCGCTCTCGCCTCTTCCCGTTACCACCTAAGCCCGTTGAGCCAAAGCCCTACACTCTGCTGCCACCCACTCCGCTGCCCTCTGTATAGGGTGGTCATCTTTTTAAACTCTCCGCGCTGTCCTGCGCAGTCTCGCCGTTCTGGTACGCAAAGTTTTGTTTTAAAAAAACTGCCTTCCTTCAGAATTTAGCTCCCACGCCGCCCTTCTTGACCCAATCTAAAAAAACACCTTCAGTCCTGTATTCATCAGTCTATTCCACACTGTCCACATGAAGTTCAGCAAGGCCTTTGATGTCGATGATAGACCACACTTGGAGCATTGTCTGCATTTCCGGTTCCCGAATATGAGGAGGATGTCATTACACTGGACAGGAGGCTTCAGGAGGATGTTACCAGGACTGGGGGCTTGGGTTAAAAGCAGAGAAAGGATAAGCTTGGGCTATTCAGTTGTAGTGTAGGATGTTCAGGTATGACCACTTATCGAGGTAAATAATTCATCAGGAGCTTAAATAATGTTTCTTTTCGCAAGAAATGGGAGTACAGAACCAGAGGCCTCGGACTGGAAGTGAGACGGGAAATTTTTCTGAATGGTCTATCGGGTAACATTCTGATAGTGAGGGAGGTTAGAAAATGGAATTTGCCCTCAAACACCGTAAAAAAAAGGTAAAAATAAACTATTTTAAAATAAAATTGGGCCGGTACACAAATGGGAAATGGTTAGACGGATAGAGGGGGGCAAACACACACAAATGGGCCATGCTCAAGAAGACATCTTAGTCTTGCTGATTGATGAAGTGGGCCGTGAGTTCAACATCCATCAAACCCTCCCAGATCATCCTCCTGAGGAATCTCACCCCGGAGTCTGTCTGTGAAGTGTTGATGTGACGTCATGTCGGAGGGCAGCTCAGTGTCACAGAACAGACAGACTGGGTAAGGATGGCAGATTTCAATACTAAATGGAAATTTGTGCCTATTTCTGTGGCTGTGTGTCACACTCTGGTAGTATATATTGTGTGTGTGTGTGTGTGTATGTGTGTGTGTGTGTGTGTGTGTGTGTGTGTGTGTGTGTGTGTGTGTGTGTGTGTGTGTGTGTGTGTGTGTGTGTGTGTGTGTGTGTGTGTGTGTGTGTGTGTGTGTGTGTGACAATACACATTGAAGGAGAGAGTGCACATTGAAGAATTTGTTTGTTTCTGTGTGTCATCATACGTCTGGTGTGTGTTGTCAACGTGTGACGTGATTGAGTTGTTTAACTGAATAAATGACTGTATGAAGAAATTGGTTTCTTGGTTACTGAGGGAAATAACAACGTACGTTGCTGAGGCTCTGACTACAATCTGCCAATCGTTCCTGTGTATGTGTGTGAGGGAGCTTTGCCAGGCCGGTTATGCTGTGTGTGTTTCTCCCGAGATGAAATCTTGACCCATGTCAATGCTTGTTGGTGTGTCCGAGCTCATTCTCACAATGCTTCAATGTAGTGGTCTGATCACCATAAGACATAGGAGCAGAATTAGGCCATTTGCCTATCGAGTCTGCTCCGCCATTCAATCACGGCTGATAATTTTTTCTCCTCCTCAGCCCGACCACCTGGTCTTCTCCCCATAACCTTTGATGCTGTGTCCAATCCAGAACCTATCAAGCTCTGCCTTAAATACACACAAGTTCCGCAATTTCACCAGCTGCTGGCACAAATTTCTACGCATCTGTTTTAAATAGACACCCCTCTAGCTTGAGGCTGTGCCCTCTTGTCCTAAACTCCACCATGGGAAACATCCTTTCCACATCTACTCTCTCTAGGACTTTCAACATTCGAAAGGTTTCAGTGAAATCCCCCTCTGAACTTTCTAAATTCCGGTGAGTACCGACACAGAGCTATCAAATGTTCCTCGGATGATACCCCTTTCATTCCCGGGATCATCCTTATGAAATGAACCTTCTGCAATGCCAGCACACCTTTTCTTAGATGAGGAGCCCAAAATTGTTCACAATACTCAAGGTGAGGTTTCACCAGTGCCTTATAAAGCCTCAGCATCACATCCCTGCTCTTGAATTGAATGCTAACATTGGATTTGCCTTCCTCACCACTGACTCTACCTGCAAGTTAACCTTTAGGGTGTTCTGCAGAATGACTGCTAAGTCCATTTTAATCTCAGCTTTTTGGGTTTTCTCCCCATCTGAAAAAAAAAATCTGCACATTAATTCTACGACCACAGTGCATGGCCATGCATTTTCCAACATCGTATATCATTTGCCACTTTTTTTCCCGTTCTCCTCATTCAAGTCCTTGTCCAGCCTAACTGTTTCCTCAACACTACCGGCCCCTCCACCAAACTTTCTATCATCTGCAAACTTGGAAACAAAGCCATCTACTCTAGGACAAAAATGTATGACTTCAGGATTGAAGGACTTCCTTTTAGAACTGAGATGCAGAGAAATTACTTTAGTCAGTGGGTGGAAAATCTGTGGAATTTGTTGCCACAAGTGGCTGTTAAGGCCAAGTCATATTTAAGACAGAGATAGATAGGTTCTTGATTAGCCAGGGCATCAAAGGGTATGGGATGAAATCAGGGGAGTGGGGATGACTGGAAGAATTGGATCTGGATATGGAGCAGACTCAATGGGCCCAATAGCCTATTTCTGCTCCTATATCTTATTGTCTATTCCATCAGCTAAATCTTGATATACAGCATAAAATGATGGTGTCCTAACACTGACCCCTGTGGAACACGAGTCACCGGCAGCCAACCAAAAAAGGATCCCTTTACTCTCATTCGCTGTTCCCAACCAATCAGCCAATGTTCTAACCATGCCTGTAACTTTTCTGTAATACCATGATCTCATAACCTGGTTACCATCTTCATGTGTGGCTCCTTGTCAAAGGCCTTCTGAGATTCCAAATATACAACATCCACTGCATCCCCACTGCTTGTAATCTCCTCAAAGAATCCCAACAGGTTTGTCAGGCAGGATATTCCCTTAACGAAGCCATGCTGACTTGTCCTATCTTGTCCAGTGTCACCAAGTATTCCATAACCTCATACTTAACAACTGACTCCAATTTCTTCCCAACCACAGAGGTGAGTCTAACTGGTCAATAATTTCCTTTCTGCTGTCTTCCTCCTTACTTAAAGAGTTCAGTGACATTTGCCATTTTCCAGTCCTCTGGCACCATGCCAGGGTCCAATGAGTTTTGAAAGATCATTTGAAATGCCACCAAAATGTCTACCAAAACCTCTTTCAGAGCACTAGGGTGCAGTTCATCTGGTCCGGGTGACTTATGTACCTTTAGGTCTTTCAGCTTTTTGAGCACCTTCTCCCTTGTAACAGTAACTGCACTCACTTCTCTTCCCTCGCACTCTTCAACACCGGGCACAGTGCTCGTGTATTCCACGGTGAAGACTGATGCAAAATATTTGGTTTATCTGCCATCTCTTTATCCCGCGTTATTATATATCCAGCCTCATTTTCTAGCGGTCCTATATCCGCTCTCATCTCTGTTTTGTTTTTTTTACAATACTTGAAAAACAATTTGATAATGTTTGCTAACTTGTTTTACAAAGACAGGTGTGTAAAAAGGGCCTGAAGGATCTTTGTAGACCAGAGTCACCCCAACCACAAACTGTACTAGTTGCTACCATTCCGGAATACGGTACCACAGATTAAAAGCCAGGAGCAACAGGCTCCGGGACAGCTTCTTCAACCAGGCCATCAGAATGATTAACTCATGTGGACTTAACTGAATTTCTATGTTATATTAATCAGCCTGTTGGACATATTATTCATCATAAATTACTATAAATCGCACAGTGCACATTTAGCTGGAGACATAACTTAAAGATTTTTAATCCTCATGTATATGAAGAATATAAGTAATAAAGTCAATTCAATTCAACTCAATTTATTGTTTATTTTTCCCCTCCCAATCATTATTTTAGTTCCTCTCTGTAGATATTTAAAAGCTTCCCAATTCTCTTTCTTCCTACTAATTTTTGTTTAGTTTTATGCCCTCTCTTTTGCCTTTACATTAACTTGTCTTCCCTTGTCAGCCACGGTTGTACTATTTTGCCACCTGAGTACTTATTTATTTTTGGAATACATCTATCCTTCACCTTCCTCATTTTCCCAGAAACTGACACCATTTCTGCTCTGCTCTCATCCCTGACTGCATCTCCTTCCAATTTGTTTGGCCAACTCCTCTCTGAGAACACGGTAATTTCTTTCACTCCTCTGAAATACTACAATGTCAGACTTTACTTTCTCCTTATCAAATTTCAAGTTGAACTCAGTCATGTTGTGAGCACTGCCTCCTAAGGTTTCTTTTAACTACTCACCTCTTGTTCAATACATAACACCCAATCCAATAGAGCTGTTCCCCGAGTAGGCTCAACGACAAACTGCTCTAGAAATCCATCACATTGCATTCAACAAACTCACTCTCTTGAGATCCTTTACCAACTTGATTTTCCCAATTGACCTGCATGTTGAAAACTCCCATGATTATCATAACATTGTCCTTTTCATTAGCCTTTTCTATATCCAGTTGTAATCAGTGGCCCACATCCCTCTGACTGTTGGGAGGCCTGTATATGACTAGTGTCAGTGGCATTTTTACTATTGCAGTTCCTTATCTCAACCCGCAAGATTCAACATCTTCTAATCCTATGTCACATCTTGCTGCTGATTTACCAGCAGAGCCACACCACCCCATCAGCCTTCCTTCCTTCCTCCGATACATTGTGTAACCTTGAACATTCAGCTCCCAACTACAACCATCCTTCAGCCATGTTTCCGTGATGGCCACAACATCATACCTGACAATCTGTAATAGTGCAACAAGATCATCCACCTTATTTCTCATACTCCATGCATTGAGATATAACACTTTGTGTACTGTATCTGCTACCCTTTTAAATTCTGCATCACTAATGCACTCATACTCACCCAACTGGCTGCAATTTTGTCCTCGCTGTCCGCCCTATCTGACAGTCTGACTGCACGCTATCTTTGCATTTTTACCATCAGTCCTATCCCTTCACTCCAGTTCCAAAACCCAACAAATTAGTTTAAACCCTCCCCGACAGCTCTATCAAACCTCTCTGTGAGAATATTGTTCTCCCTCAGGTCCAGGTGCGACCCATCCCTTTTGAGCAGGTCATTCCTCCACCAGAACAGATCCCAATGATCCAAGAACCTGAGGCGCTGCCCCCTGCACCATCTTCTCAGCCATGTTTATCTGACAAATTATCCTGTTTCTACCCTCACCAGCATGTGCACAGGCAGCAATCCAGAAATTACAACCCTGGAGGTACTGCTTCTGATCTTTCTACCAAGCTAGCCAGATTCTTTTCAGGACCTCTTTGTTTTTACTTCCGATGTAATTGGTCCAAAAATGCAACAAGATGGCTGACTCTTCACCCTCCCTCTCCAAAATGCTGCAGACACGATCTGAGACGTCCCTGACCTTGGCACCTAGGAGGCAGCATAGCATTCGGGTGCCCCATTAACGTCCATAGATTCTCCTGTCTGTCTCCTGACAATTGAGTCCCCTATCACTACTGCTCCCCTCTTCTCTCTCTAACAACTGTGAGAGTTGTGGACCCAGAAGGGTGAATACCTGTGTCAGTCAGAATCTGCACTGCAAGTGCACGAAGGACTTTTGTATTTTCCTGACAATCCCTGTCACCACACTGATACCTACTTTTTATTCCCTACAATATTATCGTCAGTATTAAATTCCCAGCTCCTCTGGTAGATCCAAACTCATGTCCTGGTATGTTAGTGCAGTGTGCCGGGGATTGGAACACAGTGGTTCATCTGCCAGTCCCGTGTATTGGTTGTATTGTGACCCTGTGCTGGTGTGTTCAGGGGTCTGACATCTCCAGCTGACCATGTGACAGTGATGCCTCCCAGTCGGTGGGGTTGATGTGGAATAAACTTCAGTTCGCCTTCAGTCCATTATCGCAGCCAATCCTTGCTTCAGATTATAAATTAATTGTGTTTCATGAACAAGAAAAAATGAATCTTTCTAAGTTTTACCTCGGCTAATGGCATCAAGTGTTTCTCTCAGCACTGTGTTCAACAAATAGAAGCGATCGAATTTTTCAACCGGTAGGGCCTCATCTGTCACTGACAATTCCTGGACATGGTCACTGATTCTGTAAATATTAAACTGCTGGTGATGAACTGGAATTTTCAAGTATTTTACAAATCCATACAGGGTTTCAGTAAAGAGCATGTCCTACCTCCTGTTTCGATGAGCTTCCTCCTGAAATAAATAAAAGTACAAATCTGATAAGACTTGGACTTAATGTCCACATCCTGAATTTCATCCAAATCATTACAAGGTGTTTAAAATTCCCACTCCCACAGACACTCACACACACGGACAATACAGAACCATGGGGTAACTTACAGGGAAAGTTTCTGAAAGTTAGACCATTACTGAGAGGATGAAACTTACAGGAAAGACAGGATAGGCTGTGCATTACCATCTGGATAAGACGTCAGAATGAAAAAAATGGAACAATTTAAGATTAGTGATGGATTTGATTGTATGCAGTTGGAAAAAATTACCTCATTTATGGCTAACCCGAGAGCCAAACTTTATTATTTTAAAGTGCTTGCAAGTAGTACAGAGGAGATGTCAGGGGTAAGTTTTTTGGAATGGGTGGAATGAGCGGAGAATGGGACACAATCTTATGTAAAACTAATCCGAAAACGTAGAGCAGTAAAAGTTTCTGTAATCTGATAGAAACCGGATATGGAAGATACGTCTGATGTGTGGGTCACATTCTTTGTTCTCACTGATTGACAGAGAGACCCTCACACCCACCGCACCAGACACACTCACAGCCTGTGACTGGAACTGGGTGTTAATGGGAGTTTTTGAGGATATTTAATGCTGGAATTAAGGACACAATCAGCAGCTCTGTGTTATGGTCAGAGTAAATCATTTCAGAGAAGATTGCATTCTGTCCTGGGATGTACAGAAGTTGTGGAAGTCCAGTTTTCGGACAACAACAACCCTGAATAGTTGCATCAATTGTCTGGTGAGAAACAGTTTACTGTCATTTGTAAATGCTGTGTGTAGGAGCAACACGTCTGTTTTCTGTCTGCATTGTATTCTGTGTTATGTGTTTATTACGATAACCAGTCACGTGAGTGGGTATGTGGTAAAAGTGAAGGGAATAAGTTACATATTCGTACTTTGTTCTGGGCTGTTTTGATAAAGGGACTGGCAGATGCCATATCTATTGTTGACCTATTAATTGCAGTTTAATCTACAATTATTTATGCTGAAAATTAATCTCTTAGATATTGTATATTGCTAATAAAGGATCGAATATCAATCTCCGATATTTAGAATGTCATCAGCGGAGTGATTGGAGGTTCGTCATGCAAGGAGAACACTCTGTGTGAGGTCACCAGCAGCGGCAATTGATTTGGTAGAATTGGCCGCTGTGCTGTGTTTATTTCAAATATAACACTGTTCATTTAGTTCAAATTGACAGAAATAAATTGAAATATAATCCCTCACCTTGAGAAACATCACACTGTCTTTTTGATCCATCTGTCCCTTTAACTTAGTGACTTCCTCTTGAATAATCCTTATATTCTCTTGAATCTTAAGAAGATTTTTCTCCATTGGGTTGAGAATCCTCTTCTCTTCTTCCCTGAGATCCCTGAGTAAGCTCAGCTCTTTCTCAGTGATAATCTGGCGCAGTTCAGCAAACTGGGATGTGATGTGGGACTGAACGCTGTGTGACTGTTTCTGTCGAATGAAAGGTGAAGATTAGTTTACTGCTTTGCTGTGTTGTATATCCTTATGACATAAAAGTGACCATTCGGTCCATCGGGGTCCATACTACTTCTGAGACATTCCCGTCAACCCCTTTCCCTCACATTTTCCTGAAACTTATTCTCCCTCAGTGACCCATGAACTCCCAGCTGTTTCACATCTCTCTCCTCCACCTTCACAGGGTTAATTGTAATTAACCATTCATCCAGCATGTCCTTGGAATGTGTCTGAAACTGTCATGGTCACAGGGAGAGCATGCAAACTCCACACGGACAGCAGCAGAGGTCAGGATCAAACCCAGGTCACTGGAGCTGCGATATTCGGCTATTCTGCATTAAATGGAGCAAAAATAGACAATAGACAATAGGTGCAGAAGTAGACCATTCGGCCCTTCGAGCCTGCATCGCCATTTTGAGATCATGGCTGATCAATTCCTATCAATACCCGGTTCCTGCCTTGTCCCCATATCCCTTGATTCCCCTATCCATAAGATACCTATCCAGCTCCTTCTTGAAAGCATCCAGAGAATTAGCCTCCACTACCTTCCGAGGCAGTGCATTCCAGACCCCCACAACTCTCTGGGAGAAGAAGATTTTCCTTAACTCTGTCCTAAATGACCTACCCCTTATTCTCAAACCATGCCCTCTGGTACTGGACTCTCCCAGCATCTGGAACATATTTCCTGCCTCTATCTTGTCCAATCCCTTAATGATCTTATATGTTTCAATCAGATCCCCTCTCAATCTCCTTAATTCCAGCGTGTACAAGCCCAGTCTCTCTAACCTCTCTGCGTAAGACAGTCCAGACATCCCAGGAATTAACCTCGTGAATCTACGCTGCACTTCCTCTACAGCCAGGATGTCCTTCCTTAACCCGGTGAGACCAAAACTGTACATAATACTCCAGGTGTGGTCTGTACAAATGCAAGAGGATTTCCTTGCTCTTGTACTCAATTCCCTTTGTAATAAAGGCCAACATTCCATTAGCCTTCTTCACTGCCTGCTGCACTTGCCCATTCACCTTCAGTGACTGATGAACAAGGACTCCGAGATCTCTTTTTATTACTCCCTTGCCCAAATCTGTACCGTTCAGATAATAATCTGCCTTCCTGTTCTTACTCCCAAAGTGGATAACCTCACACTTATTCACATTAAACGCCATCTGCCAAGTATCTGCCTACTCACCCAGCCTATCCAAGTCACCCTGAATTCTCCTAACATCCTCATCACATGTCACACTTCCACCCAGCTTAGTATCATCAGCAAATTTGCTGAAGTTATTTTCTATGCCTTCATCCAAATCGTTAACGTAAATGGTAAACAGCTGTGGTCCCAATACCGAGCCCTGTGGCACCCCACTAGTCACCACCTGCCATTCCGAGAAACACCCATTCACCACTACCCTTTGCTTTCTATCTGCCAACCAGTTTTCTATCCATGTCAATGCCTTCCCCCCGATGCCCTGAGCTTTGATTTTACCCACCAATCTTCTATGTGGGACCTTATCAAATGCCTTCTGAAAATCGAGGTACACTACATCCACTGGATCTCCCTCGTCTAACTTCCTGGTTACATCCTCGAAAAACTCCAATAGATTAGTCAAGCATGATTTACCCTTGGTAAATCCATGCTGGCTCGGCCCAATCCTATCACTGCTTTCTAGATATGCCACTATTTCATCCTTAATAATCGACTCTAGCATCTTTCCCACCACCGATGTCAGGCTGACAGGTCAATAGTTCTCTGTTTTCTCCTTCCCTCCTTTCTTAAAAAGTGGGATAACATTAGCCATTCTCCAATCCTCAGGAACTGATCCTGAATCTAAGGAACATTGGAAAATGATTACCAATGCATCCGCAATTTCCAGGGCCACCTCCTTTAGTACCCTAGGTTGCAGACCATCTGGACCTGGGGATTTGTCAGCCTTCAGTCCCATCTGTCTTCTCATCACCGTTTCCTTCCGAATGTCAATCTGTTTCATTTCCTCTGTTACCCTATGACCTTGGCCCATCCATACATCTGGGAGATTGCTTCTGTCTTCCTTAGTAATATCAGAAATTCCGCTCAGGAAGCCTCACCCGAACTCCGGAAATCTTCTCTTTCTGTTGCTGCTCCTTTTCCTGGAAGTCTGATTTCTTTTTTGTGAGAGAGTCTAAGGAAGATTTTAGCTGATCCTGGAAGTCAGAGAGCGAAGGAAATAGAAACAAAGATGGAATAAAAGAAACAGGTGATCAAACCCGATTATCACACAAAATGCCGGAGGAACTCAGTGAGTCAGGCGGCATCTATTCAGGGGAAATAAACAGTCGGTGTTCCGGGATGAGACCCTTCATTAGGACTGGGAAGGAATGGGACAGAAGCTAGAATAAAAAGGTTGGGGATGAGAACCAGCTGACAGGTGACGGGTGAGACAACGTGACGGGGAACGTGGGGGAGGGTGATGAAGTGAGAAGCTGAGAGGGGACAGGTGGAAGAGGTAAAGGGCTGGAGAAGAAGGAATGTAATACGAGAGAACAATCGACCATGGAAGAAACAGGAGGAACTGGGCTGTTTGCGGCCCTGAATGGTGACGAGGGAGGAGGTTAGGAGTCAGGTGTAGCACTTGTCCCGCTTGCAGGTGTCGGTGCCAGGAGGGAGATTAGTGGGGAGGAGCGAGTGGATCAGTGCGATACAGGACGTGGATCGCGATCCGTATAGAGAGCGGAGAGTTGTGGGGTGAGGAGGTGGGCTGTGGGACAGAGAGATGCTAGAATCCCTTTGGAGATGGCGGAAGTTGCAGAGAGTGATGTGTTGGTTATGGAGTCTCTTGTGATGGTATGTAGGACAAAGGAAATGTGTTAAGTATTAAACTAACGTTAGTTTTACCTTGTAGATTTTAACAGCTTCTTTAATCGGCTTGAAGCGGTGCTCTTTGTGTTCCTGCGCAGCTGCACAGATCACACAGATTAGTGTCTTGTCCGTTTCACAAAACAGCTTCAGTTCTTCCTCATGTTCTTCGCAGTGACGTTTATTTTCCTTCCCTTTCGGATTCACGTTTAGATTTCGAAATTTTTCAGCCAGATTTGCTAAGGCCCGACTGGCCCTGAGGGTGCGGTCAGCAAACACCGCTCTACATTCCGGGCAGGAGTTTCTCTCCTCCCTTTCCCAATACCGTGAGATACAAGAGCGACAGAAGTTGTGTCCGCACTCCAATGATACCGGATCGGTGAAGAAATCCAGGCAGATGGAACAAATTACCTCCTCGCTCAAGCTCTCGGTCTCTCCTTTCGAAGCCATGTTAACTCCCAGCACTTCCTGATTCAGAATGCTTTCACTTTCGGGGAGCTGCTGATCCCCTGCAGTACCGCGATTGTCCACTACGCGCGCTGCAGTGTCAGGGAACAAGTGCTACACCTGCCCTTACTCTTCCTACCTCACCACCATTCAGGACCCAGACAGTCCTTCCAGATGAGGCGACACTTCACCTGTGAGTCAGCTGGTGTGATATACTGCGTCCGGTGCTCCCGGTGTGGCCTTTTATATATTGGTGAGACCCGACGCAAATTGGGAGATCGTTTCGCTGAACACCTACGCTCTGTCCGCCAGAGAAAGCAGGATCTCCCAGTGGCCACACATTTTAATTCTACGTCCCATTCCCATTCTGATATGTCTATCCATTGTCTCCTCTACTATCAAGATGAAGATGTCAGGCTGGAGGAACAACATCTGGGTCGCCTCCAACCTGATGGCATGAACATTGACTTCTCTCACTTCTGTTAATGCCCCTCCTCCCCTTCTTACCCCATCACTGACATATTTAGTTGTTTGTCTTTTTTTCTCTCTCTCTCTCCATCACTGCCTGTTCTCCATCTCCCTCCCCCTTTCTTTCTGCCTACGCCTCCCGTCCCATGATCCTTTCCCTTCTCCAGCTTTGTATCCCTTTTGCCAATCACCTTTCCAGCTCTTAGCTTCACCCCACCCCCTCCGGTCTTCTTCTATCATTTCGCATTTCCCCCTCCCCCTCCCCCTCCTACTTTTAAATCTCTTACCATCTCTCATTTCAGTTAGTCCTGACGAAGGGTCTCGGCCCGAAACGTCGACAGTGCTTCTCCCTATTGATGCTGCCTGGCCTGCTGTGCTCCACCAGCATTTTGTGTGTGTTGATTGAATTTCCAGCATCTGCAGATTTCCTCGTGTATGGTTTTGTTGGATGTGTTCAGTGGAAATTCTGGCCATTTCTATGTTTAGTGTGGATCAAAAACACATTAAACAGGCAACAGATAAGAAAACGCGGCCATGGACTGTCTAAGCCCGGCTACGAGCGGAGGATCCCTGTAGTTCCAATGATGTCCCTGTAGTCTGGAATGTGCCAGTCGGCAGCATTCCTGTACTACAGGGGTTCCCAAACTTTTTTTAATGCCAAAGATCAATACCAGTAACCGTAGACCCCAAGTTGGGAACCGCTGCTCTCCGGACATCTCGATGTGATAGCAGGCCAACAAGTTTCGGGCGTCTTTCCCCGAGTTGATGAACTTCCAGCAGCACTCGCTGTCCGTTTTCCTGCGCGTCCTGGGAAGAGCCCGAGGATCAGTGAGCCTTCTGTCACGCAGCTGCTGTGGCACAGGCCCTTGCATCTTTCTCCACAGATCTTCGCCAGCCCACAGTCCGCAAAGAGGTGAGTGACCGTCTCGTCTCCACTGCAGTAATCTCGGGGCAGCGCGCTGTGGGAGTGATCTCCGGGCATGCAGCAAGGATCAGACTGGGAGGGCCCCTCTCGTCTCCACTGCAGTAATCTCGGGGCAACGCGCTGTGGGAGTGATCTCCGGGCATGCGGCAAGGATCAGACTGGGAGGGGCCGTCTCGCCACCAGGCAGGCGAGGTCTTGGTGCCTGTTGGTGAGATCTGGTGATGAGGCATTCTGCCAGATGGTCTGGACTGTCTGCTCAGGGAACCACTCCACTGTGTCCATCCAGTCCTTCTCCTGCAGTAACTGCAGGACATTCCGTGCTGACCACTGCCTGGTGTTCTTGTGGTCAAAGCCGCTGGTCTGAAAGAACTGTCACCAATTTCATTAACACAAGGTTCACATGGAGAAACTTCCTGATTGAGACAGACACAGTCTCACAGGGTATTTACAGGGTAGGGTCAGGAATGATGTTTCTCCTGGCTGGCCAGTGGAACCAGGAATCACAGACTCAAAATCCGATATCACCTCAGCAGGACTGAGAAGAGGAGAAATTTTCCCAACACAGTGCGGTGAATATTTGGAGCTTTCTAAATTAAACGGACATATTTTGGGGCTCGGCGAAGTTCGGAACGTTGCAGGAAAGTGGCGCTGAGGTCAAAGATCAGCCATGTTCTGAGTGAGGGGCAGAACAGTGCAACGGACCGAATGGCAAAGCCTGTTCCTGTTTCTTATTTTATAAATCACGAGTTGACCTTTGCACCTTGTTCTCCCTTGGCCTTCAGTCTGTCGGATTGCACAGGGGAGCGGTGAGAGCTCCGGAGATCCATCAGCAGCCGCTGCGGTTATTTCATGCTCTTGTTATTTATCGCTGTTTCCCCATATTTTCATTTGCACAGTTTGTTACCTTCAGCACTCTGGCTGATCTTTCACTGCCTGCTTCTGTTGTGGTTACTATTCTATACTTTTTCCAGGTATGTCTGCAGGAAAATGCTTCTCGGGATTGTATGTGGTGACTTATCTGTACTCTGACAATAAAATTTTCCTTGAAATTTGAGTTTCAGGGAATTTGGTTTAATTCTGAGAACAAACTGTGATTGAAATCTCCAGCTCCCAGCAGCATCAGCCCGTCCTCGCCAATCAGCGACCAACGCTGGGAGAGGATTGCTCTCATTGGCTGAGGGGTGTCAATGGGCGGGACGTTGAGCGTCCGGCCCGGCCGGAGTTTGGAACCGGGACCGAGTGAGGCCGGAGACCGGGAGCTGCGCCTCGGGTTTCGGCTGCACCACCGGCGGGTCGTGAATCCTTTCGAAGGCAGAGCTGAAGAGACTGGCGGAGATTCCGCGAAATGTTCCAGCTCCACGGAGGGCGCCCGGCCTTTCCCCGCCGAGGATCGGGGCCTGTTGTCGGGAGTTGTCTCCCAGACCCGTCCCTTCCTGCTGGGAGACGGGAGCTGCCCCGCAGCGGCTGCCGATGGTTCTCCGGAGCTCTCACCGCTCCCCTGTGCTATCCGAACGGCTGAAAACCAAGGGAGAACAAGGCGCAAAGGTAAACCCGTGCTTTAGAAAATAAGTAACAGGAGCATGTCTGGCCACTCGGCCCGTTGCGCCTATTCCACCCTTTCCTCAGAGTAGTCCTTTCTATTTAAATATTTTTATTGATTTTAAACAAACATAAATGAAACATGAATACAAAGAGCTTGGGAGTACATAATTAATAGGTTAAGTTATAAATACAAATAGATGATAATAACATCCCAAACTCATAGTGGTTACAAAAAATGGAGAAAATAAGAAACCCTCCAACCCAAAAAAAAGAAAAAATCCGAACCGACATGGGCCATTGCATTATATCAATTATACACAGTAGCGTCAATAACTCCGCACATCCATCCGAATAATTAAGGACAATAAAAGTAAGGTTTAGGAGAAGTCCGTTTAGCTCATTTGAAAATGTTGAATAAATGGTCTCCAAGTTTCTTCATATTTAACTGAAGGGTCAAAGACAACACTTGTAATTTTTTCTAAACTCGAACAAGAAATATTTTGAGAAAACCACTGAAATATAGTTGGAGGATTAATTTCTTTCCAATTCAATAGGATAGATCTTCTAGACATTAATGTAACAAATGCAATCATCCGCCGGGCTGAGGGGGGATAAATGACTATTATCCACCATTGGTAAACCGAAAATTGCAGTAATAGGATGCGGTTGCAATTTGATATTCAGAACTGTTGAAATAATACCAAAAATATCTTTCCAATAATTTTGCAAACAGGGGCAAGACCAGAACATGTGGGTCAATGAAGCGACTTCAGAATGACATCTGTCACAGGTTGGATTAACATAAGAATAAAATCGAGCGAGTTTATCCTTGGGCATGTGAGCCCTATGAACAACCTTAAATTGTATTAGGCATGTTCAGCACAAATAGAAGAAGAATTGACTAATTGTAAAATTTTCTCCCACAGCTCTGTGGGTATAAGACAGTGAAGTTCTTTTTCTCATTCCTTCTTAATTATTTCTGATATTCCTGGCTGTATTTTCATGATCATATGATAAATGATGGCTACTTAACCCTTCTGGCAAGGATTCAGAGATAGAATTTTTTCTGTAATATCCATTGGACATAATTTCAGAAAATACTAACATTCAAGCAATTTCTAACTTGCAAGTATCTAAAACAATGAGTTTTAGGCTGGATAGCTGTTCAAAGGACATAAAACTGTTATCTAAAAATAGATGACGAAAGCATGTTATACCTTTTGTTTTCCATAACACAAAGCCCTGGTACATAAAAGAATGCTGGGAAAAAAGTTAGATATAATAGGGCTTGATTATTCAAGCCAAAGAATTTACAAAATTGAAACCATATTCTTAATGTATGTTTAACGATAGGATTAGTTATTTGTTTATTCGGTTTAGATAAAGCAAAAGGAAGCGAAGATCCGAAAATATAAAACATTGAGAAGTCTTGTGGAGATTTACACTCCAAATTTACCCATTGTGGGCAAGGTACTATGACCGATTCTTGTGTGCAAAATATTAAATATTGAATATTAACTGCCCAATAGTAAAATCTCAGGTTTGGCAAAGCAAAACCACCTTCCTTCTTAGGCTTCTGTAAATATTTTTTACTTAATCTAGGATTTTTATTCTGCCACACATGCGAGGATATTTTGGAGTCAATAATATGAAAAAAAGATTTCGGAGTACAAATTGGTAATGCTTGGAATAAATATAAAAATTTGGGTAATACTATGATCTTGATAGTATTAATTCGACCAACCAATGACAGAGATAATGGGGACCACCTGTTAACAGGTTACTTGATTTGTTCAATTAAAGGTAAAAAAATTAACTTTAAATAAACCCTTATGTTTCTTGGTAATTTTAATACCCAAATAAGTAAAATGATCTGTGACAACTTTAAATGGTAAGTGTTTATAAATTGGAACTTGCATATTTAATGGAAATAATTCACTCTTATTAAAATTCAGCTTGCAGCCAGAAAAGCTACTAAACTGAGCAAGCAAGGATGAAATAGCAGGAATAGATCTCTCAGGGTCAGATATGTATAGTAACAAATCATCAGCATATAATGATAAGTCCCTTACCCACGGGTAATACAAAAATATTAGGTGATTCACGAATGGCAACGGCTAAAGGTTCCAAAGCAATGTCAAATAATAGAGGACTTAAAGGGCAGACTTGCCTCGTACCACGGGACAACTGAAAAAAAGGAGATCTTTGATTATTGGTAAGAACCGAAGCCAAAGGTTTATAATACATTAATTTAATCCATGATATAAATTTCAAGCTAAAATTAAAATTCTGCAACGTATTAAATAAATATGGCCATTCAACTCTATCGAACGCTTTTTCAGCATCTAAGGAAATGACATTCTGGTATTTTAGATGAAGAAGTATAAATTATATTAATAAATTTTCTAATGTTAAAAGATGAATCACAGTTTTTAATAAATCCAGTCTGATCTTCAGAGATAATTTGAGGTAATACATTTTCTAATCTAGTGGGCAAAATTCTGGTAAAAATCTTAGAATCCGCATTCAGCAAGGATATTGGCCGATAGGATGCACATTCAGTGGGGTCTTTATCTTTTTTAAGAATTGGAGAAATGGAGGCATCATAAAAAGATTGTGGTTATGTACCTACGGTTAACGCATCTTTAAAAATTTTACAAAGCCAAGGAGCGAGTATAGATTTAAAAAGGATTTAAAAAATTCAGCAGAATAACCGTCCGCACCAGGGGCTTTACCCGAAATCATTTAAAAAGGGAGTGGGTTCCCCTTTCCAGACCCTGCCCAGGGACTTGTGCCTCTCCTCAAGGTTATATATGGAACAGCCCGACTACATGCGGATTTTGGTGAATTTACCCGATAACTACAGAAAAAAGGAGAATCCCTTGCGTACTTTATAGCTCGTTTTAAGGATACGTGAGAGTCCAATGCCGGCAAACCCCTGGACATATCAGTATGTCCAGCTGGCAGTACAGACTTTTCTAAACTGTCTCAGACCCAAGCCTGCCCACTCCTTTAAGTTAACTAATCTCAATTCGCTGTGTCAGACCTGGCCCCGGGTGACATAAGTTCTGATGAATATGGAGCGCAATTGACTCTCTAAAAAAACTGGGGGGAAAGCGAGAGTGTGCACAGAGAACTGGTAGTGTAGATATGGAGTTCGGGTCCCGACGAAGAAACCAGAACGGGTGGCAGGATCGTGCGGATGACGAGGACACTGGGCAAAGGACAGAAACGGGGTTTGTGGAAAGAGGGGACATTGGGCCAGAGATTGTCACACTGCAATCACAGACAAAAATAATAAGGGGCAGTTAGAGAGCCTGGATCACAGTAATACTCAACAGAGTACCACATTTACTCTCCAGAATCCCTTTGGTCCCGGATCGGGATAGATAGATACTTTATTCATCCCCATGGGGAAATTCAACATTTTTTCAAATGTCCCATACACTTGTTGTAGCAAAACTAATTACATACAATACTTAATTCAGTAAAAATATGATGTGCCTCGACATCACTCTCTCAAAAAGCATTAATAATAGCTTTTAAAAAGTTCTTAAGTTGTTTACTTAAATACATTAAATACAATCAACCCCGGCACTTTAACATATCTTACTCCTGGCGGTTGAATTGTAAAGCCTAATGGCATTGGGGAGTATTGACCTCTTCATCCTGTCTGAGGAGCATTGCATCGATAGCAACCTGTCGCTGAAACTGCTTCTCTGTCTCTGGATGGTGCTATGTAGAGGATGTTCAGGGTTTTCCATAATTGACCGTAGCCTACTCAGCGCCCTTCGCTCAGCTACCGATGTTATACTCTCCAGCAGTTTGCCCACGACAGAGCCCGCCTTCCTTACCAGCTTATTAAGACGTGAGGCGTCCCTCTTCTTAATGCTGCCTCCCCAACACGCCACCACAATGAAGAGGGCGCTCTCCACAACTGACCTATAGAACATCTTCAGCATCTCACTACAGACATTGAATGACGCCAACCTTCTAAGGAAGTACAGTCGACTGTGTGCCTTCCTGCACAAGGCATCTGTGTTGGCAGTCCAGTCTAGCTTCTCGTTTAACTGTACTCCCAGATACTTGTAGGTCTTAACCTGCTCCACACATTCTCCATTAATGATCACTGGCTCCATATGAGGCCTAGATCTCGACAGAGTACCACATTTACTCTTCACAATCCCTTTGGTCCCGGATAGGGCAGGCCAGAGGGGACGGATCACAGTGATACTCGACAGATTACCACTTTTACTCTCCACAATCCCTTTGGTTCTGGATATGACAGGCCAGAGGGGACGGATCACAGTGATACTCGACAGAGTACCACATTCTCTCTCCACAATCCCTTTGGTCCCGGATAGAGCTGGCCACAGGGGACGGATCACAGTGATACTCGACAGACTACTACATTTACTCTCCACAATCCCTTTGGTCCCGGATAGGGCAGGCCAGTGTGGATGGATCACGGTAATACTCGACAGAGTACCAAATTTACTCTCCACAATCCCTTTGCTTCCGGATAGGGTAGACCAGAGGGGACGGATGACAGTGATACTCGACAGAGTACCACATTTACTCTCCACAATCCCTTTGGTTCTGGATAGGGCAGGTCAGAGGGGACGGATCACAGTGATACTCGACAGAGTACCTCATTTACTCTCCACAATCCCTTTGGTCCCGGATAGGGCAGGCCAGAGGGGACAGTGATGCAGACGGCTGTGATCAGGCTCACCACACAGGCAGGCTCTTTTCTGACTGCTGTAATCAGGTAGAAGGTACGAGAGACTCAGGACTCGCACCACCAGGTTCAGGAACAGCTACTACCCCTCAGCCATCAGGCTGTGGAACAACACAGAATAACTGCACTCACTTGCTGTCCATAGAGATGCTCCCACAACAAATCATCGTACTGGGCCTGTCTCCAAATGAGTGAAATAAGAGGTGGTTTGACTGAGACAGATCACATTCCTGTCTCAGAATTAGAGAAATACAATCTCACAGGATATTTACAGCGGAAGGGCTGGAATGATGTTTCCCATAAGGTGTGGAACCAGTGGTTACAGACTCAAAATCCGAGGACAACTCAGCAGGACTGAGATGAGGGGAAATTTCCTCACCCAGAGTGCAGTGAATCATTGCAATTATCTCCACAAGGTTTCTAAATTGAATAGACATATCCTGGGGCTCAGCGGTGATGGGAAGTTGCAGGAAAGTGGTGCTGAGGTCAAAAGTCAAGCATGTTCTGAGTGAAGGGCAGAAGAGGCGCAAGGGCTTCTCTATTTCTTATCTTCGGAAACACGAGTTTACCTTTGCGCCTCACTGTTTCTCGGCCTGTCAGATTGAACAGGGGAGAGCTGAGAGCACCGGACATCTATCGGCAGCCGCTGCGGTTATTTCATGTTCTCGTTGTTTATTTTCATTGGCGAAGTTTGTTGTCTTCTGCATTCTGGTTGACCTTTCAGTGATCCAGATATAGATAGATAGATAGATAGATAGATAGATACTTTATTCATCCCCAAGGGGAAATTCAATGTTCCTCCAGTATGATATCACATAAACACAAGACAGACCAAGACTAACTGACCAAAAAACCACATAATTATAACATACAGTTACAACAGTGCAAAGCAATACCATAATTTGATAAGAGCAGACCATGGGCACGGTAAAAAAAAAAGTCTCAAAGTCCCAGATAGCCCATCGTCTCACGCAGATGGCAGAAGGAAGAAACCTCCAACGTGGCAAAACCTCCCGATGCAGCCTCTGGAAGCACCCGAGCACAGCCAACTGTGAGTCCGTCCGAAAACTTCCGACAACTTCGTGCCTCCGACCAGCCCTCCGACACCGAGCACCGAGCACCATCTCTGCCGAGTGCTTCAACCCCGGCTCCGGCCACCAAGCAACAGGCAAAGCCGAGGATTCGGGGCCTTCCTCTCTGGAGATCTCTCCGATCGCTCAGTAGCAGCGTCAGCAGCACAGGCATGTCAGAAGTTTCGCCAGATGTTCCTCCGTGCTTCACACATCCGTCTCAATCAAATCAGGATTGTGCACGGCCCCTACTTACAGATAACGGATATTCCTTACTGGAGTGGCCGCTGCGCCCTGCGTCGTCGCGCCGCCATCTTGATGGTATATATATATATATATATGATATAGTTACCATTCTGTAGCTTTGCTCTGTATGCTTGTAGGAGTTCTATGTGGCGACTTATATGTACTCTGTTAGTTTTTGGAATAGTCACTTGGGGAATCTGAGGTGGAGGATTATCTGGGGCTTATTTAAAATTATGCATAGATATTATCCAACCAATGTTTATTTGACAAGGGTTAATTCTGATATTGAAACTAACTGTTCTTTTTGTGGTTTATATCCAGATGATTTATTTCATCTGTTTTGGGATTGTGAATATGTTAAAACATTTTGGGTTGATGTTTGTCAATTTATAGAACAATATATTAATGTGGATTTTGCTTTTTGTTTCCAAAATGTCTTTTTTGGGTTTACTAATAACACCAAATCTCACAGGGATAATTTCTTTATAATAAATCTTTTCTCAATTTACAGCAAATTTTATATCCATAAATGCAAATACAGCAATAAGAAACCTTCATTTATATTTTTACGTCAGACTTCAAACTATAGGTTTATACTCTGAAAACTTCCCATAAACAGAAAGCTGTAAACACTGTATAAACCCTGAACATCCTCTACATAGCACCATCCAGAGACAGAGAAGCAGTTTCAGCGACAGGTTACTGTCGATGCAATGCTCCTCAGACAGGATGAAGAGGTCAATACTCCCCAATGCCATTAGGCTTTACAATTCAACTGCCAGGACTTAAGAACTTTTTAAAGCTATTATTAATGCTTTTTGAGCTAGTGATTTAGATGCATATCATATATCATATTATTACTGAGTTAAGTATTGTATTGTATGTAATGAGTTTTTGCTACAACAAGTGTATGGGACATTGGAAAAAAATGTTGAATTTCCCCATGGGGATGAATAAAGTATCTATCTATCTATCTATCTATCTATCTAAATCTGTCAATGTTTTGGGTTACCTCTGTAAATGTTCCTGTTTTGTGACTCCTCTTAGATATAGTTCCTTCTGTCAAAGAGTATTTAGAGTGGATTTCCTTGTTTATTTGTATATTTAAAGTTAATGGTTATATATTTGTTGCTGCTTATGTGTGATTCTTTGGCGTTGTTAGCATATGTTTAGTGTTTCTGTTTTTGTTTGTGTTCAATAAAAATTAAAAAAAAAATAAAAAAATAAAATTTACTTTGAACTTTGAGCCTCGCGGAACTTGCTTTGATTCTGAGAACAAACATTGCCTGACATCTCCAGCTCCCGGCCGCAGTCCGCCCTCAGATACACTCACAGCCAATCAGAGAACAGCACTGGGAGAATCTTGCCTCCATTGGCTGAGGAGTATCAGTGGGCGGGATGCTGGGCAGACCGAAGTTTGGAATCGGGAACGAGTGGACCCGGTGAGAAACCCGAGATTGGGAGCAGCTCCCCGGGTAAAGGCTGCAACAGCGGCCGGAGTTTTGAATCCTTCCGGTGGCGGAGGTGAAGATTCGGGCGGAGATTCCGTGAGATGTTTCAGCCACACAGAGGGAGCCCGGTCTTTCCCCGCCGTGGATCGGGGCCTATTGTCCGGAGTTTCCTCCCAGTCCTGTCTCCTGCTGCTGGGATACGGGAGCTGGCCCGCAGCGGCTGCCGATGGAACTCCGGTGCTATGAGCGCTCCCCTGTGCAAAAGGACAGGCTGAAGGTCAAGGGAGAACCAGGCGCAAAGGTAAACTCGGACTTTAGAAAAAGGGAACTGGAGCAGGCCATTCGGCCCTTTGCGCCTGTTCTGCCTTTCACTCAGAACATGCCTGATATTTGACCTCAGCGCCACCTTTGCGCAACGTTCCCAACATCGTAGAGCCCCAAAATTTGTGCTTCGAGTTTAGAAACCTTCTAGAGAAAATTCCAAAGATTCGCTGTCCTCTGGGTGAGGAAATTTCTCCTCATTTCTGTCCTGCTGAGGTGAAATCGGATTCTGTTACCTCGGTTCCTCACCACAGCCAAAGGAAACATCACTCCTGCCTCTACCCTTTCAATACCCGGTGAGACTGTGTTTGTCTCAGTCAGACGGCCTTTTATTTCTCTAATTTTTAGTCAGGGACGGTCAGTATAATCTCTCCGAGGACACTACTTCACCTCCAAAATCAATCAGGGAAATCTTCTCTTCATTCCCTTCATCCTACAGGGTGACTCCGGGAGGGAGACCAGACCTGTGCACAGTGTTCCATGTACGCTCTCACCAGGACCCCATATACCTTCAGAGGAGATCTTTATTCTTCTATTCAAACCTTCCTTCCCATTCAATGCTCTTCATTTAATATCGAACTCAAACAGTGAACAGACACAACACAGCCTCAGCCATGAATTTAAAGGGCAGGTGTTGCAACAGTTTGAGCTTCATACCGGGGGCCACGGAGCAAGCAGGGTGTCACAAAGGGAGGAATGTGGGAGTGTTGTATGTCTGAGCCCAGCTGTGTGTGTTTGTGTATCGGAATCAGGTTTAATATCACCGGCGTATGTGGTGAAGTTTGTTGTTTTGTGACAGCAGTACACTGCAATGCATAGTAATAAAAAGTATAAATTACAGTAAGTATTTATAAATTAAATTTAAACGTTAGTGCAAAACGGGAGGGAAAATCCTTAGGAAGAGTTCATGGGTTCATTGTCTATTCATATATCAGATGGCAGAGGGAGGGAAGCTGTTCCTGAACCAGTGAGTGTGTCTCCAGGGTCCTGTACATACTCCTTGATCGTAGAAATGGGAAGAAGGCATGTCCTGGGTGATGGGAGTCCTTAATGTTGGATGCCACCTTTTTGTGGCATCATCTTTTGACTGTGTCCTGGATTCTGTGGAGTCCAGTGCCCATGAAGGAGCTTGCTGAGTTTACAACTTTCTGCAGCATTTTCCGATCCTGTGCAGTGGCGTCTCCACACCAGGCAGTGATGCAACCAGTTAGAATGATCTCCACAGTACATCTGTAGAAATTTGCAAGTGTCTTAAGTGACAGACCGATTCCTCTCAATCTGCGAATGAAATATAGCCGATGTTGGGCCTTCATTGTAACTGCATCTATATGTTGGGCCCAGGATAGTCCCTCAGAGATGTTGACAGGCAGGAAATGGAAACTGCTCACCCTTTTCACTTCTGATCTCACGATGAGGACTGGTGTGTGTTCCCTCGACTTCCCCTTCCTGAATCCACAATCAATTCCTTTGTCTTCATGATGCTGAGAGCAAGGTTGTTGCGGTGACACCATTCAACTTGCTGATCTATCTCACTCCTGTACTCCTCCACGTCACCGTCTGAAATTCCAGCAACAATAGTTATGTCATCGGCAAGTTTATAGATGAGCCTAGGCACACAGACGTGGTGTCGAGAGAGTAGAGCAGTGGGCTGAGCACGCATCGTTGAGCTGTGCCGGTGTTGATTGTCAGCAAGGAGGAGATGTTATTTCTGATCCACACAGACTGTGGTCTCCTGGTGAGGATCCAGTTGCAGAAGGAGGTACAGAGGCCCAGGTTTTGGAGCTTGTTGATTACAATTGAGGGTCTGATTTTGTTGAACGCTGAGCTGTAATCAGCAGCCTGACTTGTGTATTGCTTTTATCCTGGTGATCTGAGGCCGAGTGTGAGCCAGTGAGAATTGTTGACAGATTGTGGTGATTGGCAAATTGCAGTGGGTCCCTGCACACAGACAGGAGTTGATTGACCATGACCAACCCCTCAAATCACTCCATCACAGTAGTGAGCGAAACTGGGCGATAGTTGGTGAGGCAGGTCACCCTGGTATTTTTGGGCACTGGTATGATTGTCGACGTTTTGAAGCGTGTGTGTGTGTTTGTACGCGTATTCGCATGCTTGAGCAGAGAGACAGAGTATTTGAGGCTTTCCAGTTCATTTCAGGAATATTTCCAGTAATTGATGTGCCTCGAAAGACGGGTCACAGTGTTCGGCCGACCATTCAGATCAGAACAAAATAATTTACCCAGCAGACTGAGCTCACAACCCGCTCTTGTGTTTCAGAGTTATTTACAAATTGAAATGTACAATTTAAAATGTGTAAAGTAAATTTGTTATCAAAGTATAGACATGTCACCATGTATAATCCTGGGATTTGATTATATTGTAAATTCAGTAAACTCAAGAACCATTATAATGTGTCCATTGGTTGTGGGAATAGCAAAGTTTAAGGATCTGGTCTCAATTTAGAAATTTTTTTGGTTTAGCGAATTTTTCATTATCATCTCCCATTCTCCTTAATTATTTTTTTAACCCTTCCATGACTGACAAAGTTTTTAAGAATTGGGATGAACTAGGTATTAAGCGTTTTTGGGACTTGTTTATCTCAGGATCTCTTGCATCATTTGACCAATAGATGGCAGCATTGAGAAGAGAGCATGGCCTGGGTGGTGGGGGTCCTTGATGATGGATGCTGATTTCCTGCGACAGCACTCCACAGAGATGTGCTCAGTTGTGAGGGGAGTTTTACCCGTGATGTACTGGGCAATATCCACTATTTCTAGTAGGATTTTCCTTTCAAGGGCTTTGGTGTTTCCATACCAGGCCATGATGCAACCACTGAACATGCTCCCCACCACACATCTGTCGAAGTTTGTCAGGGTTTTAGATGTCATTCTGAATCCACACAAGCTTCTAAGCAAGGACAGACAGTTCCTACATTCTTGTAATTGCACTTGTGTCCCGGGCTCGGGAGAGATCCTCTGAAATGTTAACACTGTGGAATTTAAAGTTGCTGAACGTCTCCACCTTTGAGCCCCGATGAGGATTGCCTCATGGGTTCCTGTTTCCTCCTCCAAAGTCCAGAACCAGTTCATTGCTCTTGCTCTCATTGAATGAGAGGCTGCTCTTGGACCGTAAGACCATGAGAGACAGAAGCAGAATTAGGCCATTTGGCCCATCAAAACTGCTCTGCCACTTCATGGTAAATCCATTTTCCTCCCAGCCCCATTTTCCTGCCTTCGCTGCGTATCCTTTCATGCCCTGACTGATCGAAAGTCCATCAACCTCTGCCTTAGCAAAAGGAAAAGCAGCATCCGTCACGAAGTCAAAGATGAGGTGAGGCACCTCCCACTCCATACCCATACATTTCTGTCCCTCCCCCTCCCCACTCTCTTGCCTACAAAACCTCGCTTTCACTCCTTACCATTCTCTTCTCTCTCTCTCCCTCCCCTCTCTTCTGTCACTCAACTTCCTCAACTCTCTCCCCACACTCCCCCACATTCTCCCCCTCTCCCAACTCTCTGCTTCACGTTTTCCTCTCCAGTATACCCCACTCCTACTGTTAAACCCTCTCTCCCCGTTCTTTTACTCTCACCCCCTCTTCCTCTCCCCTTCCCGTTTCCTTTCCCTCCCCCCTCACCACCCTCATCCCTCTCCCCTACTCTCCCCTTCTCACCCACCCTCCCACACCCTCTCTCAGAGGGTTAAATGACGGTTATATTTGGAAGTGAGTTGTCCACTCACAGTACTTACAATGAACAAGAATGTCAGTTAAAATAATGTGAAACATGAGATCGTAAAGTCTTCATTCTTTAGATCGATGAGACCTTGAACCTGCAGATGTGAGCGATGATGGAACGTGACGGAGTATTTTCTGGAGATGAGCCGCATGTTTCAACCGGCAAAGTAAAACTTGTCTGAAAATGTTTCCAGGAATAAGCGGACCGACATCGATATAAAATCCTCCCTATCCACCACCAATTCAGAAAGGGTTAACTTTAGTACTGCAAATGACTCGTACGCTAAGGCGGAAAATGAAGTGCCAGTTGTTTAAAAATTGCATCAGTGTTGGATTTCTGCCTTCGGACCGGAAATGCGATTGGTCGTAATGACTTTCAGAGTCTCCAGGGCCGTCATCGGAAACCAGAGTCTCTGACCGGCACAAAGGGGGTGAGACTTGTGACTGTATCAGTGATTCTGTGCTCTGTTCACACTTATTTAGTAGATTGTTCGTATCACTCGTTCCTTCATCAATTCTGTCACTCTTTGTTTTAGACTTGTGATTGCGTTTTTCATTATGTATTGTACTTCTCACTTACTGTAATCCAACAAACAATCCCGCAGCATCCTCGGGAAGTTCCCACCCCCCACTGATCGAATCCTCTCATCTTGCTGATCTCGGTCCGACACGTCCACTCTTTATTATTTTCCATAGAGGTTGCCTGACCTGCTGAGTTCCTCCAGCATTTTGTGTGTGTTGTTCTCTGTTACACCTCCTCCTCTCTGCCCCTTTCTTTTCCCATTTCCTGCACCTCTCTCCCTTCCTCCATTCTTACCCATCTCTCCCACGCGCTCTCACTCCCTCTGTCCCTCTCTCATCCCGACTGTTCATTGCAGTCACCCTCTCTCCCCCTTCATCACTCTCTCTCTCTCTCTCACACACACACACACACACACACACACACACACACACACACACACACACACACACACACACACACACACACACACACAAACCTCTCCCCTCTGTTACTCTCCCACATTCTGCTCCGCTCCGGCCCTCTCCATCTCTCCCACCTCCATGCTAGTCCACTCCTTCCTTTCTCCCTCTCTCCTTCCCTCCCTCCCTATCCCACCCCTGTTCCCGCTCTCCTTCTCTCCCTCACTCTCTTTCTCTCCTCACCACTGTCACATCTGTCCTTCGGCCACGGAGAGAGGGGAAAGAGTTAGACGGAGATGGAGAGGGAGGAGTGAAACTGACCGAGTCAGCAATTGATTGTATCGGCATTGGCTTCGTTCAGTGACCCCAGCTCCGCCTTTCTCCCAGACTGCATATCCTTTCCTCCATCCGTGCATTTATAGTACACTGAGAGTGAGAGAGAGAGACAGAGAGAGGAGGAGAGAGAGACAGAGAGAGACACAGTGAGACAGAGAGGTGGAGAGAGAGAGAGGAGGGGGAGTGAGAAACGGAGACAGATAGGGAGATGGAGAGGGTGAGAGTAAATTTTCTCTCCTGTCTGGTTCAACTCAGCCCTGTTTCTACATCTCTCCCAGTATCTCCTGCTTCTCAACTACCCCCGAGTTCTTTACCCACTCTATCTCTCCTCCTCCTGCACACTTATCTCTCCCCACATCTCGTCATCCCTTAGTCTCCCTCTTCCCTCTCCCCTTCCCAATTCCCTCAACTGTTTCTCCCTCTTCCCAATGGCCTGATACTTCCCCTCGCCCTCTCCCACTCTCTCCGATGAGGGTTTGACAGTGAATCAGAGTCACCGGAAGTTGAGTAAATCCATGTCCTGCGGAAGCGACAGCAGATAAAGCCTTTCGGCTGGATGAGGAGGGCGTGGGAGGTATATGTTTCATATGAGTGATGTAGGATTGAGGAAGGTAGGGTGTAAGCAGAGGGTGAGGGGTTAATGTGAGAGTGGTGTAAGGCGGAGGGAGTGGGGAGTAATGGAGGAGAGTGAGGGGGAGGGATAGTAGAGTTTGGGATGAGAGAGGAGAAGCGGAGGGAGACTAGAGAGAGGAAGGTGAGAGTGAGAAAAGTGAGAGAGAAGGACGAGATTCGGGGAAACCGCGTAAATAGATCCTTCAGTCCGTCTGGACAGTTCCACCCGTGTTCACAGAGCCAGTGCTGTTTGCACACGGTTGGAATTTACTCCTGTTAACCTTCTCCACCCGCGTGTTGGGTCGGAGCTGGAGAGTTTTGTGACCTGGTATCAACACTTCCCACCCCCTGCATTCCCACCCACACCAACACAATAGAGCTGGTTCCTGACAACAGGAAGTCAGCCGGGGCGATGCAGACATTCCTGTTTACATCAACAGCAGAGGATAAGGGGGTTGAGAGCTCCAATCTCCTGAGTGAACACCACTTGTGACTGTACAAGGACACTATCGCCATGAAAGCTCAGCGGCCTCTCTGCTTCTTTGAGAGGCTGAAGAAAATCGGCGCCTCCTGGACGACCATCATCTATTTTTACAGAACACATCCTGTGCGGAAACTAGTCGTGTTGTCACGGCAACAGCACTGGCCACCACCGGAAACACTGCAGAGAGCTGTGAACAAGTTCAGTACATCATGGAAACTGTGGACACTGTTTACACATCTCTCTGCCTCAATAAAACAGTCCACATTATCAAAGACCCCACACACGTCGAACATTCTGACTTCCTGAGAGATGGACCACTAACTTCACAATCTCCCTAATGCAGTGTTGTGATTAATTGGTCTGTATGATTCGTTAAGTTAATTAATTGTCCCACTACATTTTGCGACCCCGCACTCCCAGTCCCGAGGTGATGAATTGATCATTGTGGACGGGATGCGAATCAAAAGTTATCACTGTACCTTGATTCATTGAAAGCATATGTCCCAATTTACGCTCACCTCTCCTCTCCTCTTCTCTCTCCCCCCTCTGCCTGTCACTCTCTATTTCTCTCTCTCCCTCTCTCTCTTTCCCTTCTCTCTACCCCTCTCCTTTCCCCCTCTTCTTCCCCCTCTCTTACGTCCTCACTTACCCTCTCTCTCCCCCTTCTCCACACTCCTCCACCGCCTATTCTGTAGCACACTAAACGGAAACAAACAAGCCTCTCCCGGAAACCACAAGCCTTTATCTTCTGAGAGAACATTGAATCTTTCCAACCGACGAGCAATTATACAGCATCTGTAATCCACTGAGTGTGTAAAACCGTCATCACAGTGCGGGGTGGGGGAGGGGTGCTGGTCTGGACGGGTGGGTGGCGGAGACAGCAAGCTACAGGAAAGGGGGAATTGGGGAGAAAACGAGAGGCAAGCGAACGGTTAGGCACAAACGGAGTAAGAGAATAATGGAAAGATGCGGGTTAGTGACTGTGTAGGGAAGAATGTTTGGAGGAAAGAGTGGGAGAGTGTGAAAGAGAACGGATGAGGGAAAGAGAGGAGTTAGAGAAATTGAGGAAAAGTATCCGTAGAGAGAGAGAGACGAAGAGAGTTAGGGGAGAGAGAGAGACGGGGAGAAAGGGAGAGAGAGGACAGTGGAGCAGAGTGGAGAATCTGGGAAGGCGTTTGGAAGAGGGTGAGTGGAACAAGGAGTGAGAAGTGAGGAAAGAAAGAGAAAGAGGGACAGAGAGTGATAGATACGTGAACCGAGATAAGCAGTGACGGGGAAGGGAAGGGCGAGAAGGGATTAAGGGGAACTGGGAATGAGGCGCAGAGAGACTGGAAGCGTTGAGGAGGAAGAGGCGAATATAGGTGAAGGGAGAAGAGAGTAGGTGGAAGTGGAAGACATAGAGTGGGAAAGAGACAGTGGGAGACAAGAGATGGAGAGAGAGGGTGAGGGAACAGGGACAGAAAGTGGAGATAGTGGAATGAGGTTCTAATGAGGACTGTGGAGTACCACTCTGGAGTGGAGAAACATCACCTTTGAACTGTCCCACACTCACCTTGAAATCACATCCTCTGTTTATTGAGATATTCATCTGGTGAACAAACGATGTCGGTTCTCTTCTCTCAGATCTCTACTCACCCTCAGTCTGCCTCTGGTCTCCCCTCAGCCCCCATCGCTGCAGAGGAAACAACTGAAGCCTCTCCAACCTTTCATTCCCTCTGATCCATGAGGCAACCCCTCCATTTCCAGAACATTAACTCTCACCCAATCCTCCCTCCGCCGGACCAGCGGTTCTGTGGTGACGATAGAGTCACCCGGATGGTGAGATGTGTCCAGGTGCCAGGGACAGGGATGACTCCGATCAGGTCCCTGGCATTCTAAAGGTGGAGGGCGAGCAACCAGACTTGTTGGTAAATATTGGCACCAATGACAGGTAGAAAATGTCAGCAGGCCCTGATAAGAAATTTTGTGAGTCAGGTAAGGGGTTTGGGAACCAATGTGCTACCGCCGAGGATGAGGTAGTTGGTTTGTGAACTGAGACAGTATGTTGTGAGACTGCTGGCAATGAGAGGCTGCTGATAGGGCAACCTGGCAGTCGACAGGATGAGTTGCAATGGAAAAGACGCACAGAATCTAAAAGACTGAACATAGGACTGAAGGTATTACACGAGGAAATCTGCAGATGCTGGAAATTCAAACAACACACACAAAATGCTGGTGGATCGCAGCAGGACAGCCAGCATCTATAGGAGAAGCACTGTCGACGTTTTGGGCCGAGACCCTTCGTCAGGACTAACTGAAAGGAGAGATGCTAAGAGATTTGAAAGTCGTGGGGGGAGGGGGGAATTCGAAATGATAGGAGAAGACCGGAGGGGTGGGATGAAGCTGAACTGGAAAGGTGATTGACGAAAGTGATACAGAGCTGGAGAAGGGAAAGGATCATGGGACGGGAGGCCTCGGGAGAAAGAAAGGGGGAGGGGGAGCACTAAAGGGAGATGGAGAACAGGCAGAGTGATGGGCAGAGAGAGAAAAAAAAACAAACAACTAAATATGTCAGGGATAGGGTAAGAAGGGGAGGAGGGGCATTAACGGAAGTTAGAGAAGTCAATGTTCATGCCATCAGGTTGGAGGCTACCCCGCCGGTATATAAGGTGTTGTTCCTCCAACCTGAGTGTAGATTCAACTTGATAGTAGAGGAAGCCATGGATAAACATATCAGAATGGCACTGGTAAGTGGAATTAAAATGTGTGGCCACTGGGAGATCCTGCTTTCTCTGGCGGACCGAGCGTAGGTGTTCAGCGAAATGGTCTCCCAGTCTGCGTCGGTTCTCACCAATATATAAAAGGCCACGCCGGGAGCACCAGATGCAGTATACCACACCAGCCAACTCACAGGTGAAGTGTCACCTCACCTGGATGGACTGTCTGGGGCCCTGAATGGTGGTGAGGGAGGAAGTGTAAGGGCAGGTGTAGCACTTGTTCCGCTTACAAGGATAAGTGCAAGGAGTGAGATCGGTGGGAAGGGATGGGGGGGGGGGGGTGGCGACGAGTGGATTAGGAAACCGCGTAGGGAGCGATCTCTGAGGAAAGCAGAAAGAGGGAGGGATGGGAAGATGTGCTTGGTAGTGGGATCCCGTTGGAGGTGGCGGAAGTTACGGAGAATTATACATTGGACCTGGAGGCTGGTGGGGTGGTAGGTGAGGACATGGGGAAGCCTATCCTGAGTGGGGTGGCGGGCGGATGGCGTGAGGGCAGATGTACCAGAAATGGGAGAGATGCGTTTGAGAGCAGAGTTGATAGTGGAATAAGGGAAGCCCCTTTGTTTAAAAAAGGAAGACATCTCCTTCGTCCTGGAATGAAAAGCCTCATCCTGAGAGTAGATGCGGCGGAGACGGAGGAATTGTGAGAAGGGGATAGCATTTTTGCAAGAGACAGGGTGGGAAGAGGAATAGTCCAGTTAGCTGTGAGTGTCTGTAGGCTTATAGCAGATATCAGTAGATAGGCCATCTCCAGAGATGGAGACAGCTAGATCAAGAAAGAGGAGGGAGGTGTCGGAAATGGACCAGATAAATTTGAGGGAAGGGTGAAAGTTGGAGGCAAAGTTAATGAAGTCAACGAGCTCAGCCTGCGTGCAGATGGCAGCGCAAATGCAGTCTTCGATGTAGCGAAGGAAAAGAGGGGGACGGATACCCGTATAGACTTGGAACATGGACTGTTCCACAAAGCCAACAAAAAGGCAGACATAACTGGGACCCATACGGGTGCCCATGGCTACACCCCTGCTTTGGAAGAAGTGGGAGGAGTCGAAGGAGGAATTATTGAGAGAAAGAACTAATTCCACTAGACGGAGGAGAGTGGTGGTAGAGGGGAATTGGTTATGGCTGGAATCCAAAAAGAAGCGAAGAGCTTCGAGACCATCTCGGTGGGGGATGGAGGTATATAGGGACTGGACGTCCATGGTGAAAATAAGGCGGTGGGGGCCAGGGAACTTAAAATCATTGAAAAAATTCAAAGCATGAGAAGTGTCACGAACATAGGTGGGAAGAGATAGAACAAGGTATAAGACAGTGTCATGGTATGCAGAAATGAGTTCAGTGGGGCAGGAGCAAGCTGAGACAATAGGTCTCCATGGACAGGCAGGTTTGTGGATCTTGGGTAGGAGGTAGAAACGGGAAGTGCGGGGTGTGGGAACTATGAGGTTGGTGGCAGTGGATGGGAGATCCCCAGAGCTGATAAGGTTGCTGATGGAATAGGAGACAATGGGCTGGTACTCCTTAGTGGGTTCATGTTCAAGGGGTAAATAAGAGGAGGTATCAGAGAGTTGTCGCTGTGCCTCGGCCAGGTAGAGGTCAGTACGCCAGACAACAACAGCTCCCCCCTTATCAGCAGGTTTTATAGTGAGGTTGGGACTGATGCGGAGAGCAGAGCATTCGGAAGGACTTAGGTTGGAATTGGAACAGGGTGCAGTGAAGTCGAGACGGTTGATGTGCCGTCGGGAATTAGATCAGGCAGAAGACCAGAGCGGGGTGTCCATGAGGAGGATGAGGGTTGAAGACAGGAGAATGGGTCATCGGTGGGAGTAAAGAATACTTGTCAAAGAAGTAAGCTCGGAGACGGAGCCGGCGGAAAAAGAGTTCAGCGTCATGGCGTACCCGGAACTCGCTGAGGTGTGGGCGAAGGGGGACAAAGTTGAGGCCCTTAATGAGGACAGAGCACTCTGCCTCAGAGAGTTTAAGGTCGGAGGGAAAGGTAAAGACCCGGCACGGATGAGAGATGGGATCAGAGGGGGGAGGGAGGCTGGTAGTGTCAGTGGAGAGGGAAGGGTTGTGGTGAGAGGAAGATGGAGCCTCTGAGGGCCCAGGATCTGACGATGGGATCTGAGGGACAGGTGATTGCATCGTGGTGGTGGAGGATGGAGCTGGATGGGAGGTGCCAGGGAGTAGTGGTGGATAACTGTTTGTCAGGTTGGAGGCCGGTGACTAGTGGTGTGCCTCAGGGATCAGTACTGGGTCCAATGTTGTTTGTCATATACGTTAATGATCTGGATGATGGGGTAGTACATTGGATTAGTAAGTGTGCAGATGATACTAAGATAGGTGGCGTTGTGGATAATGAAGTAGGTTTTCAAAGATTGCAGAGAGATTTAGGTCAGTTAGAAGAGTGAGCTGAAAGATGGCAGGTCATCTTTCTGAAATCTGAAATGTCATCTGAAAGATCTCATTGGACAGAGTCCAGAGGAGGGTCACAAGGATGATATCGGGAACGAAGGGGTTACTGGGACTCAGAAAAATGCGGGGGCATCTCATTTACACCTACAGTGTTGAAAGGACTGGATAAGGTGGATGTGGAGAAGGTATTTCCTGTGGTGGGGCACACCCACAAAGTTGAAGGGCTACCTTTTCAAACAGAGATAAGCAGCTTATTTTTCTATTATTAGCCAGGGAGTAATGGATCTGTGGAATGCTCTGCCACAGACTGCGGCAGAGGCCAAGCGTGTGGGTATATTCAAGGTGGAATGTGATCGTTTCCTAATCAGTCAAGTCATCAAAAGATATGGTGATAAAGCAGGTGTATGGGTTTGAGTGCATTCCGGGATCAGCCATGATGGAAAGGCGGCAGACTCGATGGGCTGAATAGGCTGAGTCTGTTCCTATCACTGAAGGTCTCTGGTCAGAAGCCCGCTCAGTCATGATGAATCTCATTTGCACTCTTCTAGCACAAAACATCCTTTGTATAGAATGCTTAGCAGAACTGAATGCAACTTTTCAAGAATGTTGGCAAGTCAGGCAACATCTATTGAGGGGAATAGAGCCGATGTTTGGGACAGAACCACTCCCTTACAGCTCAGACACAGGCCCTTCGGCCCAACCTTTCCAACCTATCCCGGTGTCTACTTAAACTAATCCCTTTGCCTGCCCTTGATGTAGAACATAGAAATGTACAGCACATTACAGGCCCCTCGAGCCACAATGTTGGGCCGACCATGTAACCTACTCCAGAAACTGACAATGCTCTTCATTTAATATCGAACTCAAACAGTGAATAGACACAACACAGCCTCAGCCAAGAATTTAAAGGGCAGGTGTTGCAACAGTTTGAGCTTCATACCGGGGGCCACAGAGCAAGCAGGGTGTCACAAAGGGAGGAATGTGGGAGTGTTGTCTGTCTGAGCCCAGCTGTGTGTGTTTGTGTATCAGAATCAGGTTTAATATCACCGGCATGTGTGGTGGAATTTGTTGTTTTGTGACAGCAGTACATTGAAATGCATAGTAATAAAAATTATAAATTACAGTAAGTATGTATAAAATTAAATTTAAATGTTAGTGCAAAATGAGAAGGAAAATACTGAGGAATGTTCGTGGGTTCATTGTCCATTCAGAAACCTGATGGTGGGGAAGAAGCTGTTCCTGAACCTTTGAGTGTGTCTCCAGGGTCCTGTACATCCTCCTTGATGGTAGCAATGAGAAGAGGTCCGGTCCTGGGTGATGGGGGTCCTTAATGATGGATGCCACCTTTTTGTGGCATCATCTTTTGAATGTGTCCTGGATGCTGTGGAGTCCAGTGCCCATGAAGGAGCTGGCTGAGTTTACAACTTTCTGCAGCATTTTCCGATCCTGTGCAGTGGCCTCTCCACACCAGGCAGTGATGCAACCAGTTAGAATGTTCTTCACAGTACATCTGTGGAAGTTTGCAAGTGTATTTAATGACAGACCGATTCCCCTCAATCCCCGAATGAAATATAGCCGATGTTGTGCCTTCATTGTAACTGCATCAATATGTTGGGCCCAGGATGGTTCCTCAGAGATGTTGACAGGCAGGAAATGGAAACTGCTCACCCTTTTCACTTCTGATCCCACGATGAGGACTGGTGTTTGTTCCCTCGACTTCCCCTTCCTGAATCCACAATCAATTCCTTTCTCTTCATGATGTTGAGTGCAAGGTTATTGCTGCGACACCACTCAACTTGCTGATCTATCTCACTCCTGTACTCCTCCTCGTCACCGTCTGAAATTCCACCAACAATAGTTGTGTCATCGGCAAGTTTACAAATGAGCCAAGCCACACAGACATGGTGTAGAGAGAGTAGAGCAGTGGGCTGAGCACGCATCGTTGAGGTGTGCCAGTGTTGATTGTCAGCAGGAGGAGATGTTATTTCTGATCCACACAGACTGTGGTCTCCTGGTGAGGATCCAGTTGCAGAAGGAGGTACAGAGACGCAGGATTTGGAGCTTGTTGATTACATTTGAGGGTCTGATTGTGTTGAACGCTGAGCTGTAATCAGCAGCCTGACTTGTGTATTGTTATTGTCCGAGAGATCTAAGGCTGAGTGGAGAGGCCTCATGTTCGACGACACAACCCCTTATTCTGCGCACACCCCCAAATCCGTCTGCATCCCCCAAAGTCATGTGCCTACAAACCACCAATCCATAGCTCAATCACCAACTCAGTGCGCACCCACACATGCTGACACCCCCGCAAACATAAGCCTCAGAGCACGAATTATTTCAAACAGTTCAGGAAATGGCGGTCTCAGTATTAAAAATCCCCACTCCAGATCGGCCGACACATCTGGGTGTCACTCAAGATCCGTGTACAGCCACATGTGAACCTCCATATTGGACGACACAGCCCTACGTCTGCACAATTCGCGAATCAGTGCGCGCCGCCATATTGGAGAATGAATACACCCTGTGTCCTTGCGCAAACCCAAATCCCTAAATGTGCGCTATCCCCATTTCAGTGCATACCCCAAATCCCTAAATGTGCGCTATCCCCATTTCAGTGCGCACCCCAAATCCGCTGACACTCCAAATGCACTTTAGATTATCTCAGAAGCAGAATCGTGTCACTGTTCAGAAAATGGCTGCCTCGACAATGAAATTCTAATTCAATCCATACTCGCCATGCCCGTCCCCAAATCTTTGTGCATCTCCCAAAGCAGAGGGCAACCCTACATGCACAACAGTTTATCCCAGGACAAGAATCATTTCAAAGAGTTCACAAAATATCTTCCTCCGCATGAAACAACAGGAAAAACAATGTTCAACGTGCAAAGAGCAAAGAATTGCTGTACATTCCCAAACCAAAAGCTGTGGATGCAGCATGAGGTATATCGTCTGCTGAAACCTAAATCTGTGACATTCAAATCCGCCGACACAGGTCTGTACCAGAAAACCGGGTATGACTTGCGCAGGGCTACTTAAAGCGAGAAGAGAATATTAAAGCAGAAAGAGGGGTGAGGGAAAGATGTGCTTGGTAGTGGGATCCCATTGGAGGTGGCGGAAGTTACGGAGAATTATACGTTGGATCTGGAGGCTGGTGGGGTGGTAGGTGAGTACAAGGGGAACCCTATCCCGAGTGGGGTGGAGGGCTGATGGGGTGAGGGCAGATGTGCGGGAAATGGGAGAGATGCGTTTCAGAACAGAGTTGATGGTGGAAGAATGGAAGACCCTTTGTTTAAAAAAGGAAGACATCTCCTTCGTCCTGGAATGAAAAGCAGATGCGGCGGAGACGGAGAAATTGTGAGAAGGGGATAGCATTTTTGCGAGAGACAGGGTGAGAAGAGGAATAGTCCAGGTAACTGTGAGAGTCTGTAGGCTTATAGTAGATACCAGTAGATAAGCAGTCTCCAGAGATGGAGACCGAAAGATCAAGAAAGGGGAGGGAGGTGTTGAAAATGGACCAGGTAAATTTGAGGGCGGGGTGAAAGTTGGAGGCAAAGTTAATGAAGTCAACGAGCTCAGCATGCGTGTAGGAGGCAGCGCCAATGCAGTCGTCGATGCAACGAAGGAAAAGAGTGGGATGGAGACCCGTATAGACTTGGAACATAGACTGTTCCACAAAGCCAACAAAAAGGCAGGCATAGCTGGGACCCATGCGGGTGCCCATGGCTACATCCTTGCTTTGGAGGAAGCGGGAGGAGCCAAAGGAGAAATTATTGAGAGTAAGAACTAATTCCGCTGGACGGAGGACAGTGGTGGTAGAGGGGAATTGGTTTGGTCTGAAATACGAAAAGGAGCGAAGAGCTTTGAGATCGTTCAGGTGGGGGATGGAGGTATATAGGGACTGGAAGTCCATGGTGAAAATAAGGCGGTGGGGGGCAGGGAACTTAAAATCATTGAAAAAATTCAAAGCGTGAGAAGTGTCACGATTATAGGTGGGAAGAGATTGAACAAGGGGGGATAAGGTATGCAGAAATGAGTTCGGTGGGGCAGGAGCAAGCTGAGACAATAGGTCTACCTGGACAGGCAGGTTTGTGGATCTTGGGTAGGAGGTAGAAACGGGAAGTGCGGGGTGTGGGAACTATGAGGTTGGTGGCAGTGGACGGGAGATCCCCAGAGCTGATAAGGTTGCTGATGGTATATGAGTCAATGGCCTGGTGCTCCTTAGTGGGGTCATGATCAAGGGGTAAATAAGAGGAGATATCAGAGAGTTGTCAGTGTGCCTCGGCCAGGTAGAGGTCAGTACGCCAGACAACAGTAGCGCCCCCTTATCAGCGGGTTTTATAGTGAGGTTGGGATTGGTGCGGAGGGAGTAGAGAGCAGAGCGTTCGGAAGGAGTTAGGCTGGAATTGGAACCAGGGTGTGGTGAAGTCGAGACGGTTGATGTCCCGTCGGCAATTAGTAATAAAGAGATCCAGAGCAGGCAGAAGACCAGAGCGGAGTGTCCATGAAGAGGAGGAGGGTTGAAGACGGGAGAAGGGTTCATCGTTGTGGGTAGGAGAGACCTTGCCAAAGAAGTAAGCTCGGTGACGGAGCCGGCGGAAGATGAGTTCAGCGTCCTGGCGTACGCGGAACTCGCTGAGTTGTAAAGCTGAGGCCCTTACTGAGGACAGAGCACTCTGCCTCAGAGAGTTGAAGGTCGGAGGGAATGGTAAAGACCCGGCACGGATGAGAGTTGGGATCAGAGCGGGGAGGGAGGCTGGTAGTGTCAGTGGAGAGGGAAGGGTTGGGGTGAGAGGAAGATGGAGCCTCTGAGGGCCCAGGAGCTGACGATGGGATCAGAGGGAGAGGGGATTGCAGAGTAGTGGTGGGGGAAGGGGAGAACGGCCTTTAATAAACCCCGTTTGATTCATAGAGATGATTTAAGTTAAAATATTTTCAGATAAAGTGATCGAATATGGCGGAGATGAACAACAATAAAAATAATCCGGGATTCCACAATGGGGGTAAAAAAAGAAAAAAAAAACAGATTACAATGCCCAGAAAAAAAGTCGATATCTATCGACGCAAGCCCCAGGAAATGGATCGATGCTGTTATAGCTCCGCCGACGTGAATAATGAAAAAAAGTAATCTCTGTCTCCCTCTATCGGACATAAATCTCATTACAGTTGACATATACTTAACTGGAAAGGATAGTGTTTTCCCTATAAAACAAAACGACCTTCAATTTGAAAGTTACCTTCATAGTATTAGATAAGGGAAGAAAAACACATCCAAATCAATTCTTGAAATATTTGCACAAAAGAAAAACAAATCGCCATCTTTAAAGTATCCAATCTATTTTTAAAACACAAGAAAAAGCAAATAATGACTTAAAAGATCTTCAATAAAGCATACATAATAAAAAACAATTAATTCATTTAAATGCTGCAAAATGTTAAAAGTTCTAGATAGTTCAAACTTAACTACAGCCTATCAACAGTTCTCCCACTATATCTTCTGAGGTTAAAACCGTCCAAACCAGTCTTTTTCAGAAATAAAAAATGAATTTTAAGCTAAAAACTTCCTGTGACCAAAAGATCTTCCAGGCTTATCAGTGTTTACACCGTGAGACACTCAAGCCATTATAAATCATTCAAATTCAGGCTTCAGACTCGTCGGGAATGAAGTATTTGCACAAAAGAGAAAAGCACTCGCCATCTTTGAATTATCCAGTCTTTCTTTAAAACGTAAAGAAATCCAAGCAATTACTCAACAAAAGAAGACTTTAAAAGCGCATACAGAACCAAAAAAAAACAGTTGGTTCATTTAAATGCTGCAGAGAAAAAAAAAACTAGATGTTTCAGAATTATCTGCAGACTTTCAACAGTCCTCCTGCTATATCTTAGAAGGTTAAAACCATCCGAACCAGTCTTTTTCGAAGCTAAGAATACATTTTAAAGTAAAAACTTTCTATAACCATCAAATCTTCCAATTTCATCACTTTACACCACGAGACAGTCAAAATATTATAAATTATTCAAACTTCAGATTCGCCATCGGTCTCGTCAGACAAAGAGTTAATAAAACGCAATGCTTCGGCTGGATCATCAAAAATACGAACTCCAGAATTTTTAACAAAAAGCCTTAATTTGGCTTGCTATTGTAATAATAGAAAGAGCTTTTTGAAATGCTAATTTCATAGAAGTGACAAATACAGCACGTTTCTTAACAATTTCACGTGGAAAATCTTGAGAAAAAAACGAACTTCTGAACCTTGAAATTTAAATAATCTTTGTTTTCTTGCAAGCTTAATACTGCGGTCCTTGTCTCTAAGACGGAGAAAACGCACAACGACATGCCTGTTTTTACCTTCATCCAAAGATTTTAAAGCACCGGTTCTGTGAGCCGATTCAAGCTCCGGGGGTTGCGAACAAACCTCCGGAAAAAAAGACTGAAACATTTTAGCAAAATAATCCAGTGTGTCGGCAGATTCTGACTTCTCTTTTAATCTAATAATTCGAATATTATTTCGACGCGATCGAGCTTCCAAATCCACGATCCGTTGTTGAGCCTTATCCAAACGAGAAGAAAGTTCAGCCGCATTTCAATTAACTTCTTTAAGATCGAGGCTCAGAGAGTCAATTTCTTCTTCAAATTTCTCTTTTAGTTGAGTTATTTCAGTGCAGATACCGGTGATTCGAGATTCCAATCTCTTGACCCAAGGGGGTTCTTCCGAGAATTCGTCAGTTTTGTTTAGATTTTCCGTTAGAGGGATTTCGTCTGCTGCTCTTCGAAGTAGCCATAATTATAACTATTGTGATACAAATTTGACTGAATAAAGTTAAAATTTCGAAGTTTAAATCGGAAAAGGGAGAGATTAAAGGCGGACAATAAGCAACTAAGTCTTACATGTCCGTAGCGGGAGGCGGAGTCCGGAAGCACTTTGGATTGAATTATGGAAAGGATGTTTCCCATGGTGGGAGAGTTTAGGATAAGAGGGCATAGCCTCAGGAGAGAGGGGCGCCTTTTCAAAACAGAGATGCGGGAAATCTTTCAGACAAAGGATGGTGAATTTGTGGAATTTTTTGCCACATGCAGCTGCAGAGCCCACGGCGTTGGGTGCATTTAAGGCAGACGTTGATAGTTTCTTGATTGGACATGGCATCAAAGGTTCAGGGGAGAAGGCCGGTAGCTGGGGTTGAGGAGGACGGAAAGAAAGGATCAACCATGAGGGAATGGTGGAGCAGACTCGATGGGCCGGATGGCCTAACTCTGCTTCCATGTCTTATGGCTTTTTGGAAATGAGGATCGAGCAGGTGACTGCGAGACTTTGTCTAAGTTTTATATTTGGACGGTCGGTGCTGGTACGGGTGGGAACCCACAACGCCGTATTTGTAACCCTTTATTATCTAATGTTATGATTAATGATATTCTCTCTGAGACAGGCACTGAGGTGTGTAAATCACTATATGCAGATGATGGAGCTCTATGGCTCAGAGGCATAAATTGCAAGTATACTGTATATTGGATCCAATTAGCAGCTAATAATTTCGAACAGTCGGCAAATATATGAGAATTTAAGCTTTCTATCGCTAATGAACAAGTTCTGTGCTTTATAAATGTGATTAATAGGCATGCAATTGATTTGAAATGACATGGTCAAACTCTTCAAGACGTGACAGCGGGAAGATTTCCAGTCATGTGGATGGATAATCAGCTGGCATGGAAGCGCCATATCAGAAAATAATAACATTAAATATCCTCAGTTTTCTATATCGGTATTCTGGGGAGCTACATGAATATCATTGTGGACCATGTTCATTTGTTTAATTGGATCTGTTCTTGAATATGGCTGTGTGACTTGTAGGTCAGCGTCATCTTCAATTCTAAAGTGTTCGGAAGTGTTCTGGCGCAATAAGGTCGTCCCCTGTTTCAGCTTTACTGGTTGAAATGAGCCAAGTATAATTGCGGAGATTGCGGTTGATATTAACAAACTGGAGTCATTAGACGGGACAAATAAATTACCATCCTGTTGAAGTTGTGTGCGAGGACGGATGGCAACATCACACGAAGAGTGTTTTCAAGTTTAGGTGGCTGGGATCTTATCGCGCTGGGAAGATGGGATTGTGGGATTAAGCAATGTTCCCCAATGTCACGTTCTCTGAAACCCCATCTTGTTCTGCCTCTGACTAGCTGATTTTAGGTCAAAGAGCTTAAGAAGTCTGAGAATTCTGCAATGTCCGAGAGTCTGTTGGTTCATCAGTGTATTTCGGAAAACTATTATGATATATTAACTTGCAGAAGAATCAAAAGATAACAACTAAGATGTTCCTTTCGCTGTTTCTGTGCCTTAATTACAGGTAACGACAAAGAAACAACTTACTAACCATTATATCAGTACATAGAGAAGAATTTGTTGCCATCGTTTTAGGCTTACACTGGGTGGAGGAAATTTGTCCGTGTAAATCTCTAATTTATTCACATGCCTTTTCGGTTTTGATGATTCTTAAAGCAATTTATCGTAGCGTTCGGTCGGATTTACTGTTGGAAACTCATTGGCCCACTTCTTATGAGTTTTATGGGTCTTCCTATGGGTCTCAATCTGCACGGAGAGGTTGAATTACAAAAGCTGATTCAACTCCAGCGGTGGATAAAGAGCTTCCACACGGCATATCAGAAGCTAAGGGGTTGGTGGGATTGAGAATTATAGCAAGACTGTTGGGATAATGAGCATAAAGGAAACACCACTGCAGAATGCGTAACTGTTAGCTTAATGAGGGAACGGAGTAAAACAAGAAGGGAGAGAATTTTATTCAAAAAAGAAGCAGTGAAGGTTTAATTTTCTAATTCTCTGCACCACACTCCAGTCCAGTTAGTGTCGGGAATGCGACTTTAATTTGATCTGTCAAACGCCTTTTAACCAAAACCCGCCCCATTTCGTTACATGAGCAAATCATTCAAGGGGAAGGCGGAGAGTAGTGTGATTGACATTGGATTAGGCAGCCAGTAATCGACTAGATCCCCGCCGTTTTGTGGGCTGTAAGGTTGATGGGTCGTAAAGGGAATAGATGGACATATGCACAGACCAATGGCTGGACAGCGTTTCGGTGCAGGTCTTTGACTGTCATCTGGCAGGTCCAATGCGGTATTGAGTCTCTAGGACGGTGCCTTGCCCCTCACAAAACACATCCTATCCTAATGTTCCAGAGCTGCCGGTCGATGCGACAACCTGCCGGGAATAACACCTGGGTGATCAGGGGGTGAATGTGAGGAGCTGGAACCCTTACTGTAACCGCTTTTGGCTTGTGCTTAGATCGCGGCTTTATTAATGAACTGAAGCACCGAGGTGACCGGATATTTCACCGCGCTGATCACCTGCTCCCTGAATTTCGACTGAGTCACCGCGTAAATAAATGTGTTCGTGCAGCAGCTGAAATCTCTCAGCAAAACGCCGACGTAGTAGAAGATCAATTCGGAATCATTGAATTCGAATCCTTTTCCTGAGACCTGATAATATATGACATTTACAACCAGCGTCATCCACAGGAGGATGAAGCTGCCGGAGAGGGTGAAGAGTAAAACCACAGACCTCCTCCTGCTCTCCATCTCCGGGTCACTGCGGTTCTCCCCCTTGCTCTGACCCTTCAGCCCCTTACGGACCCGACTGGCCACTAAAATGTGTCTGACTGTCAGAGTGTTGAGCAGCAGGATCACAGCGAAAGGGAGGAACGGAGTTAAAACTGTATCGAGCCAGTCATATCCCACCCACCAGGGGTCTGTGAAATAATTGTCCTTGGGAATACAGAGCCACGGTACATTGTCGATGATCATCCGGTGTTCCCATGTGAAGTATCGGGGAACGTTTCTCAGACAGGACAGTACACCGGTTGTTGTTAGAAGAACAGCCGCAGTTTTCCCGGTGCAATATTTTGTTTTCAGTTTCTGGCAGCAAATGGCGACAAACCGGTCAAAGGTGAAAGTGACAGTGAACCAGACAGAACAGTGTGTGACTGTGAAGCTCAGTACATCGGTAACACTGCACACAGGGGTGATGCCCAGAAAACTCCACCGGAAGTAATCGTATTTGATTTGAGTCAAAATGACCTCAGTGACAATGGTCAGTAGATCGGCCGCTGCCATGGCCACCAGGTAGCGAGTGGTGCAGGTAGAGAGGCCGCACTTTCCCCGGGACAGGATCACAATCGCCACTACATTGACTGGAGAGAGAGAGGGGGAGAAACAGACACTGGGCATTACCTGACACATTCTCCGGGAATTAACACCGGATCGAGTTGCAGCTAAAGATGTCTATGAACGGCTGCTAATCTAGCACCAGACGGTCACACTATCTCTGGACTGTTCTCTTCAGTGTGGAGATAAAGCAATGTGTGGGCAATCGTCGGCGATATAAACGAGCTGAATGAGCAACAACGATCGCTGCTGATCCCGATTCCAGTCGCTGATGGGGCCGGTTTCACTTACTTAACCGTGACTGACCAGGACTCTGGAAAATCAGCATCTGATATTTCCGAGGTGAGATACAGAGGGGAGAAACACACTGAAAACACTGGAAACAGTATTAGCAAACAGAGACTGAGTGGCTCAGTTAACGGATTAATTCTACACGGCAGTTCAATTCGATAACACTCGTGAGCAGATCCCTGGACACCGGATCGGGTGATCAGACTAAATTATTGACCAAAAGGCGGCCGGATACGATTGTGACAGACTCCACATGGAGAGGCGAAACACAGCACCAGGGGCTCTCTTTGATCAATAACTCAGAAACAGTGAACCTGACAATGAAACCAACACCCCCCGCCACTCCCAGTCACACCTTCTCGGAGAGCTACCTGTCCTCAGCACTGGGACAAATCTGGACAAGGTGTCATTAAAGGCACCAACAGCGTTTGAGTCGATCCCGTGAGTTAGAGGAGAGACAGGGGTTTAGTTCCCTTTGTCATTGAATATGAAAAATCGGAAGGTCGATTTGACAGGATCGATATCTGTGACGCATATTTGTACAATGATCGTCAAGTTGGAAGATTGTAAAATGATCATGAATAGGTTCACACCGGTTAACAATCAGAAATTCCAAACATGAATCCCTCTGCTCACTCACCAAGAACTCCAACAACGGCAATGAACACGTACGTTACTTTCTGCACTCTCCTGTACATATCCAACAATGCAGACATTTTCTCTGTCCAGTGATTCGGCCCCCCTGTGTTACACGCGATCTCTCGGAATGAAATGCTGAGGCAGCACATGCCTCGGGTTTTTAATACAATTCAGTGACTCCACAGGGACAGATTTCAACAGATTTAAAAATAAAGATTTTAAATTATTTACAAATCGATTACATCAGACAGGTGAAATTCCCGCGGTGACGGATGGCGATTAAATTATTCATATAATATGAAGACCATTGGGAGCTAATTTGTCCCAACGCAGGTGACTGAACCGTCCGAGTTATCTTATCAATTAAATGTGCTTCCAGCGTAAATATGCACTTCAAAGTAACCATTTATCAGACATAAAATATCGAAGTAAATTATGCCATTGAAGCTTGTGAAATTGTATTGAATCACGAACAGTACGCCGGCTGGTGTTGTCGTGGGATCAGCGCCGGACTTCGGAGCGAAGGTTCCCGACTTCGAATCCAGCCGTCTCTAAAAAAACCTTTGTATGTCTGTGTGTGGGTAGACCGACTGTCTCTGCCTGACCCTGCAGGACTATGTACGTGTCCATCTCCAATTCACTTTATCCCCTTGGTTTAGTCCCTTTTCATCTGTCTCCCCAAACTGCACAGTTCCAACACTTCACAAAATGGCTGCCTGAACAATAAAAAACACAAGAACAGAGGGCATAATTCAAATTGCATTTATTAGTAATGTATGTACAAAAGGAAATAACTGAAACTTTTCGCAGCTCCAAATCAGGAGGAACCCCCACTTGCACATTCGATTGTCCCAGAGCAAGAATAATTTCAAACAGTTAACAAGAAGGTTGTCTCCATTTAAAACATAGGAAGAACAAAGGTCAAAGTTGACATTGCATTTTTATTAAAGATTGGATAAACGGAAAAACCTTGAAATCCGACACACCTCCAGATGCCCCGGCTCACCCAGGTTAGTGTTCACCCCCAAATCCACCAACACACCCAACTCTGTGCCAATCAGTCTGCATCCACAATTCTGTGCTCTCCAGAAAACCCTCAATGAACCTTCAAATCAGTGTCCACCCCAAAGCATCCGACACCACGAAATCCTTGTGCACTCATACATTCGCTGACATACCCCTGAAGCTGAGCACATCCGCAAAGCTGGATGCTCCGCCAAACCCGTCCGCACCACTAGATTCACTGGCAAACCCCGAAATATGCCTGCATCCCCATTTATCTGACCAAACAATAACATGTATCATCCTGTCCTGGTGACGTCTGACCTACCAATCCCCTGCAATATTGTCACAGTATGTCCCCGGAAAATCTTTTTCGCAATCTTCACCACTTTCCTCACCACGGCTTCTGCCCTTTTATACTTAATAAGGTTACTGGGACACTGATACTTCTTCCCTTTCGTAAACGCCTTGTTCCACTCCCTAATCGCCTCTGCACACTCCTCAGTCCACAGTGATACAGCCTTTCTCCTATGAATTCTGTTTGCAATGGGAATCACTTCCATCGCAGTTTGCTGAATAACGTGACATAACCTTTCATTGTTAAAATACACATCTTCGTCAACATTCTGCAGCGGTTCTAGAACTACCGTGAATATTAAATCTCGTACCCATTCAGACACACAAGTTGAAAAACTGTTCTTTAATCAAACCATTACCATTATTCCGCAAACAAACCCTCAGTGAACTGCGTTAAAATCTCAGCAGCAGGCAACTCTTCGTGAGCGAGCACAAAATATACTTTCTCGCAACTCAATAAATAGTTTTCCACAAGCGTTGTAAACCATAATCAGTTTTATACAACTACCTGCTGAAGCAAATATTTCTACAGAAAATCCCACATACGGTTCATTCACATTCACAACTCTACACTCTGCCTCCTTCCTTATAAAACGGTCAGCACTACCTCTCTATCAAATGACCAATCACGCCAAACGACAATATAATCCTGCACAGAAAAACTTAACTGTGAAAATAATCTCTTTTCCTGAATACTCAAAACATCGGGGGATTCTGACAAATGAGAAGTTGACTTCTTAATGTGTTGCCGATGAGAAATCAGGCTGGGATAGACTAGGATGCAGATACTCCACCCATCAGATATTCATTTACAGCTTCCATCATAACACCGGTTACACCGAGATACCTTTCTGCAGCTTTCACAATCATTTTATTTTTTTGCCCGTAGGACGAGATGTCTGATCAGTACAATTCACCACATCCATTATAAACATCACAAACCCCATTGTATCCACCAGTTCGGAGTCTATTCTCTGACTGGGAACACTTTATTAAGTTTAACAGTCAGAGTCAGGTTTAACTTTTTGCAAGGTCTCTGCATAAGACACACCCAACTGTACTTTAACCTGTTGAACTGATCCGCCTCTATTTTCCTAAGGCAACATAGTTGCTGTTTTTACATTTCCACCTCTCTCCATGACTGAAATTCACATTAACTAATCATCTCATTTGACCGACAGGTTCCTCTGCCAGTGACAGCAGGGGACAGTGAAGGGTCTGAACTACGATAGGCCTGGTAGAAATCTGCCTCAAAAACAGACCCTCCTTGTCTGCCTTATCGCTATGTCGGAGTTCAGCGATACTGCTGTCGGTGGTCGTCGGCCGCGGCATGAACAGGGACGGGCGTGGCTCTCCGTCCACACCTCCGAGTGTCTGTCCCGGCGATGTTTACCAGACCTCCCTCAGCCTCCGCCGATGCAGAGAAAATTGCGCCACCAGCCGGCAGCAGGCACTCAGGGAGTTATGAACTACGATCCTCCACACTCCTGGTGAATCTCCTCTGGAGACCTCCTGCACAAAATATACTTTGTATAGAATGCAACAGTTTAAGAAACGTACCAGGTCAGGCATAATCTCCTGAGAGGAATGCTGTCGAAGTTTCGGATGAAACCCTCCAGTTTCAGCATTGAGAGTGGCCATTCCAGGCTGCACTGGTGCCCACCAAAATTGTCCCATCTGCCTGCGTGTGAGCGATTTCCTCTGGGCATGAGTTAGCTTGAATAGTCACATGGGCACAGGTGCTGAAAGGTTATTTTCCCTGCTGCAGGAGTCTTTGACTAAACCTTTCCTATCCTGTACTTAATCACAATGCCTTTTAAATTTGTATCAGTACTGGACCACAAAGGAGGTAGTGTTTGGTCTCTTATCGAGCAGTAAGGTGGATTATTTACTCAGAGCATGACAGGATATACTGCAGATTATTGAGTGAGGCAGGAAATGACATCACTAGTGACGTGATCAATATATTTGTGTTCTCTATAACACGAGTAAGATCTCAGAAAAGCGCTGATCGATCTTACGATGTTATTTAATAAGGGGGATGTATAATCCTGGAAAATATAGACTCACGTTAGGGGTAGACACGTTTCTGGAGAAGATTCTGAGGGATTGGATGTAGAGTTAACAAACTCCTCACACATCAACATACCCATCGTCTCCTCCAGAGTGTGATAGTCTGTTTCCCGACGGCCCTTTCGGCCGGCACCAGGACCATCCCTCCCGTCCATGTACCTGTCCAAGTGTCTCAATGGAACCTCATTTCTCCACTTCCACTGGCGTCTCATTTCTCACTCACACTGTCCTCTGAGTAAAGAAGTTCCTTCACATTTTACCCTTAAACCCTTTTCCTTTTACCCTGAACTGATGACCTCTTATTCAGGCCTCACTCAGCCTGAGGGGGAAAAGCGTCAGCTTCGGTGCGACAAAACCCTTTGAATCTTTCTCTCCAACTCAGGTCCTCAACTCCTAGAAACATCATTATAAATGTTCGCTCTAATCGTTCAAGGTTCTTGGTACTTCTTCGTGTAGATGGGTGACCCTGGATAGATACACGGAGCTTAGAAAAATAGAGGGTTGTGGGTAAGCCTGGGTAGTTCCATTATAAGGATAGGTTCAGCACAGCTATGTGGGCCGAAGGACCTGCATTGTACTGTAGGTTTTCTCTGATCCAGACTACACACAATACTCCAGGATTGTCCTCAGTAACGTCCTTTATAACTTCAACATAACATTGCAATTCGTGTACACAGTGCTGTGTCCTTAGGATTGCTACCCATTTCACAGTACCAGTGAAATCAGAAGTATGAAGATTATACAGTTTAACGTGTGGCGATGGAGCTGGTGCAGACGGGAGAGCTTCAGATTTTTGGATCATTGGGCTGTCTTTTAAAGGGCATCTCCATATACGTGCTGGCACTGTATTCCATCTGCCATTTCTTTCCTCTTTTTCCTTAGGTCGCTGAGTCCCTTTGTAGCCTCTCTGCTTCCTCAAAGCTACCTGCCACTTCACCGACCTTCATATCGTCCGCAAACCTTGCGACAAAGCTAGCAGCCCCTTCACCGACCTTCATATCGTCCGCAAACATGGCGACAAACCTACCTGACCCTTCATCTTTCTTCATATCGTCCACAAACCCTGTGACAAAGCTACCTGCCCCTTCACCTACCTTCATACCGCCTGCAAGCTCTGCGACAAAGCAATCATTACATCATCCAATTCACTGACATATAATGTAACAGCGATCGGTCCCAACACAGACGTCTGTGGTACAACACCAATCACGGCAGCCAAACGAGAAAAGGCTCCCTTACTTCAGACACTTTGCATTCTGCTAGTCAGACAATGCTGGAATCTTCCCTGTTTGTTAAGCAGCCTCATGTCCGGCACCTTGTCCCGCTCGGGATCTGAACCAAGCAGCTGAGAGATTGCGGAGGCGTTAATAATGATCTTTCCAGAATCGTTCGATTCTGGCGAAGTTCCGGATGACTGGAAAATTGCAAATGTTACTCCGCTATTTAAGAAGGGTGGGAGGCGGCATAAATGAAACTATAGACCCGTTAGCCTGACACCAGTGTTTAGAAACTTGTTGGGAACGATTGTTAGGGATACGATCATGGAGTACCTGGAGGCACATGACGAGATAGGCCAAAGGCAGCATGGGTTCCTGAAAGGAAAATCCAGCCTGATAAAGACCTACTACAATTTCTGAGGTAATTACAAGCTCATAGACAAAAGAGATGCAGTAGATATGGTGTATTTGGAAATTCCTAGCAAGATTGGAGTCCATGGCAATTCAGTCAGGTCAGACTGGAAACATCGTCTAATGATGCGTTTTGCGTGGAACTGATGAATAAAAAAAAAGCTACGACCTCGTTCATGGGGCTGTATTACAGAGAACTCAACACCCCGACGGATTTAGAGGAACTAATTTGCAGAGAGATCGCAGATCGCAAGAAACATAAGGTTGGTGTTATAGTGGGATATTAGTTCCCTTGCAGTTCAGGTGCAAATCGTCCCTTCTGTGCAGGTCCCACAATGTTCCCTTACACACATCTGTCAGCTGCTATCTATCACAGAGACTGGGAACAAAGTAAAACCTTTCTGGTTGACTTCCAGCAATTCGTGGTTTTCCAGAAGTGATGTGCTGGGACCATTTCTTTTTAACCTCTCTCTCAGTGACTTAGATGACGCATTTGATGGGTTTGTGGCCAGAATCGTCAGACTGTGAGGTCACTGTGCGTGAATGGGAATAGATGGACATATCCAGAGACCAATTATTCGGTGGCATTCCGAAATAGTTCTTTGACTGACATTTGGCAGGCCATGGAGGAACTGAGTTAGATTCAATTTTGTTATTAAGATGGAAATAACTGCAACTGGAGAGAGTGCGATACTTGATCTGCGATTAGAGAATGAGAGAGGGCAGTGGCAAAAGTTTGTGTAGAGAACACTTTGCATCTAGTGACCACAAGGTCATTTGTTTCACGGTAAATACGCATAAAGTTAGGTCTGGTGTGCGGGGTGAGATTCTAACTTGGAGAAAGGTCAATTTTAATGGAATCTGAAGTAATCTGTCAAGTGTGGATTAGGACAGGCTGTTTTCTGGCAAATGTGAACTTGGGAAGTGGGAAGCTTCAACAAGTGTAACTTTGGGAGTAAAATTCTTATATATGTCAGACTGAATAAAAGGTAAAGTTGAAAGATGTAGACATCTTAGGCCCTTTTAGATGTTGAGGCCCTGGTGAAGATATAAAAGGAGGTTCACTGCAGGTATAAGCAGGCCGGAACAAATGAGGTGCTCATGGAGTATAAAAATGGAAGAGAACATAAGACACTGACACAACAGCAATTGGCATTTTTACGACAGTTAATTGAAGCATCCAGACTGCACACGGTGATTTCCATTTAACTAATTATATGAAATCTAAAACAAATTGACTGCACCAGTGACTATTTGGTTTGTCATATTCAAGGGATGAATATCACTTTTTAGACATCACTTTCATTTTGACACGAAATCGTCTTTCTGTTATTCAGTGTCAAAAAGCCAAATAAAACCATTGTGGATTAATGTTGTAAAACGATAAAACATGAAAACTTCCAAAGTAGGTATGAATACTTTTTAAAGTGCTGTAAAATACAAGAAATTCTGCGTACAATTAAGAAACATTAGGACCAATGTTGTCCTTGATCCTGGTGCTGTGTGTTCTCACTCCTTTATGTCTGCTGCCCAATAGAATGTGTGAGAAGGCAGCATGACGGGGTGGAAAGGGTCTTCGTTTATGTTAACTGCTTTCCAGGGGCAGCTAGAAATGCAGCTGGAGTCAATGGAGGGGAGGAATGTTTCTGTGACAGACAGTGCTGAGATCACAAAGTCCTTCTCTGACATGACTTCACAAATTGCCACACCTCACTCATCTGGACTGAACACCATTTGCCATTCCTCAGCCTACTCAACAAGCTGATCAAGAATCACTTGTATCAGAATCAGAACCGGGTTTTTTTTATCACCTGTATGTGTTGTGAAATTTGGAAACTGTTACCATCAGGTAGGAGGTACAGAAGCCTACAGGCAAACACTCATCGATTCAGGAACGGCTTTTTACCCTCTGCAATCCGATTCCCGAATGGGCATTGAAACCTTGGACACTATAATTGCTATTATTATTTTATTTTGTTTTCTCCTTCCATACTATGTATCGCAGTGAACTGCTGCTGCTAAGCTAACAAATTCCACGACACATGCCAGCGGTAATAAACCTGATTCTGATTTGTTAACTTACCAGCAGCAGTTTCATCCAATACATGAAAACATAGAAAGGGAAAAACAAAACAAGTAAAACAATAACAGTAAGTATATATGCATATTTAAATGATGAAATATGCTGCAAATACAAAAATAATATATATTATAAAAGTGAGGTGGTGTTCATGGATACAATGTCCATTTAGGAATCGGACGGCAGAGGGGAAGAAGCTGTTCCTGAATCACTGAGTGTGTGCGTTCAGGCTTCTGTACTTCTTTCTTGCCTTTAACAATGAGAAGAGGGCATGTTCTGGGGGATGGAAGTCCAGCATTATTGACGTCGATTTTCTGATGCATCACTACCTGACGATGTCTTGGATGCTACCCGGGCTCGTACCCAAGATGGAGCTGACTAATTTTACTAATTCTGGAAGCCTTGTTTGGTCCTACGCAGTAACTGCCCCCTTTCCACCAAAGAGTGAATCAGCCTGTTGGAATACTCTTCACTGTACATTGAGAGAGGTTTTTGAGCGACTTCCATTACTAGTTCTCAAAGAGAACTCTTGTAGGCCAACCAAATGGTTCACTGTTGCTCAGTGATAAAATACAAAAAAAATCATGTGCACGATTAAGAAACATTAAAGAATAGTATAAATACTTGAGTCATGAGTATCATGATGAGGTCTGCTGAATAGAGACGTTTATACACATGCTGTCCTCAATAATTCAAAGAGATTGAAGGATAAAGTTGCAGGGTGATAAAACGTGGCAGGAGCACTTGGAAAGAAAAATAAATCCCGACCGGAGAAAACAGCATCTGTTCTTTCAGCACTGTTCTCCAGCAGTTTAAGGACTGAGTCCAGTCGGAACATAACTCACAAGTGTTCTTGAACGTCAGGTATTAACCCCTACCTACCAACAACCAAGCATTGCCATCCTGGTCCCTTTCATGATGACTTATTTAGAAGCATGTGACCTCCCTCCCAGAGATGATAGGTGATTGTGCACTCAACTCTTGAAGGCTTGGACCCCATCGTCGGAGATGTTTCCAATCACAGCATCTGGAAGGCTGTTGCCAATTCTGATAGCACAGTGAAGGAAGTTTCTATCCAGTGTGCAGATTCTCGCATTGGGCACAGAAAAGGCATGAGCAGGCACAGATAAATTTGAACGTGTGGCGCGCCGTCTCTCATGAGATGAAAGCAGCATGGCGCGAAGGTCTTCAGGGCTGCGGCTGGTGGGCATTTTGCACAGCACATTGAGAAATCACATCTTTTCAAACTCTAATGAAATATAGATGCTGTCTTGTCTTCTTTACAGTTAAATTGTTATTTTGGGACAAGGATAGATCCTCAGAGATCCTAACTCCCAGGAACTTGAAACTGCTCACTCTCTCCTATTCCGATTCCTCTATGAGGATTGTTTCGTGTTCCCACGTCTTACCCTTGTATTTGTTAATAGCTTCTTCATTCTTTCTATTGGTTTGAAGATAGTAATGGGAATGCATGGTCAAGTTCAGAGTTTAGGGATCTATTCAGGAGAAAAGGTGAATTTTAGTGGATTTGCGTGGATCTAGTAGAGGTGGAGTGAGAGAATCTCTATGACAGAAAATGAACAGATGGCAAGTGGGAGTTTTTTTTATATGAGTGTGATTGCAGCTGTCCAGAAGAAGCATGTTCCTGTTAGAGTGAAGGATAACCTGGCAAGTTGAGGGAACCTTGGCCAATGAGAGATATAAAAGCTCCGGTTAAGAAATAAAGGAAGCAGACACTGGGTGTAGGAGGTCAGATTCGGGCAAATCACCTGATGAGAATAGCAGTTATTAAGAATACTCTTAAGAGAGAAACCAGGAGGACAGGCGAATGTTATGTGATTGATCAGGTAGGTCAGAAAAATACCAAGAGGTTCTGTAGCTATGTTAGGAGTAACAGTGTGGCTTGGGAGAGAGAGGTCCCATAGTGAACAGCAGGGTCTCCATGTCCTGAGCCACAGGGAATGGGTGGGAACATGAATCAATCAATGATTTCTACTTTGTGTTTACTGAGTACAATATCATGGTTGCACAATGGATAATGCAAACTCGTGGAATTGATTTGGAGGACATTCATACTACCAGCGAGCAGTTATGAGCAGCCTACACTGCATTAAGGTGGATGAATCATCAAGGCCTGACCCACTGCTTTGTGGAAGGAGAGAGAAAATTGTTGAGGTCTACTGAAGGTTGCCCCAGTGACTGAAGAGTGGCTAATGTTGTTTTACTGTTTAAAGAGCTGTCAGGGACAAGCCTGGGAACTGCAGGTCAGTCAGCCTGACTTCAGTAGTTCGGACGCTACTGGAGGGGATTCCGGGGGACAGGAATCACCTGTATTTGGATGGACAGTGTCTGATTAGCAGGAGTCAGCGTGGCTTTGTTTGCAGGAAGTTGTGGTTGATGGATCTACAGAGATTTTTGTAGATTTACAAAATCTTATTAACAGAGGTGAATAAAACTGTTTCTGAGAATGCAGGCTGGGGATTAGTGATCTGCTCCAGAGGGCAGAGCTGTGAGTCTTGTTGTTCATTATTTTAACAATGTATTTGCATGTAAATGCAAAAGACTTCTTCAGTAAGTTCGGACATGTTGTTGATAGTGAATAATATTTGCATAGAGATCCTGATCAGTTAGGGAAGAGGGCCAGAGTGGCAAATGCCTCACAACACAGATACAGATGTGAGAGATATTTGTGAATTCTGTAGCAACTTCTCTATTTCTGCATAAATTTGATCTAAATGTGATCAGATATTCACCTAAGTCCTAAAACTAGATAACGAGTAGTCAATTAAATTAATAACACCAACACATTATACTTCTTCATTTATTTATTGAGGTAAATGATCCATGAGTCGTGGGTCTCTAAAACTGGTGGCAGTGTACACAGGGTGGTGAGGAAATCCTCTGGCATGAATCCTTCATCAGTCAGGGCACTGAATACAAGAGTTAGGATGCATTCTCACAACTATACAATATTTTGTTGAGACCGTAGTTGGAGTGTTGCTCAGCAACAGAAAGGATGTTATTCAGCTGGATAGGGTGCAGTAAAGATTCACAAGGAGCGACTGGGACTGAGTTACAAGGAGAGACTGGAAAGCCTCGGTCTGTGTTCCCGGAATGTAGAAAGCTGAGTGTTGAGCGTATAGAAGTGTATAAACTCCTTACGGACATAGCTGATAAAGTGAATGGCTGCAGTCTTTTTCAGAACAAAGGCCATCTAAAACTAGATGGAGTTGATCTGTGGTGAGAGGAGAATGATGTAAAGGACAGGTGTGGATAAACTTTTTTGCACATTCCTCTTCCCATCTTTTACATTCCCCCCGAGTCACATGTGAACCATCTACACCTGGAGTGAGGAATCTCTAGTGCTGTCCATCTTCCACTCAGCTATAGAAATGCACAGGACAAAAACGCGGCTATACTGACCAAGGTGTGTATCCCAGGGTTCCATTTAACCTGTCTTTGGTCCATTTCCCTCTCAACCTCTCCGATCCATTCACCTGCCCGAATGTCTGCTAAACATTGTGATTGTGTCTCCTCTGCAGCTTCTCCTGTCAGCTCGTACCATACACCCACCACTGTCTGTGTGGAAGAGGTTGCCCGAGTGTCCTTTTGATCTTTCCCCTTTCAGAACATTCTGCCCTTTCCCAGCTTAGCGAATTTCATCCTTTAAATGAGCCACCAGAACTTCCCACTATACATTGTGGTCTCACCAATGACCTGTACTCTCACAACATGAAGTCCCATCTCCTGTACTCCAAACTCTAACTGATGAATGCCTTCTTCACCACCCTATCTACACTTCCAGAGCACTGTGTACTTGTAATTCTTGGTCTGTCTATTCTCTAACATTCTTGAGGATCCGACTAACTGCCACAGATACTCCTGTCGGTGCCCCCTGTTAAATAGTTTTCTGTCACTGGGACTCACTCAGAAAACTGAACAGTGCGGTATAGGAACAGATCCTTCTTCCCACGATGTCTGTGCTGAACACAATGCCACATTAAACGTAATCTCTTTTCTCCCTTCAATGTCACTATCATCTCTGCTTCCATCACTCCCCATGGCAGCCCATACCGGGCCCCACCACTCTGTAAATAAAACCGATCTACTACTTGCCCTGTTCACCATCTTTAAATGATCACCCTGTCACTGTAAAGGCAGCCTTCTTGAATTTGCCATTTCCACCCTGGGAAAATGACTCTGACTGTTTCCCTTATCTACAACTGCATAGTTTTATAAACTTCGGTCAGGTCCCCTCTCAGCCTATTTCACTCCAGCGAAAGCAGCCCCAGAGTGTCTGATCTTTACCTGTAACACAAGACCCCAGTCCAGGCAACATTTCTGTGAATCTTTTCTTCACCTTTCCAGCTTAATCACTTCTTCCTTATTTTGCTGACCAGAATTGTACAGGTTACTGCAGCTGTGATTTAATTAATATATTGTGTAACTGTAATGCAACTCCTCTGCTGCCAAAGGGAGGCATGCTGTTCACCTACTTCACAACCATGACAATCTGTGTTGTGACTTTTCGGGAACTATGTACCTGTATCCCAAGATCTCTCTGTTCACTAACACTTCACCCGACATTGTGTATGTCCTGGCCTGCTTTACCTTCCCAAACTCCATCGCTGTGCACTTGACTGACACTGTAACAACACTTCTCCGTCTCTCTGCACAGATAAATGTCCATCAACCGTTCTATGCACCTGTCTGCTGTTTGTGTGTAACTTGTAAAGACAACACCTGGACCTCTCCGTACTTCACTCATGTGCTGTTTTTCTCCATATAATTAATCATCTGCGTTTTGATTCTTTCAAACACTGAACACGCCATCGCTTTTTACCACATTAAACTCCATTTTCCAAGTATTCTCTCTTTTACCCAGCGTCTCTATATCCTGTGGCAGAGACCAAATGTCCCATCACAACATTACCCCCACCACATCCTATGTCATTGACAGACACCCTTGGACACCTCACACTCTGCCCCCTCGTCCGGGTAATGTATATCAATTGTGAGTAATTGACGACCCTCAACTTACCCCTGTTCCCTTAGAAAACCCATTCCCAACCCAACCTTCGCCCACTCCACCAACATTTTAATATTGATAGTGTGTAACTGAGGGTGGATTTGATCCATGGGATATTCCAGTAGTTACATCCTCCAATCCGGAAACAAATCTGTTAACTGAGTTTCTGTCTTCTATGTAAAAACCAGCCTTGTATTCTTGTGAACTAGTCTTGTGATTTCTTGTGTTGAGCACCAGCCTTTCATGTGGCACCTTATTAGATGTATTCTGAAAATCCAACCACATCTATAGATTCCTTTCTAGCACCTAGACAAATTCTCTTCATGTTAATTAAACATGAGTTGCCTTTCACTCAATGAGCTGACAAGGTCTCCAATTGGATCAAAGACTGACAAGTTAATGATGAAACATTTGGACACTGGCCTTCATCAGTCAAGCCACAGAGGATAGTGGTCGGGGTGTTGTGTTGCAGTTGTATAAGATGTGAGTTTACATTGAAATATCGTGTTTAGTTTTGGACACACTGTCTCCGGAAAGATGTCACTAAGCTGGAAATAAGGCAGGGGAAGTTTACAAGGCCATTGTTGGGTCACAAATGACTGAGTTATGAACAGGTTAGGATTGTTTTCCTTGGAATGCGGGAGAACGAGGGGCAATATTATAGAGGTGTATGAAACAAGGAAGTTCGGAAATAGTGTGGATGCATAGAGACACTACATAGAGAAACAGGGATGTGGAATCCGCTACCACAGGGCACCAGGTTGTGAGAGGGCAGAGATTAAACAGGAATCTGTTGCTCTATGTCTCTCAGTCAGACGGCGGTCAGTTTCGCACATCATGCCCACTGGGGCACAGACCACTGCCCCGAGCTCTCTGTGCTGTGCCAGTCTTTCACGCTGTCCCCAGGTGCAGCCAGGCTTCGTGGCGGATACATCCTTTCTCAGAGATGAAGACTTTGGAGCTTCTGTGGCTCCGGGTTTTTGTGGGACTGGATTGCTGGAGTAACGATGTCCAACTCTACTCCATTTGCATCCGGGCTTCGGTCAGTGCTGGAACACTAATGCCACTCTCCCGGTCAGCCTGCAACCATCTCCCTGCAATAGCTGTAAGATCAAACACGTTCTCACAGTACAACGCATTCATTCACCCTATCTATACCCTTCATAATTTTGCATACCGCAGTTAAAGTGCTCTGTGTTAACATCCCGTGAAACATCAAACTAGCCCTTTTCCCCCTGTCTCCTACTACCACATTTCAGGCTGCGGCAGTACATGCTGAGGGACACACTGAGGCTTGGTGTACCCGACTGTGTCCCTGCAGAATGATGTGAGTAGAGATGTGCACAGTCCAGCTCTCATCAGCCTCATCAGAGAGTACATATCTGTATTGTAAACCATTTGTCACTCTGTGTCCCTCTTCCCCAAATGATCAGTGTCTCCATGTCATCTATAATAGCCTTCATGAACTGGTATTTAACTCTCCAATCTACCGGACACTATGCCAATTTGCATGTCGCTCAGGTGGTAATGCAAAAATCCTCTTTCCTCGTTCTACCTATGTTGTTCGTACCCACATGCACCTCCCACTGCAAGTTCCTCTACAGGGCAGATAAGGCGACCCGAACCCGGGCATAGGCAGGCAACACAGTCAGTCTGTGACTCTGCTATAAGGTCTTCCACCATATCCAGAGTACATCAGTAAGCAGGGGCTACAGCATGCTCAGGTGTAACCTGTAGACTAGTGGTGGGAGGGAGCGCCTTACGTCTATTCTATTAGGTCTACCTACACAGAAATAATTCCGGACATTGTCCGTGGAGTAGTGGAAAAAGAACCTACAATATGAAAAGAGGTGCAGCTTGGGTTCAATGATGCAGATAATGAAACACACTGGGGAACATAAAAATATCGAGTCTCCGTCACTTACAGCTTTACACAGCTGCTTCTTTTTCTGATCTCGCAAACTGCCAAGAACAGAATAAATAAATATAATTGTTAAAACATCCCGCATGGAGGTAAACATACGTATAACGTAGTTAAACACTCAAAAATATTGTGAATAGTGCTGCAAATAAACGTTCAGGTTGATGTTGTTCCGAGCAGGCTGTGCACAACAAAGAGAATTATTGCGCATCACAAATCTGATTAATTACAGTCAGAAATAGATGTTCTTAACCCGTTGTAGTTCAGCACATGCAGAAATACGGGATACACCACATGTTGGTATAAAATTCATATAGGACACATTATTATTAAAGGTTTTGTAATAATTATATTTGTTGCTCTGATAGGAGTAAACATTCCAACGAAGATTTCTCTGTAGATGGGGAAGGATGTGAAACACAGACTTGATGAATCCGCCCAAATTCTCCATTAGTCACATTCAGACTCTTCTCTCTGACCTCCTGGAGAACCTCTTCCTGGATTGGAACTGCAAGACAGCGGACACGAACAGACACATTGTGTGTGAAGCGGGAACGTCAGAACGGTTACGGGCTCTTGTATTCAATATGCAAAATGGTCTGTACTTTCAAAGCACGTGATTGACCACTCTGATGCCGTCATTGCTTCTCTGGATCTCAGCTCACTGAGCTGAGATGATGATATCACTGCAGGCCAAGCTGCCGAAGTCATTACTATTCACCATGATGATAATGTTGCCTCTGGAGCCTTCACACTGACCACAGTGGTAACGTTATTGTGTGTCCTGGTCATTCCCAAGACACCCATATTTGAAATTCCTACTCTCTGCGTACAATTCAATTTGAGAATTATCCAATGAGAGTTCTCTGCAGTCAGCTTATCGCGATTATCTAGCTCAAAGGCACCTATAAATGGTGTACATCATCTATTCTCAACGGGATCCATATAGCTCCCTTGGGGGCCCTGGCACAATTGAAGGGGGCCACCGACTGAAAACTGTGAGAAGGGGAGTCCCGAGGGTTTATGGGGGCCCTGATAACTAAACCGATGAAATACCGAAGCAGTAAACTTCACTGGAGTCAATAGATTCCCTCCTATTTATAATATATTTCCAACACACCATTTGAATTCAGCACAACTGGTACATTCCTGTTTCTAATGGGATTTGAGATATTTCAGTCAGAGCCCCTGTGAAATATTTCTACACTAACTTCTCTCAAGGTCATAGGGAATATCCTGTCAGGTTCCGGAGACTTATCCACTTTTATATTCTATAAAAGTGACAGTATTTCCTCTTCTTTAATCACCATATTTTCCATAACTACACTACTTGTTTCCCTTACCTTACACAATTCAATATCTTTGTCTTTAGTGAATACCGAAGAAAAGAAATCTTTCAAAATTTCCCCCATCTCTTTTGGCTCTACACATAGCTGTCCACTCTGATTCACTAAGGGACCAATTTTATCCCTCACTATCCTTTTGCTATTTATATAACTGTAGAAATCCTATGGATTTATTTTCACTTTATTTGCCAAAACAACATCATATTCTCTTTTAGCTTTTCTAATTTCTTTCTTGATTCTTTTTTACATTCTTTATATTCCTCGAGCACCTAATTTACTCCATGCTGCCTCTATTTATTGTAGATCTCTTCTTTTTCCGAACTAATTTTCCAATATCCCTTGAAAACTACGGCTCTCTCAAACTTTAAACCTTTCCTTTCAACCTAACAGGAATATAAAGATTCAGTACCTTTAAATTTCACCTTTAAATGACCTCCATTTCTCTATTACATCCTTCCCATAAAACGAATTGTCCCAATCCACTCCTTCTAAATCCTTTCGCATCTCCTCAAAGTTAGCTTTTCTCCAATCAAACATTTCAACCATGGGTCCAGACCTATCCTTCTCCAGAATTATATAGAAACTACACATGTCCGATGTGGATTTGCCAGAAGAGAAGTTATTTCCAATTAACTGTTCTTAGTTTCTGCGTAATACCCCCGTAATTTGCCGTTTTTCAGTTTACAGATATCCTATCCTTATCTGCAGCTATCTTGGAAGTGAGGGAGTTGTGGTCTCCGTCACCTTACAGCTCACCCACTGAGAGGACATCTGAATAGACTCATTATCCAACAGCAGGCAGTAGTACAATCCCATTAGCTAGATTGCAACCTTTCCGTTCCTGAGTTCTACTCTAATGGACTCAGTGTCTGAACGCTCCACTATGTCTTCCCTGAGTGCGGCTGTGATATCCTCCCTGATTCGTAGTGCAACTCACAGCTCTTTTACTTCCTTCTCCAGCTTTTGAAAAACTTCACGCATCCCTGCCCATCTATCAACCAAGTCTCTGTAATGGCCACAGCATTGTAGCTCCATGCACTGATCCATGTTCTGTGTTCATCACCTTTACCCATAATATTCCCTGCATTGAGCTACACACCTTGCCCAGGAGTGTATTACACAAACTATATATCTTATCATAGCTATTTATTTGATTTTGCCTGTCCGTACGTTCACCGATAACTAACTTTGTGTCCAGTCCTTCACTAAGTGACCTGGTGTTCCGATTCCCAGCCCCCTGCAATACCAGTTTAATCCTCCCGAGTAGCATTAGCCAACGTCCCGTCCAGCATATTAGTGCCCCTCCAGATCAGCTGCAAACCGTCCCTCTTCTACAGGTCGCACTTGCCCAGAAATATGTTCCATTGATCGAAGATTAAAACACTGCCCCCTTTACCATCTCCTAATTTCTTATTCAGTTGTGCTATCATCCCATTTCTAGCTACACTAGCCCATGGCACTGGGAGAAAACCAGAAATTATGAACTTGTATATCCTTCTCTTCACCCTATTTCCAAACTCTATATACTCAGTCTGTAGAACCCCTTCCCCATTTATAGATAGATAGATAGATAGATAGATAGATAGATAGATAGATAGATAGATAGATAGATAGATAGATAGATAGATAGATAGATAGATAGATAGATAGATAGATAGATAGATAGATAGATACTTTATTCATCCCCGTGGGGAAATTCAACATTTTTTTCCAATGTCCCATACACTTGTTGTAGCAAAACTAATTACATACAATACTTAACTCAGTAAAAATATGATATGCATCTAAATCACTCTCTCAAAAAGCATTAATAATAGCTTTTAAAAAGTTCTTAAGTCCTGGCGGTTGAATTGTAAAGCCTAATGGCATTGGGGAGTATTGACCTCTTCATCCTGTCTGAGGAGCATTGCATCGATAGTAACCTGTCGCTGAAACTGCTTCTCTGTCTCTGGATGGTGCTATGAAGAGGATGTTCAGGGTTTTCCATAATTGACCGTAGCCTACTCAGCGCCCTTCGCTCAGCTACCTATGTTAAACTCTCCAGTACTTTGCCCACGACAGAGCCCGCCTTCCTTACCAGCTTATTAAGACGTGAGGCGTCCCTCTTCTTAATGCTTCCTCCCCAACACGCCACCAGAAAGAAGAGGGCGCTCTCAACAACTGACCTATAGAACATCTTCAGCATCTCACTACAGACATTGAATGACGCCAACCTTCTAAGGAAGTACAGTCGAGTCTGTGCCTTCCTGCACAAGGCATCTGTGTTGGCAGATTGGTCAACATTGGTGCCAATATGCACCACGACCTCTGGCTGTTCACTCTTCCCCTTCGGAACATCTTGCAGCCGCTCGAGTACATCTGGACCCTTGCACCCGGGAGGCAAGGCAGCATCCTGCGTCTCCTTTGTGGCCACAGTATCTCCTGTTTGTACCGCTATCTATCAGGTCCCTTATCACTAATGCACTGCCTAAATATACCCTTCCCTGCTACAGGGTGAACCACGAGGGTTTCTCCGCCTCATTTTGAACTTAAAGAACTTCGTAGAATCAGGTACTGGCAAAAGTTCACTAAAGTACTGTGGACTCGGGCTGACTTCTGAATAGAAGGTGATCGCACAAGTCTGACGTCACAGTACTTCAGTGATGTAAAGGAAATTACAGTCCTATGAGAGATGAGATGTCAAAAGTAAATTGGAAGGCGGGCGGAACAGGCAGGGCTGATAGCAGAGCTGAAATTGCAGAGGTTTCCGGGAAAAACGAGGAAGATGCAAGACAGATGAATTCGAAAAGAATAATAAATAACCAAATGGCAAAATTTGTCAAAAGCAAGTTGACAAACACTATCAAGTTGGTTAGAAAACTACATATTAAAAAATAGAGAGATAAGAATGGATATAAGACTGCCAGATAATGAGGTCTGAGACAGAATAAAGTGGAACAACGAGATGGTAGATGAACTAAATGAGTATTTTACATCAGTCCTCACTGCGGAAGACAGGTTGAAGGGGGTTAGGTAATAGAAGTGAGTGCATTTACTATTACAAAGGAGAAGGTGCTGAAAACGCTGAAAGACCTAGAAGTTCATTTGTCACCCGGATCAGATGATCCGCACCCTGGAGATTGTGGAGGCATTAGTATAGGTCATTCAGGGTCACCCGGATCAGATGATCCGTACCCTGGAGATGTGGAGGCATTAGTATAAGTCATTCAGGGTCACCCGGATCAGATGATCCGAACCCTGGAGATTGTGGAGGTATTAGTATAGGTCAATCAGCGTCACCCGGATCAGATGATCCGCACCCTGGAGATTGTGGAGGCATTAGTACAGGTCAATCAGGGTCACCCGGATCAGATGATCCGCACCCTGGAGATTGTGGAGGCATTAGTATAGTTCATTCAGGGTCACCGGGATCAGATGATCGGCACCCTGGAGATTGTGGAGACATTAGTATAGTTCATTCAGGGTCACCGAGATCAGATGATCGGCACCCTGGAGATTGTGGAGGAATTAGTACAGGTCATTCAGGAAACATTGGGGTCCAGCGTGTTTGCGGCGGACTGTAAAATTGCAAATGTCTTTCCACTCTTTAGGAAAGGACAGGGGCAGCAGAAAGAAAATTATGGGCCAGTCAGCCTGAACTCAATGGTTGGGGGAGATGTCTGAGTCAATTGTTAAGAGAATGTTATGGTGTACTTGGCCGGTAAGTGGTAAATGAAATATAACGCTAGTAAATGCATGGTTATGCACTCTGGTGAAACAAATAAATGAGCAGTCAGTTTTGGACATAGAAGGAAAATACAAAAATCTGAGATGCTATGGGTCTTGAAAGTCCTTGTGCAAAACATCCTGAAGGTTAACTTGCAGGTTGATTCATAGGTGAGAAAGGCAAATGCACAGAACAACACGCTGGATGAACTCAGCAGGTCGGGCAGCATCGATGGAAACGAGCAGTCAACGTTTCGGTCCGAGACCCTTCGTCAAGACTGAAGAGGGAGGGGGTAGGGACCCTATAAAGAAGGCCGGAGGAGGCTGGGAAGGGGAAGACTGGTAGGTGACAGGTGAGAAACCAGAAGGGGAAAGATCAAGGGGTGAGGCAGGGGAAGCAGAGAGGGGATAGGCAGGAAAGCTGAAGGAGGAATGTAAGATGAAAGCACTATGGGTAGTAGAAGAAGCCGGAATCATGAGAGTGGTGATAGGCAGTTGGAGGAAGAGACAGAGTGAAACTGGGATTGGAGAAAGGAGGGGGAGGGAATTACCGGAAGTTGGAGAATTCAACATTCATATCGAGGGGCTGGAGACTACCCAGACGGTATATGAGTGTTGCTCCTCCAACCTGAGTTTGGCCTCATCATGGCAGTAGAGGAGGCTATGTATGGACATATCAGAATGGGAATGTGAAGCAAAGTTGAAGTGGGATGCAACTGTGATATTCTATCTGTTGTAGCGAACGGAGCGCAGGAGCTCGACGAAGGGGTCGCCCAATCCGCGTCGGGTCTCGCCAAGGAGGCCGCACCAGGAGCACCAGAAGCAATAGAGGACTCCAACAGACTCACATGCGAAGTGTTACCTCACCTGGAAGGACTGTTTGGGGCACTGAATGGTGGTAAGAGAGGAGGTGCAGGGACAGGTGTAGCACTTACAATGCAGGGATAAGTACCAAGTGGGAGATCTGTGGGAGACGTGTGGACCAGGCAGACGCGGAAGGAACGAACCCTGTGCAAAGCGGAGAGGGGTAGAGAGGGAAAGATGTGCTTAGTGGTGGGTTCCTATTGAAGGTGGCGGAAGTTGCGGAAGATAATATGCTGGATCCGGAGGCTGGTGGTGTGATAGCTGAGGAGAAGGGGAACTCGGTCCCTGTTGTGGTGACGGGAGGATGGGGTGAGGGCCGAAGTTCGGGAAATGGAGGAGTTGCGGGTGAGGCCATCAGTGATGACGGCAGAAGGGAAACAACGATCCTTAAAGAAGAGGACATTTGAGATGTCCTGGAAAGGAAAGCCTCATCCTGGGAGCAGATGCGGCGGAGACGGAGGAACTGGGAATCGGGAATTGCATTTTTGCATGTGGCAGGGTGGGAAGAGGTATAGTCGAGGTAGTTATAAGAGTCAGTGGGTTTATAGAAGATATCAGTGGACAGTCTATCTCCAGAGACGGGAGAGAAGTGTCCGAGATGGACCAAGTGAATTTGAGGGCTGGGTGGAAGTTAGAGGCAAAGTCGATGAAATTGGCGAGCTCAGCATGGGTGCAGGAAGCAGCACCAATGTAGTCGTCAATGTAGCGAAGGAGAAGTTGGGGAGCAGTACCATTATAGGTTTGGAGCCTAGACTGTTCCACATAACCAACGAAGAGGCAGGAATAGCGGAGACCCATGCGATTGCCCATGGCTACACCCACGGTCTGAAGAAAGTGGGAAGAGCGAAAAGAGAAGATATTAAGTGTGAGTACCAGTTCCACCAAACGCAGAAGCGTGGCGGTGGTGGGGAACTGGTGAGGTCTATTGTCACGAAAGTAGTGGAGGGTTTTGAGGCCTTCTTGATGGGGAATGGGAGTGTATAAGGGTTGGACATCCACAGTGAAAATGAAGCGGTCGGTACCGGGGAACTGGAAGTTAGTGAAGAGATGGAGGGCATGGAGGGCATTTATCCAAAGATAAATTGGCGCATGTTTTTTTTGTAATATAAATCCTAGTTGAGACTGATGTAACGCAGAGGTGGCTATTCTGCCTCATATGCTTTGGTCCTGTGTAAGCATAAATAAGTTTAGGAGGGATGTGTTTAGAATACTATCCAATGTTATAGATGTGGATGTTCAACCCAATTCACTCACTGCAATTTTAGGGATTATTCCTGAGGAAGCAGGTAGAGTTTCTGCTTCCACTCAACATGTGATAGCCTTTTGAGCTTTTCTGGCTAGGAGAGCTGTCTTGTTATACTGGAAAGATTTTAATCTGCCTACTGTTTTTTTATTGGCTCTCCTCCATTGTGTCATGTTTAAGTTTGGAGAGAATTAGAAGCCGGACGTTTGGTACATCTTTTAATTTTGAGCAAGTCTGGCGACCCTTTATTCAATTTTTTCATACAATTTATTTATCCATCCATCCATCTATTCATTTCTTTATTATTTCATTAATTCGTCCGTCCGTTCGTTTGTTTATTTATTTATCTATCTATCTATCTATCTATCTATCTATCTATCTATCTATCTATCTATCTATCTATCTATCTATCTATCTATCTATCTATCTATCTATCTATTTATCTATCTATCTATCTATCTATCTATCTATCTATCTATTTATTTATTTATTTATTTATTTATTTGTTTGTTTGTTTATTTATTTATTTATCTATTTATCTTTATTCTCTTTAGGGAAAATCCTTATCTGCGAAGGTTCGGAGGTGACTGGAAATATATTTTTCACTCTTTCTCTTCTGATTTTATTCTCAAATGGACTGCCCAATCTTTCTTTTCTTTTCTTTTCCTTTTTTTTTGCTCCGGGATAGTTTAGTGTTTTTTTTTTTCACTTATTATTAAATAAAATTTCCATTTTCTTTTACGATTTGTTAAGAGGAGTTGTGGTTTCTTGATTATATTGTATATATAACAGCGTAACATTAAACTTAACTGATTTTGACAATATATACGTCTTTTGTATTATCTGTTTGCTAAAACTTCTCCTCTGATTTGTATATTGTTTGCTGGAAAATCAATGAAATGATTGAAAAATGAAATGAAAATGAAGTCTCTGCCCATCGAAATAATAGTACGGCTGTTTATTTCTTCCAACGAAGTGTATGGCCAAAAAAATTCCAAGGTTGTATTGCATTTGCCACCTCTTTGCCCATTTCCCTAAAATATCTAAGTGTCTCTGCAAACTTTCTGTTTCCTCAACATTACCCGCTCCTCCACCTACCTCTGTACCATCTGAAAATTTACCCACAAGGCCATTAATTGCACAGTCCAAATCATTGACATACATCGTATAAAGCAGCGGTCCCAAAACTGAGCACTGTGGAACTCCACTGGTACCCGGCAGCCAGCCAGAATAGGATTCCTTTACTCCCACGCTCTGCTGTATGCTGATCAGCCAATGCTCCATCCATGCTAGTTACTCCCTGGTAATACCATGGCCTCTGATCTTGATAAGCAGCCTCATGTGCTGCACTTTATCAAAGGCCTTCTGAAAATTCAAGTACACCGCATCTACTGCATCTCCTTTGTCCACCCTGCTTGTAATTTCCTCAACGAAATTGCAGTAGGTTAGTCAGAAAGGATTTTCCTTTCGGGAAGCCATGCTGGCTTTGGCCTATCTTGTGTGCCTCCAGGTATTCCATAACCTCATCCCTAACAACCGATTCCAAAATCTTCCCAACCACTGATGTCAGGCTTACAAGTCCATAGTTGCCTTTCTGCTGCCTCCCACCCTTCTTAACCGGCGGAGTAACATTTGTAATTTTCCAGAAATCCGGTACAATGCCAGAATCCATCGATTCTTGAAAAATCATCAGTAATCCCTCCGCAATCTCCAAATGACCAAAGCATATCAACTGTTAATGCCTCCGCAATGACCAAAGCATGACAATTAGTCCAGCAGCTCGCATTAATGTATTTCAAAGCGTCAGCATTACTTAAGTACAAAGACCAAGCCCCTGCTGATCACGTCACATTCGTGACTGGTGATTATAAAGGGATCCTTGTTACGTCGCTATTCCAGACTGTTCTGGCACGGAAATGTTACTGAGATGGGGAGAACACCTAAATCATTCTACAACTATTATATTCCATTTACCGTCTGATGCTGATATTCAGAGACAATAATATGAAACATAAATGCCGTAGAAGCCGAGGCAATAATGATGAATTTAGGATTATACAATAATATTTTTATATATTATGTATGTTTTAATACCATGCAGAGAATTTGTCAACAGTTTGCCCACTGCACGAATCAGATTAATTCCTGTTCAAATGCTCAGATACCTCGTAATCAGCCATAGTTTATTGAAGTTTTATTACATCCCAGTCAGAAGTCTTTCCATGAAGATATTAATAAGTTAATCCCTGTTCGTTAATACCCACTGATTGACTGTACAGTGAGATTCTGAAATAGCAATCGCTAGAAACTCAAATCAAATACTCTTTCAAATGGGTGAGATTCATTCCCGTTCGTATGTTTAGATACGGTGTAATCAAATATAATGGATTGAAATTTCATGATATCCGAGTGAATTACCTTTCTTGATGATAATAATAATTTAAACCCTGTTGCCTTACTTCCGCAAATCGTTTGAACAGTGAGATACCAAAGCACGTTAGCCTGAATCTCAAATAAAATACTATTGTGATTAATCGTTTCGAAGCTGCAAGAAGGAATAATCCTGTTTGCATTTTATTTGCAAATCTTTCCCGTTGGTACAAACAGATATTTTACGCCGTTCTTCAGCTCCTCCCTGAACTTTCTCTGTGTCAGGCCATAGATACACGTGTTGGTGCAGCAACTGAGAGAAGACAGCATCAACCCACATACCTGCAGGATGTATGTCGGTGTGCTGAAATATCTGTCTGAGTAGAAATAGTTTACGGATTGCCAGAACACAGAATGCACAGCATAGGGCATCCAAAATAATATGAAATTGGCTGAAAGTGCGAACAATAGTATCATTGACTTTCTCCGGTTTGCTATCTCCGGGTCATTACAATTCTCACTGTTTTTTCGAAGTACCTGGCGAACTCTGTTTGTCGCTATGATACGTTTGACGGTTGAAACATTAAAGAGCACAATTAAGCATATTGGTAGTAACGGTGTTAAGATGATGTCAAATACCTCGTAGGCTCTCCAGAAGGCTAATGTGGAGTAATCAGCTACAAGGACACAACGCCATCGATCCATTGCAAAGTAATATGGAATGGCCGGGGCACAACACGCCGCACTCACTGTTACTACCACCACAGTCGCTGTTCTCTCGGTGCAATATCGGTTCCGCAGCTTCTCACAGCAAATGGCGACGCACCGATCAAAAGTGAAAGCCACCGTCAACCAAACAGAACAGTCCAAGCTTGCGAGACCCAGTATCAGTAGCAGAGAACACGTCGGAGTTTCGAACAAGAAATTAGCATATAAATAGATATAATTTATCCTCTGTAGTATAATAACAATGATAACCACCATCAGATCGGCCACCGCCATGGCCACAAGGTAGAGAGTGATGCATTTGGACAGACCGCACTTCCCGCGGGACAGGATCACAATCGCCGTTAAATTAACTGAAATAAATTATTAAAACATACTATCGTTAACCGCAGAATGATTCGTGTGACTTTATTTGCCTACTGTGAGTAATAGTCGAACGGGCCATAGTTTGGTGTCAGGGTATCATTCCACTTAATACACTATATACATCTCGCCAGTCTCACATCCAGCGGTTAACCCTCAGGCGGCTCTGTAATGTAGTTAGTAACGGGCCGTATCCCAGTCAGGGAAGGCGAGGTTATCAAGAGCTGTCCCTAATAGGAAAGCGTCTTGCGGAGAGCGGCACGGATGGCGGGCAGATTGATTTTAATTTCAGACGATATGACGTAATTACAATTCTTCAAAAGCGATCATTTAATTGGCTTCAGTTTAAAATGAAATTATTTCATAATTACATCGAATAAAGATCATGAATGCATTTTAAATCCAGATTCACACGCTACGCTCTGTCAGAGCAACGGACATACCAGCGATGTGTACTGAATGCTAGATCCCACGAAAAGAGAGATGCCAAACTTACGAATGGGTACCACGGGTGAGCTAAACAGAGCTTTGCCGAGATAGTTGTGATCAGTGAATTAATCTTGTGAAATGCACATGCTCATAAAAATCAAAATGAATTTGAAAGCAATGCCCGAACATTAAATTCTGCACATTCAATAATAATTGGTGGTATCGTTAAAAAGAAAATGAGAAATGGGGAAGCCACTGAACGGGAGGTTAATACAACAGGACACACATGATACTCCTCACTTCAGCAGACAGTCGCGCTGGAAAGGACAAAGTGATGGAGTAATAGCCGCAGCCGCTGGTTTGAGGAGAATCCTATTCTTGTTTGGAGAAACAGATAAATAATTGTCCGACAGACTACTCTGAAAAATCATATTTCATCTGCATGGCTGCCTTTTCTCCGCTATCGAGGGGGGGGGGGGACCCATGAGAAAGAGTCACGTTCGCTGATTGAACATCAATGGCAGATACCAAGGTAACTCCACTGAAACATTCTGGATCGATGTACTTTGGAGGGTTGGCCACATTTAATGTAATTTCAGAACAAATAGAAAAGGGCGCGGGACCGTTCTACCATTTAATTATTTCACTGAATAATACTGCAGAGATTATGTATTAATTTGGATTTAAAACCTAAACCACGTGGAACATAAATAGACGATATGTGTATATATATATATAATTCCGTCAGCTTATGATGACATGGAAGGAAGAAGTAATTTAACACGGGGAGATGTGGGAACAGCTGATAATACTTTGGGATTTAATAACTGACGTGCATCGCGTTTCCTCGTCCCTACAGTGAACTTTGAGGATTTTATGAGAGGAATCGTGCCGGGAAAGCCGGACGTCAGAGGAAGATATTACGTCACAGGGCAGGCTCAGCGTTGACCGGATCTGGTAAGTCAGTACTGTCGCTATCAGGATGTTACGCGAAGTGGTATCTTTGCAAACTGATCTGATGAAATCCTGCTGAAGGGTCTCCTCGAACATTTATTCCTCTACATAAATGCTGCTTGTTGGACTGAGTTTCGCCGGCATTGTGGGTGCGGTAGTCTCGGTCTGCGCGTTTTGTAAGCACACTTAAACATTTCTGGAACGCAGTTGTGTCCACGATAGTACAAAACTGTATCAAACACCTAAATAATGTATCAGCATGAGATTAAACATATTAATTAACGAGAATTACAATTAGAATATAAATTAGAGTGAAGGTTTCTTTTCACCGTCCAATGCGCTGGACCGCAAATGAATCGAGATTCTTTCAGTCTACGATACCCCGAGAGTAACACAAACACATAACATTACCCGGAATTCCGAGTGCAGCAACCACCGGGTAGCAAATTCTGATGACGTTGTAAATTGCGGAGTATCCCATTTTCTACATGAAGCAGAGATTGTTTGCACCAAATGCCCCAAATGCCCGCATGCTCTGATTCAAAGAGTTCTTATACACCAGTCGGAACCGCGCTTAAATCACTTAGTGCTCCCATTCGTCTGATTAGACACAACCCAATGAACAAACACGCAGTGTAACTGCTTATTGAGTCATTGTCGTTTATATTTAGCTCTTCAAAGAGAATTAGAAGAACATTCATTTAATGCTGTTTCGAAACATATTCCGTGGAGAGGGTTAGTGCAGCTCTGTTTTGCAATGCTTGAATCGTTAAACATACATTTTATCATTATACACCGTCATTTCTTTTTAATAAACACTATCTCCTTCAGTTGTGATCAATATAACATTGCCAGTATCACGGACTGAGTTCAATGTGGGTAAAATGAGCAATATTCCTTCCTTGGAGGGGACAGTTTAGCGGCTGTCTTGTCAGTCCGGTGCTGCTAATGCTCCTGGCGACAGCATTAACTAGTAAATTTTCAAAAAAATATACAGAGGCGTCAGCGGTGCTGGAATATCGTGTTATAGTTGTCGAAATTATTATTTCGGTCGCACTTGGATCACCGTGTGCAGTTCCAGTCACCACACCGTAGGAAGGATGTAATTTAGCTGAACATGGTGCAGATATTTCTTTTGGATATTGTCTGGACGAGAGGGTTTCAGAGAGACCGGCGGGGACTGTTCCCCTCGGTGGTTATCGGGCTGAGGAGAGGCTTGACGGAATTTAATAAAATATTGGAGAACGTAGTGGAGTAGACACTCAGCATTAGGAAAATGTCCGTTACCAGAGGTCACAGCATTAAGCTGAGAGAGAGGGTAATTTCAAAGGTGTGTGTGCGAGATTATTTCTATACGTTGAGATTAGACGGTGCCTGGTACGCGCTGGTGGAGTTATTTCCGATACTGTGATTAAGAGCTTTCAGATGGGCACATGAATATGTAGGAACCTGGGAGATATTGAAACACAAGCAGAGGGGATTTAGTTTTATTTGGCACAGGACAGACATCGTGAGCGGAGGGGCTCTTCATGTGCAATGATGTTCTGTGTTGTTGCTGAGTCAGTCAAAGGCACACACAGCTTTAACTGCGGCCATGAGTAATCCTTGAGAATGAAGCGTTACTTCACTGATGCCAGTGCTAAGATTGAGTCCGAGCAGACACAGTGAGAATGTCCTTTATTGTGTTGTTCCCAGGATTACCCCCTGTTCTGAGTGAAAGCGGGCTGAGACCTGGGAAGGTGGTGCAGTTAAATGTGTGGCTGACTAGTCGGTTCTGTGAGATACTTTCTGTTTTGGGGATCATTGGGCTCTCTTCCAAGGCAGGTGGGTCCGTTACAATAACGAGGGGCATCATGTAAGATGAAGGGGCGCAGCAACCCTAACCAGTGGGTTCGCTGGCAATACTTGGTATTTTACAGTTGTGTGGCCAGGTCTCACACCGGTGCTGCAGCTCAGCAGATACCATTTAGTGGCCGGTGAAGGAGCGATCGAGTCACGCGGAACGGAATTGCAGCGGGGCCAGAATAATGGTGGACGGAAGTACTGAATTCTTTGTTTATTTCTGTAGCGATACACCACAGAGCGCGTTCACAGCACCAAACACTCGGCTGTGCAGATAAGACATGGAAAACGAAATCTACATTGTGGAGTCCCAACCCAACACAGACCACGCTCTGCCCAGTGTGGACAGGGAGCTTTACACCAGAATATTTCAACACGAGAAAGACCCCACTCCCCCCAGCACAACACACACCCCTCCCCCAGTCCGCCCAACCCAATTCCCACCGTCCCGCCACTCCCTCCCATCCCAACACCCACTCTCCCCCCAGACCCCACCCCAACACCCACCCTTCCCCCCAGTCCGCCCAACCCGTACACACAGAAACAGTATTTACATACTGTAAATAACACAACGCGCTGGGCAGTGAACACTCTAACTAGCTCGCACTCGGCAATCTTGTCCACTGTTAGAACCGCGTACAACACCAGCACTACCAAGGACAGAAATCAGTAAAACACTGACAGGAGATAGGACCGATCTCCTGCCTCCTTTGTATCTTGCAGCGTAAACATGAGAGAACTCTTGTAATCCACCTTTTGTGAATTGGAGTTCAAGTCTCCACTTGAGATATGGGGTTATAAGTAAAAACAAAAAATCATGTAAATATTAGACGTTTTTTTTTACCATGGATTGAGGCCTGTTCTACTCGCAAAAAAAAAAAAAAAACAAACACAGATTTGTAATAAATTTTCCAGCGGGAGAGATGAAACTTGTGGAGTGCAACAGGGATCATTCATGATCTTCTACGTGGCACCGAGGACAGGCTGGAGGGTTCATTCAAAATGACACTGTACGGCGGAGCATTGTAATACGGAACGTCACACACACGCATTCCTGGAGGAGTTCCGCAGGTTCAGGCAGTGACTATGGAGTGATATAAATGGTGAGTGTTTCGGACGAAAACCCCATCAGGATGATCCAGCCCTGGTGCAGGTTCCAACCACTGAATTTCCTGTGTTCAGCGATACGGAAGCTGAAATATCTGTGAACCTTCAAGAGGACCACAAGGTGTTTGGAAACTTGCGTGCTTCAGTGTGGCTGAGAGTTGTGCTGGCTGGAGTCAGGAACTTGTGCTTGGACTCTGGGTATAATCACCCTTGCCAGACACGTCAAACGGTAGAGGCCAGCCGGGTACGGAGTTCAGCTCAGGGTTAGCAAGCATGAGTGGTTAAAACATCAATGCAGAATATTTCTATACATGTGTGTTTCCAAGGACAGACAGAGAAGGGGAACCATCATTGCTGTTCTAAAAGCCAAGGGAGCAACGGGCAGTAAGTCATGACAATGATCGGGTTGTACCAGAGTTCTCCCAAATGCCAACGAGGTTCAGTGGAGCAACTGCATAACACTTGCATGTAGACAGTGCACGGAAAGACATAAAAGCAACAGAGTAGCCGCAGTGGCGATTTTCATTTTCCCTGGGACTACATTAGTGCCCAACACATGTCCTTTGAAGTTGCCCGTCTGACCTCAAGCTCATGGCCTGTGATATGATGCCCTTTATCTCTCGGAGAATGACAGCTATTCGCTCCCCAATCTATGACTCTCAGGGCCTCATAAACTGGTATCAAGAGCTTTCCTCAGCTGTCCCTGCTCCAGAGCCCGTCATGGCATGTGCTTTCTCAGTCACTCCATCAACATGGGAGTCAATTTCAGTCGGATACAGAGTTGGACCCGAAGGTTTCTCTGTACGTCAAATTGTTTGAAGTCGTATCATTAGCGGTGTTTTGTCTCTTATCATTTGGTTTTCAATGATGCAATGACACAGACTTGTTCTCAATAAACTCATCTTGTCATTCTCCCTCCACATCCGCAAGGGAAATATATCCTGCTGTATCCCTTCAAAACAATCCATAATGCCACCAGTCTTTGTATCATCCACAGACAGGGCATTCCACCCACACACAGGGCACGAGAACATCTGCAGCAACTGGAAATCCAACCAACTCACACACACAATGCTGGGGGAACTCAGCAGGCCAGGCAGAGTCTACGGAAAAGAGAAAACATTTAACGTTTCTGTCAGGACAGAAGTGCAACCACCCATATCTCCATGCAAGTCACAGACATGCAGAGCGAATATCTCCAATCAAGTATTATACTCTCGATTGAATGAAAGTAAAAACACTTCTGAAACCTAACAAGTTTTGAGCGCATGTTGGTACATGTGGTACAATAGCATGGGTAAGCAGTGGCTGATTTGCAGGAATCAAATAGCAGGAACACAGGGAGCATTTCTGGCTGATGCCGGTGACTGTTGGTATCCGACACGGGCTCGTGTTACGATCGTTTCTTTTTACAGTATATGTCAATAATGTGGATGAAGTCATTGATGGCTTTGTGGTCAAGTAGGTAGACTTTAGAAAGATAGAAGGAGGGCCAGGTAAGTTGGAGGAGGCAGAAAGCCGCGGAAGAATGGATACCATGAAGAGAATGGAGATTACAACACAGTAAGGGATCACTCCTACATAGATCCATTTTGCTATCATCTATTTCCGTGTGCTAAGTGTGATAAATGTCCCGAAAGTATCTTGACCTATCACCGTCCGTTGGAGAATGTTCCACGCAGACACTACTCTGCACAACCTGCTTTACACTGACACCCATTATTATACATAATTCCCATTACCTTAAAATAATGCCCTCTTATATTGGCTATTTCCGCAATGGGAAAAATAATTGGGTATATATTCTATCAATGGCTGTCATTATCTAGTATATCTGTAACAATTCACCCCTTATCCTCCTTTGCTCGAAAAGAAAAGTTTTAGCTCGGTTAACTTAGCTTCAAAGTCGAAACAGCATCCTGGTAAATCCCTTCTGCACCCTCTCTAAAGTTGACAAGTCCTTCCTGTAATAAGCTTCTGTGAACGCAGTAATAATATCGGCAATACATCGCTGTTTGTTCCAGTTTCCGATCCTAATTAAACTGAAGATGCAACCTTCGGCGGATGTAAGAGGATGGCAATGGACAAGAGATGCCTTCAGGAATTTATATATTTACGTTGGAAATGGACAGGAAATATGGTGCGTTCCGCTTATAGCGATGCCCGGAAATATGTCAACACTACGATTTATCATGTTAAGAAGACAAGTATTTTCAAAGAAGCATTGGTGAATTGATGAAACGAACTGACAGAACCGGTAGAGATAAGTAAAACTGTAATCATTAACAGACATTTGGATAGGTTTATCTAGATAAGGCAGGCAAGCAGCCTTGAGATTAGTGTAAACAGATGTTTTGGCTATGAAGACCAGTTGGGAGAAAATGCCTATTTCAGTCTTTATAAACCACAAATCTATGATTCATGAATAAATGACAGACCTGCGAGACGGTATTCTAACTGAAGTAATGATGAAACCTCCGTCGGATCTAAGTGTTTCTCAAAGGCCAAGTGGATACATTCATGAATAATTTATTTACTTTGTATTAAGACAGGAAATATGGTGCGTTCCGCTTATAGCGATGCTCTGAAATATGCCAACACTACGAGTTAACATGTTGAAAAGAAAATTACTTTCACACAAACGTTGTTGGATGTATTGAACGAACCGGTAAAGAAATGTAAAATTGAAATGATTAACAAACATTTAGACAGTTTTGCTGCCTATGGCTGACAAGCAAGCATGGGATTAACGAAGACTGGCGTCTTGACCATAAAGACCAATTGGGCGGAAGTGTTTATTTCTGTCTCTATAATCCCATGAGTCTCTAAATCAATGAGTAAATGGCAGATCTGCCAAATGCACTAATGTTTCACAGCTTTTGACCCCACACTCTGCCACCGTGCGACAGGAGTCGCGCGTTATCTGTATAACAGCCGACTGAATGTAAACATATACTTCATTCCATTCTTCAACTCTTCCCTGTACTTTGTCTGCATTAGCCCGAAGATACACGTTTTGGCCCCCATACTCATCATTTGCAACATACATGCGAGCTGTTGTTTGATAACTGCCAGATGATGGAAGATACTAACTAGGTTTGTTGAAATTGTCTGACAGAACGAACGACATCATCATTATAACCACAGTGTTTGTTCTCCTGGTGCAGTTTCGTTCCCGCAGCGTTTGTCAACAAGCTGCGATAGAGCAATTGAAAGTGAAGCCCACTGTTACTCAAACGGCACTGTCCCTACTTACAACTCTTGGTGCAATGGCCTGAGCGAAGATATAAACAATCATAACAGATCGAAACAAATTGATTTGTTTTTCTCAACAAATTCTACAGCAGAGATCTCTAGTGGAATTTTATGGGACACTTTTAAAGCATTTATTCGTGGACAGATTATTTCATACTCTGCTGGAGTTAGAAAGCGAACTAATTCTAAAATATTAACATTGGTTGATAAAATCAAAGCAATTGATAAGATTTATTCAGTGACTCCCAGCAAAGAACTTTATAAAGAAAGAGTGGAACTTCAGATGGAGCATAGTTTGTTATTATCATCTTCAATTGAAAATCAGTTAATTAAATCTAGAACCCAGTTTTATGTACATGGAGATAAGTCTGGCAAATTATTGGCTAATCAATTGAAAACTGCTTCGGTTAAACGACAGATTACTAGGATTCGTAAACAAGATGACACTCTGACGATCGACCATAAGGAGATAAATAAAGCCTTTCAAGATTTTTATAATTCTTTATATCAATCAGAATTTGTTGAGGATTCTTCTATAATAGATGAATTTTTAAGAAAATTGAATATCCCAAAATTAACAGTAGAGGATAGTGTATTACTAGATACATCTATTACGGAAACTGAAATAAAAAAGGCTATTTTTTCAATGAATTCCGGTAAAGCTCCTGGTCCGGATGGTTATACTGTAGATTTTTTAAAAATCCTTTTCCTCTATACTTTCTCCTTGGCTTTGTAAAATTTTTAAAGATGCGTTAACTGTAAGGAAATTGCCACAATCTTTTTATGAAGCCTCTATTTCTTTAATTCTTAAAAAAGATAAAGACCCTACTGATTGTGCATCCTATCGGCCTATATCCTTGCTGATTACGGATTTTAAGATTTTTCGTAAAATTTTGGCCCCTAGATTAGAAAATATATTACCTCGAATTATTTCTGAAGATCAGACTGGGTTTATTAAAAACCGCTACTCATCTTTTAACATTAGAAAATTAATTAATATTATTTATACTCCTTCACCCAAAATACCAGAATGTGTCATTTCCTTAGATGCTGAAAAAGCATTTGATAGAGTTGAATGGCCATAATTATTTAATACGTTGCAGCATTTTAATTTTAGTTCGAAATTTATATCTTGGATTAAATTAATATACTATAAACCCTTGGCTTCGGTCTTTACCAATAATCAAAGATCTCCTTTTCTTTAGTTATTCCGTGGTACAATGCAAGGCTGTCCTTTAAGTCAGGGGTGTCAAACTCATTTTAGGTCACGGGCCGGATTGAGCAAAATGCAGCTTCATGCGGGCCGGATCAGTCGGACGCGTGCGAACGCAGCTTTCGTTGCCACCGTTTTTTCAGCCTGTTCTCATGTGTCTCAGTCTCTGCTATAACTACAAAGTGTTTCACTTTACAAATTTCGTTTCTTATGAAGAAGACTGCCGAATGAACACTAAAAACCCTGAAAACCAGGTACCTGAATAAACTCAGCATTAGCCATATCATACGCCATATGCGCTTAGATTACTGGGGCCAGCTTTAATAGTAATTAGATATTATCTCGCGGGCCAAAGATAATTCCACCGCGGGCCGAATTTGGCCCGCGGGCCTTGAGTTTGACATATATGCTTTAAGTCCTTTACTAATTGACATTGTTTTGGAACCTTTAGCTATAGCCGTTTGTGAATCACCTCATATTTTGGGTATTACTTGTGGGGAAGGGACGTATAAGTTATCATTATATGCTGATGATTTGTTACTATACATATCTGACCCTGAGAGATCTATTCCTGCTATTTCGTCCTTGCTTGCTCAGTTTAGTAACTTTTCTGGTTATAAATTGAATTTTATTAAGAGCGAATTATTTCCATTAAATATGCAAGTTCCAATTTATAAACATTTACCATTTAAAGTTGTCACAGATTATTTTAATTATTGGGTATTAAAATTACCAAAAAACTTAAAGATTTATTTAAAGTTAATTTCTTACCTATAATTGACCAAATTAAGCAACTTGTTACCAGGTGGTGCCCATTATCTTTGTCATTGGTCGGTCGAATTAATGCTATTAAGATGATGGTATTACCCAAATTCTTGTATTTATTTCAAACATTACCAATTTTTATTCCTAAGTCTTTTTTTGATATCATTGACTCCAAAATATCTTCCTACCTGTGGCAGAATAAAAATCCTAGACTAAGCAAAACATATTTACAAGAAGCCTAAGAAGGGGGGCGGTTTGGCTTTGCCAAACTTGAGATTTTACTATTGGGTAGTTAATATACGATATTTAATATTTTGGACACAAGAATCGACTATAGCAGCTTGCCCACAATGGGTAAATTTGGAATGTAAATCTGTACAAGACTTTTCATTGTATTCAATTTTAGGATTTTCACTTCCTTTTTCTTTATCTAAATTGAATAAATAACTAATCCCATAGTTAAACATACATTGCGAATTTGGTTTCAATTTCGTAAATTTTTTGGCTTGAATAAGTTCATCTTATCAAGCCCTACAATATCTAACTTTCTTTTGCGGCCCTCTTTTATGGATCCAGCCTTTGTTCTATGGAAAACAAAAGGTATAACATGTTTTCGTGATCTGTTTTTAGATGATAGCTTTATGTCCTTTGAACAGCTATCTAATAAATATAATTTACCTAAAACTCATTTTTTAGATATTTGCAAGTTAGAAATTTTTTGAATAATGAGTTGCAGTCTTTTCCGAAACTATGTCCATCAGACATTACAGAAAAAGATTTAGCTCTGAATCCTTGTCAGAAGGGTTTAGTAGCTGTTATGATCATGAAAATACAGCCAGATGTATCAGAAAAAAATAAGAAGGAATGGGGAAAAGAACTTCATTGTCTTATACCCACAGAGCAATGGGAGAAAATTTTACAAGTAGTCAATTCTTCTTCTATTTGTGCTCAGCATGCCCTAATACAATTTAAGGTTGTACATAGAGCTCATATGTCTAAGGATAAACTTGCTCGATTTTATTCTTATGTTAATCCAACCTGTGATTGATGTCATTCTGATGTTGCTTCATTGACCCATATGTTTTGGTCTTGCCCTTGTTTGCAAAATTACTGGAAAGACATTTTCAGTATTATTTCAACAGTTCTGAATATCAATTTCCAACCGCATCCTATTACTGCAATTTTCGGTTTACCAATGGCGGATAATAGTCGTTTATCCCCCTCATCTCGACGGATGATTGCATTTGTTACATTAATGGCTGGAATATCTATTTTATTGAATTGGAAAGAAATTAATCCTCCAACTATATTTCATTGGTTTTCTCAAACTATCTCTTGTTTGAGCTTAGAAGAAAATTAGAAGTGTTGTCTTTGATCCTTCAGTTAAATTTGAAGAAACTTGGAGACCATTTATTCAACATTTTCATATGAATTAAATTGTCTTTTCCTAAAACTCACTTTTATTATCCTTAATTATCTGGATGGAGGTTCGGAGTTATTATATATTTGACATAATGCTATGGCCCATGTTGGTTAGTTATTTTTTTTCTTATTTTTGGGTTTTTTTAAACTTCTTTTGTTCATAAATACCATGAGTTTGGGAGGTCTCAAACTCTCTGTATTCATGTTTCATTTATGTTTGCTTAAAAATTAATAAAAAGATTTAAAAAGAAGGGAAAGAAAAGATCGAATATGCCTAAATAATCGCATCAAAGACATTTCCACCTGGTCCGGGTGATGCATTTCGAAATACCTCATGTTCCCCGAGATAATTGCAGTTAAGTTAGACACTAAGAAATGAAAAGTTATTCCAGCAGAGACAAAGCTTAACAAATTGACTTGAACAAATGGCTGTATAATTCAGAATGGTTCCAGTTCCTCTGATTTCATGTTGTCAGTGGTTAGTTTAGAATCCAAGCGTTCCAGAATTGATAATTGCTAAACTTCCCATTTGGGCCTGAAATATTTAGGAAATGCGTAGAATTGCAGGTCCATCTTTCATTCGTGATAACTTACGAAAATTCTCTGGTCTTTCGGCAGATCCCGGCGGATTGGAAGTAATTAAATGTCAAGTCATCTTTGAAGAAAAGCTGTAGACAATGGGTAGGTAACTATAGGCCAATTAGTTTAACATCTGTAATGGGAAAATGCATGAAGCTATCGGTAAAGAAGAAATAGCAAAGCGTCTCGAAACAAATGGATCCATCATGCAGATGCTGCCGGGATCCGGCTTAAGCAAGCCCTGTTTGACAAAGTTACAAGAGTTATTTGAGGCTACAGCGAGCGGAGTGTTCACAGGGGAACAGACAAGTGTTATTTACTTTTACTTTCAGAAGGCGTTCGATAATGCGTCACATAAACAACTTGTTTCCGTAAGACATGGATGCATAGAGTTGGGGTGACTTATTAGCATGGATAGAGGATTGGGATACATGGTTGTTACTGTGGTTGTCAATCAGCAGTGACGGGTTTGCCCCGAGGTCGGAGCTGAGGCCACAACTGTTCACGATATACATGAACGGTCTGGAAGACGGGACTGAGTGTAGTGTATCTAAGGTTGCTGATGACACTAAATGGAGTGGGAAAGCAAGTTGTGCAGAGGATACGGAGAGTCTGAAAAGCGATATAGATGGGTTAATTGAGTGGGCAAGGGTCTGGCAGATGGAGACCAAGGGCAGTAAATATCAGGTCGCCCAACTTTAGAAAGAAAAGAGGAAGTTCAGTCTATTGTTTAAATGGTAAAGGATTTCAGCATGCCGCTGTGGAGGAAAACGTGTGAGTGCTTGTGCATGAATCACAAATGTTAGATTGCAGCTGCAAAAAGCAATCGAGAAGACAAATGGAATGTTGTCCTTCATTGCTAGAGGGATTGAATTGAAGAACAGAGAGGTTATGCCCCAACTGTACAGGGTACTGGCGAGGCCGCACCTGGAGCACTGTGCGAAGTTCTCGTCCCCTTACTTGAGGAAAGATATACTAGCGGAGGAGTTTCACCAGTTTGATTCCAGACAGGAGGGGGTTAAACTATGAGGAGAGATTCACTCTCTGGAATTCAGAACGATGAGGGGAAATCGTATAGAAACATATAAAATTATGAACCGGTTAGAGTGGAGTGGAGGCTACCTCAGTAAATAGAGTTAAGAGTCGGTTGGATAGACTTTTGCGTAGTAGGGGAGTTAAGGGTTATGGTGGAAGGGCGGGTAGTTGGACATGAATACAGGGTCAGATCAGTGACGATCTTATTGAATGACGAAGCAGGCTCGGACGGCCAGGAGTCCTACTCCTGCTGCTATTTCCCATGTACTGATGCTGTCCTTTGGAGAACATGACCGGCCGTACGGTATTTCATCTGGATATAATCAAGGCGTGAGACGTTCAATAGGAAGTCCCCTGTGGTGGGACAGTCTACGTCCAGAGGGCACAGCCTCAGGATAGAAGGGCGTCCTTTTGAACGGATGTGAAAATGTATTTCTCTGGCCAAATCTGTGGGCTTCTTTGCCTCATGCAGTTGTTGAAGTCAACTCGTTTGGTTTATGAGAAGCTCAGTTTGATTGCTCAGGGCAGGAGGTTGGCGCTGAGAGGAAAATTGGATCAGCCTTGCTGAAATGGCGGAGAAGACGCGATGGGACAAATGGCCAAATCCTGCCCCTAAATCCCATGTCTTTTGGTCTGAATATTGAAACTCGTGAAAGAACCCGAGAGGGGAAAATTTCATTATCAACAACGAATTTGAGGTGAGGTTTGGACACGAGTTCTCATTTGTGATGGAAAGACCTGCCTGTCTGAAGTCAAAAGCAGAGTTCACCGAGAAAAAAACTTGTAGAGTTGTCGTTGATGTTATACGGCCCCAAGTTGTTCGGAAGATGCAATCTGCGACATAGACATTATCTACGGTAATCGTTCTTTCATTGCACAGAATGACTGGCCGTACAGTGTTTCATTTAGATATAATCAAGGCGTGGGAATGGAGACAACAAAACCGTTCCGACATGATTTACTGGATATATAATGAAAGAATGGGACTTCCATACACACAGGTACATCGCGAGTATAACTTATTGTCATTTTAGTCACTTTGTTGTGGCGGATATTAAATCATTAGACTTAAATGCAACGTTTCTGAATCCAGTGAGGGAAATATGGAGACCGCGTCACCTATGCATAAAGCACAGTCTGAGATGTTATTTGCCTTCCCACAAGAGACACCTCGAGCTGTGTACAATTTGCAAGTTAAAAAAAAAACAGAATGCAGTGAACAATGTATGAAAATATCACACCTACAAGAATTGGCTCAAAATATCAGTGGAGAAATGGATGTATGTTACAACTACTTCGTGTTAAACAATATAGTGCTGTGCAAAAAAAAAATGATATTCAATCACTCCATGTTTAAAGATAGTTTCATGAAACAGACTTCTTTCATAAATGATAGATGACCCCGCTACTCCCATATCAGGTTAGATGTTAAGATGACCTTAGTGGTACACAACTAATCTAATCGTTAAGTAAATTAGTTCTCATCCAGATTGACAACTATTGTTGCACCAAACCAATCTGAAAGCAAGAAGGAGGTGTGAACATTCCCCTTCCGGGAATAGATGATTGAATTGAACAATCAAACTAAATCCCCTTCCTTAACCTCAAAATCTCAATGCGCTTCGCCAATTGTTATAATTGATGATTATTTCAGAGTAAAGTACTTGTTATTTTTGTGATTCCTTCGAGGGAGAGATTTTAATTGCGCAATGACGCAATTAATATCAATGAAAACAATACTGAACTGTTTGTTTAGCGAGCTGTCACTAATGTGGCTAAAAACGTGATATGATTAAATGTCAGAGGGCACTTTCCTCTCCTGTATAAGAGCTGGCAAATCAATCAACAGTAGATATCGGCAGTTAGACTATTTTGAACTGATCACCGATTCACACAGAAAATGGGATATCCAGCAATTTACTACATCGCGTGTATTTACTATCCTGTACTGGCAGCGATTGGTATCCCTGGTAAGTAACTGGAATTGGCTCCGGCTGTATGTGTGTGTTCTGTTCTTGTAGCATTTGTTACAGATGGTGCCTCATCTGATGAGTGTTTTAAAACTGTTCAGGTTTAAGTAAATAGTTTATTTTATTTTTCCATTTTTCTCTGGAATTGTTAATCCGCTCTCATGTCCGACCAATTTTGTCAATATAATAATTTGATTGAGAGTTAAGATCGATACTGTTCTAGCATTTTACCTTACTCGGCCTTCCATCACACATTGTTCCAAATCTGATTCTGCATCACTGTGGAACTCAAATGTTTACTGAAATGAAAACCGAATCTTTAGTATCGCTGCTGCTCTCTCTGCGAGCTCCCCGGTTTTTCGGCAACAAACAGTTCTTTCCTCTACGTCTTAATGCAACTGAAGAGACTTTTTTCTGTCGTTATTTGTCGAAATGTCTCTGAATTTGCCACAGTCCCGCGCGAAACTTTTCCGTTTTAGCGCGTTATTCTTCCTTGGACAGTTTTAATTGAGATAAGATCAGATAAGGTGAGATTTATTTTAACTCTTACATCCATCTCAGGACATGAGAGGGTAAAAGCCTTTATGTTGCGTTTCCGTCGCAATGTACAAGATTCAAGTTTATTTGCCACCTGTACATCGAAACATTCGTTTAGCTCTGCCGATCCTCCACTCCAAAATGTTATCGCCAAAGAAGCAGTCTCCGAGTCCATTTTATTCCCGCAAAATATAAAATCCTCAGCGTTCTCCGCTACAATGATGGGTCTGTCTAGATGAGTGGATCGATAAACCTAACCTGTTCTTTGCTTCCTTGCAGTTAATTTAATGGCGATTGTTATCCTGTCTCTGAGAAACTGCGGACTCTCTAAATGCATCTCCCGTTACCTGGTGGGAATGGCAGCGGCTGACTTACTGGTGGTTATTATTTCTGTTGTAATCGAACAGATCAATAATATTTATGTTTATGCCCTTCCATTGCACATTACACCGGTTTGCGCGGTGACACTAGTCTTGAGGCTCGCAAGCGTAGGCTGCTCTGTTTGGTTCACGGTGGCTTTCACGTTCGATCGCTTCATTGCAATCTGCAGTCAAAAGCTGCGGGAACGGTACTGCACCGAGAGGACAGCGACTATGGTGATAGCCATTGTGTGTTTAGGATGTTGTGCGAAAAGTGTTCCATTCTACTTTGTAGTAGAACCTTACCGTATCATTGACAATATACCCTGGCGATGCATTTTGACAATGGATTACCGAACTTTACCAGCGTGGAAAGCATTCCAGTTGTTTAACACTATCAATACACCTTTATTGCCGATCGGTTTGATTCTACTTTTTAATGCTTTAACAGTCAGTCATATTATCGTGGCAAACAGAGTTCGCCGGGGGCTCAGGAACAGCAGAGAGAAAAAGAATGATCCAGAGGTGGAGAACCGGAGAAAGTCAATAATTTTGTTGTTCGCTCTGTCAGCCAATTTCATATTGTTGTGGATCCCCTTTATTGTATATACTATGAACTGGCAAGTTAAGAATTACTTTTACACTGACAAATATTTGAACACCCCGACGTATATCCTGCAGCAGTTTGGGTTCATGTTGCAGTTTCTCTGTACCTGCACCAACACGTGTATCTACACTCTGGCACAGAGGAAATTCAGGCAGGAGCTGAAATGTGGAGTCAAACATCTGGTTACGGTGTGTGTTAGGCTCTGTAGATGAAACGAAATCTAGTTGTAAGCTTTGAAGGAAATGCAAAAGCATTTCCACGTCACTTACTTGTCTGGTAAAATTTCCTGCAGCCAGGTGAGCGAATGTTAGTAGTTTAGTAGTTTGTGGCGTTCATTGAAGTCAAAAAAGTTAATTCAATTGTGCGGCGGAAGAAACAACAAAATTCAGAGATGTGATTGGTACACTGACAGAAATTGTATTCAGAATTTACATCGATGCCAGAACACGGTCCAAAGATTTTCTTTACACTTGTAGAATTCTATTCTAATTAACTGGACTATAGATCATTCCAGGGATTTATGTGACAACTGGAGAAATATTCCTGACACCTGGAAAACTGGTGTCCGATAAAGTGAGCTCGGTTACCTACAATTTCCATTGTAACAGTGCAAAATATGTGATTACTGCCTTTTCATTCAAAAAGCAGGCGGTCCCTTCCTAAATGGGAAGTTAAAACTGCCATAAGTGGAGATGTGTAGCATTCCCTCAGACTGAGAGGGGATGGTATCAGAAAGGCAGCTGTAGATTTTCTTTTTGTGTTACTTTTCCCCGTCATTAAAACGCGAAATGCACAGAAGCGTTGAATCGAATGTATTATGTTTACTAATATTCTGAATTAAAGCATGACGTCAGGTTGGAGGCAACCCAAATGGGTCCACTGCACGGTCTGGCCTCTCCTTTCCCTCGGCCTGCGCGGTGATAGAAAACTGACACATGCCCTTCACCCCGGATGCAGGAACGCTCTCCCACTCCTCGTTCCTCTCCAGGTCCTCATGCCTCCGTCGAGACAAAGTGTCTTATCGTCATTCCCTCTCCCCGGCCGGCACTTCAGGCTAAAATCATATGCAAACAGGGCGGCCAACCACAGACGACCGGTCGCGTTCAGTTTCGCCGAGGTCAGGCTGTAGGTAAGCGGGTTGTTGTCCGTCAGCACCTCAAACTTGGCCCCGTAGAGATAGTCACTCAGCTTATCCACCACCGCCCATTTCAACGTCCGAAACTCCAAATTGTGGGTGGGACAGTTCCCCTCGGAAGGTGACAAACTCCGGCTGACAAACGCTACCGGCCTCAGCCCGGCGCCCTGATCCTGATACAAGGCGGCCCCTTACCCCACTGACTGGCATCGATGTGTACCACATCGGACAATCGGGGGTCCGCAGAAACCAGACACGGCGCCCGAGTCAGCATCTCCTTCAGTGACTGAAAAGCCGCTTCACATTGGTCTTCCCATCTCTGTCCGAAGGGCTCTGCCGGGTCCAAATATTCTTCAGTCTCCCTTCCTAGTCACCTTTTCCCTTTCTGTCCCAGAGGAGGGTCGCCACGCAGAAGCTGGTTCAAGGGATTGCTCTCCTTGGCGTAGCCCTTCACGAATCTCCGGTAGTATCCACAGAACCCCAAGAACGAGCGCAGAGCGCTCACAGTCTGTGGCCTCGGCCAGGAGATCACCACTTCGATCTTAGTCGGGTCTGTACCTACCCCGTTCCGCGAGATTATATATCCAACACAGCGAACAGACGTCTGGCAAAACTGGCACTTGTCCAGGGAAAGTTTTAACCCTTCATCCTCCAGCCGGTTGAACTCCTTCATTAACCTCACTTCGTGTTCTTCGAAGGTGGATCCAAACACTCAGGTCGTCCAAATATAGCAGCACTTCAAGCAGGTTCATATCCCTCACGATCTTCTCCATGCCCCTCTGGAGCCCCCGATATGCCCCGGGGCATCCTTTCGAACTGGTAAAATCCCCCCAGAGGACATATAAAGGCCGTCTTATCCTTATCCGCCTCACTCATCGGGATCTGGTAATATCCACTCCTCAAATCCAACACACTGAACCACTTCGCCCCACTCAGACAGGCCAGCGCGTCTTCGACTCTGCGGACCGTATACTGGTCAGGGATGGTGCGCTTGTTCAGGGTCCTATAGTCCACACACATACGAATCTTCCCCTTTTTTTCCTGGCCACGACTATCGGGGACGCAGAAGGGCTGTGGGACTCAGTAATGATCCCAGCTTCTTTCAGCTTACACAAATGCTGCCGCACATCCTCCATTTCTTCAGGGGCCATTTACTGCGACCTTTCTCAAAACGGGGTGTCTTCAGTCATCCGGATCGTGTGGCGAGTGCTCCTGGAACAGCCCACGTCAAACTCGTTTAGGGAAAAAAATATCTTTCAGCATCAACATCTTCTCCACCATCCTCCGCTTCCAACCCGCCGGCACAGGCGATGCCTCAGAGTTCAACGCCCCAGCGGTCAACTTATCCCTATTTTATAACTGCCGTTCCCCAGCGAGCCTCACGGAGGCACTATGTCATCAGGAAAAAATGCGCCGGGGCATCCCTCGTTTAAAAGTGACCTCCCGTTCGTGGTCTTCTTCATGTTCACCACCACACGGCGTGTTTGTACCACCGAGAGCTTCTGCAGCTCAGGTCTCACCAGTACCCCAGCCGGGAATCTCGATTCCCCCTCAGGATCGTTCGGGGTATCCACTAAAAAGGCTTCACCCTCCGGCACTCTGGAGTATCTGGGGATCCCCATCACTCTCGCTCATTCACCGGGTCATACCACCCTGGGCTTCGACTGGGCACACCACACAGTTCCTCTTTCCAAGGCCGTGTCCCGCCTCGTGTCACCACACACTTCCGTAAAGGCAGCTTGAAACACTGGGTGCACCGACAGGGTCCCCACGAAGTCCTCACCCGCCTTCTCCTTGCAGGCGCCCAGGAGTCTCCGCACAATAGGGGTGTTGGTCTTCCGGGCCTCTGTGCATTCCGTCCCTTCTGCCAGTCCCCTCAAGCGGATGGACCTCGCATGTCGCGACCCCCCCTCACTATCGCCCGATTGGAGCTGTCCCCAGTTACTAAACCACAAGGGGACTACTAGGGAGGACAGCACCGTACTGACGGAGCCCTCTTCCGATTCCAATGGGTCCTCCTCCACCCTCACCTCTCTGAGCAACTGAACAAAAGTGGGGGCGCGATCTACGGGACTGCCGGAGACCCGTAGCAATCACTTCATGGTCTGAGCGCCCCGGGCTACCTTGTCTATCCTTATCTGATTCACTTCCGTCTCCGAAATGACCACCCCCTCCCCCCCAACCCCGGTCGCCTCAAACAATTTAGCCTTCGCTCTACCCTTCGCTTTAAAGGCTAAACAAGTTAGGTCTTTATTCTTTGGAGCGTAGAAGGTTGAGGGGAGACGATAGAGGTATTTAAAATTATGAGCGGGATAGATAGAGTTGACGTGGATAGGTTTTTTCCATTGAGAGTAGTGGAGATTCAAACAAGAGGACATGAGTTGAGAGTTAAGAGGCAAAAGTTTAGGGGTAACACGAGGGGTAACTTCTTTACTCAGAGAGGGGTAGCTGTGTGGAACGAGCTTCCAGAAGACGTGGTAGAGGTAGGTTCGATTTTGTCATTTAAAAAAACTGTGGATAGGTATATGGACAGGAAAGGAAGGGAGGGTTATGGGCTGAATGCAGGTCTGTGGGACTAGGTGAGTGTAAGCGTTCGGCACGGACTAGAAGGGCCGAGATGGAATGTTTCCGTGCTGTAATTGTTATATGGTTATACCCGGAAAAGGTACTCAGAAAGCTCTTCCCCTTTCTCCTGACGCAGTCTTCGAAGCCCCCCTAAAAGCTGCACCGTGCCCCCATCAGAACAAAAGCCTCCTGCAATACTTCTAGATGATCCTTCCAAGTAACCAAGGGTTTGCTGATTTTCACTACCACCCCTCTCAAACTGTCATCCAATCTCTGCCGCTTCTCTTCCTCAGAACACTCCCACTCACCCTGCAGCCCAGAGACATGTTCTATCCAGGTCTCAAAATCATCCTCCCATTCGGGGGTGGGTGTCCACCTTGAGAAAATTCTGAACTTCTGACGAGGACCCGCCATCTTGTTCACCAAGAAGTTAATGGCTCCCTTCTTCCGTGGGAGAAGGGAACTAATTAGATTTTCCAAATCTGACCTCTCCCTTCCTTCGTCCTTCAAAAACGATAGGACCCGCTCTCGAAATTCTCCGCCTCCAGCGGCTGGCAACTCCTCTGGTTTCCCAACAGACACGTCAGACCTTTCCTCTGTGACGATGTGCACGCCACATGGCCCCGCCTCACTGAGGTCACCGATACGCGGCGGCAGTCCCACCGCCGAGACGTCTGCGCTAGCACAAAGCCGAAATCCCCCATTTTACCAGTCTTTCTGCCTACGATTTCGAGCTGACTGATATCTCTGACCGTACTGAAACATCGAATTAACACTTCGTCCGATATACGCATGTCCACCCCACTTAATACGCAGGCATGAGTAACCGGTACTCCCTCGATCTCACACCAGAGTTTAATCTTATCCGAATGCATCCCCCCTCGTTTAAACCGGGGCGTATTACACCGTATCTCACAAATTGAAATCCCGGGCAAGCAACCCCACAAATGTAGCATCCGTGTCCTCCATTTACCCCCCGTTCGCCTAGGGTGAAGCGCTGTCGCCCCGCCAATTGTGCAATACTTCGGTGTAAATAAGGTGCAAAGCTCACCCCCCCCCCCCCCAGTACACACTCGCAGCACAAATATCAGACAATACACCAATGGCGAGTAAATAATTTCAACTTTATAGTTATTTCTTAAGTGATGGGCTACTAGAAACAAATAACCTAAAGGCGCCAAATCAGTAAGTTTATCAGTTTGTGCGCATAATATTTTAATACATTGGAGCTCACGCCTCCGGTTCCATCCACAACGACGTTCCGAGTCTTCGGCCACCGTCCGAACCTCCGACGTCCAGTATCCGCCGCTCTGGAACCTCTGTTCGTTCCTCACACGTACGTCCTCCTCGCTCGCCTCCCGCAAAAGACCGCAAACTCCCGCTTAGCTCACATATACAAGCCAGCATAACAATTCTCAATTGTTAATACCCCCTCACCTACAGTTATAGTCAACATGGCTTTGTGAAGGGCAGACCGTGACTCACGAGCCTGATTGAGTTTTTTGAAGAGGTAACAAAAGTAATTGATGAGGGTAAGGCAGTGTATGTGGTCTACATGGATTTTAGCAAAGCATTTGACAAGGTCCCTCATGAGAGACTCATCCAGAAAGTCATGAGGCATGGGATAAGTGGAACCTTGGCTGCTTGGATAAAAAATTGGCTTAAAGGAAGAAAGCAGAGGGTATTTGCGGAAGGAAAGTACTCTGCCTGCAGGTTGGTGACTGGTGGAGTGCCACAGGGATCTGTCCTGGGACCCCTGATATTTGCGATTTTTGTAAATGAGCTGTATGTAGAAGCGGAAAGAAGGGTGAGTAAGTTTGCAGATGACACGAAGATTGGAGGAGTTGTGGATGGAGCTGTAGGTGGTCGAAGGTTACAAGAGGATATAGATAGGCTGCAGAGTTGGGCAGAAAAATGGCAGATGGAGTTCAATCCAGACAAGTGTGAGGTGATGCATTTTGGAAGGACAAACCAGAGGAATGAGTACAGGATTAATGGTCGGTTACTTAAGAGTGTGGATGAACAAAGGGACCTTGGTGTTCAAATCCATACGTCCCTCAAGGTCGTTGCACAGGTTAATAGGGTGTTTAAGAAGGCCTATGGGTTGCTAGACTTCATTAACAGGGCGATTGAGTTCAAGAGTAGAGAGGTTATGTTGCAACTCTATAAATCTCTGGTGAGACCGCACGGATTGTGTTCAATTCTGGTCACCTTATTATAGGAAGGATGTGGAAGCTATGGAGAGGGTGCAGAGGAGATTTACCAGGATGTTTCCTGGATTGGAGAACAAGTCATATGAAGCAAGGTTAGCAGAGCTGGGACTTTTCTCTTTGGAGCGTAGAAGAATGAGAGGGGACTTGATAGAGGTCTACATGATTATGGGAGGCATAGATAGGGTGGATAGTCAGTACCTGTTTCCCAGGGCACCAATAGCAAACGCCAGAGAGCAAAGGGACAAAATTAAGGGAGGGAACTTTAGCGGGGACATCGGGGTAAGTTTTTTACACAGAGGGTTGTGAGTGCCTGGAATGACTTCCCAGGGATGGTGGTGGAGGCTAAAAAATTAGGGGTATTTAAGAGCCTCTTGGACAGGCACATGGATGAAAGAAAAATAGAGGGTTATGGGGTAGTGTGGGTTTAGTACTTTTTTTAAGGATTATATGGGTCGGCACAACATGGAGGGCTGAAGGGCTGTGTCGTGGTGTTCTATGGTTCTATGGTTCTATAACCCAAACATTCCAGATACAGAAACCCATCACAGCATTAAGTAACATTACAGAGAAGCTATTTCATTACAGCAATACAGAGAAGCCATTTTGTTATCCTGAACAGTTAACACCACAGTTAATGGAACTGATAGCCCTACATTTATTTCATTCCATCTGTTCTTCATTGCGGCTGCATGGCTTATGGATCAACTTCAACAACTTTAAAACGATAGGGTGTGTTACACCCACCTTCTGTCAGGATATACTATGGCGCAGTATGGTCGTCCCCGTTTTCGACTTTACTGGTTGAAATGGGAAAATTGCCTTACAATCACGGAGACTGCAGTTGAGGTAACATACTGGATTAACTAGAATTGGCAAAGAAATGTTCATCCTATTAAAGCTGGGGACATCACGCGAAGAAGGGTTTTGGCTTAAGGTGTCTAGGATGTTATTACACTTTTGAGCTTTCAACAGAAAAAGAGAAGCAGTGAGTCTTGCCAATTCCCTACACCACACTCTAGTCCGGTTTGTGTCGGGTCGCTCCTTAAACCCCGCCCTATTTCGTCACATCAGCCAATTATTCAAAGTGCAAGCAGAGACTGGTTGACATTGCATTGGCCAACCAGCATTAGACTAGATCCCCTGCCGTCTTGGGGAAATGTTGGGCTCTTAGTTTAGTTGGCGGGAATGGGAATAGTATTCTCAAACCAATGTGTGTGCGGCATTCCGGAGTAGTTAATTGACTGACGTCTGGCCGGGGCAATAAGGTACTGTTTCTACAGTACAGCGCTCTGCCACTACCCCGCCACATTCACCCACACACACGCCTAATATCCCAGAGCTGCCTGTCGATTGGACAATCCGTCGGACAATGACTCCTAGGAGATCAGGCGGTGGATGTGAGGAGCTGGAGACGGGGCTGGAAACTGCGGCCGCCTCTCGCTTGGGCTCAGGAAGCGACTTTATTGATGAACTGAAACACGGAGTGGAACGGATATTTCACCGCGCTGATCGCCTGCTCCCTGAATTTCGACTGAGTCACCGCGTAAATAAATGTGTTCGTGCAGCAGCTGAAATTCCTCAGCAAAATCCCGACGTAGTGAAAGATCCATTCAGAATCATTGAATTCGAATCCTTTTCCTGAGACCTGATAATATATGAAATTTACAGCGTGTGTCATCCACAGGAGGATGAAGCTGCCGGAGAGGGTGAAGAGTAAAACCACAAACCTCCTCCTGCTCTCCATCTCCGGATCACTGCGGTTCTCCCCCTTGCTCTGACACTTCAGCCCCTTACGGACCCGACTGGCCACTAAAATGTGCCTGACTGTCAGAGCGTTGAGCAGCAGGATCACAGCGAAAGGGAAGAACGGAGTTAAAACCGTATCGAGCCAGTCATACCCTACCCACCCGGGGTCAGTGAAATAATTTTCCTTGGCCATACAGAACCACGGTACATTATCGATGATCACTCTGGGTTTCCGCGTGAAGTATTTCGGAACGTTTTTCAAACAGGAGAGTACGCCGGTTGTTGTTATAACCACAGCCGCAGTTTTCCCGGTGCAATATTTTGTTTTCAGTTTCTGGCAGCAAATGGCGACAAACCGATCAAAGGTGAAGTTGACGGTGAACCAGACAGAACAGTGTGTGGCTGTGAATTTTCGTACACCGATAACACTGCACACAGGGGTGATGTCTAGAAAACTCCACGGGAAGAAATAGTTTCTGATTTGGTGCAAAATAATCTGGGTGAAAATGGTCAGTAGATCAGCCGCTGCCATGGCCACCAGGTAGCGAGTGGTGCAGGTAGAGAGGCCGCACTTTGCCCGGTACAGGATCACAATCGCCACTACATTCACTGCAGAGAGAGAGAGAGAGAGAGAGAGAGAGAGAGAGGGAGGGAGGGAAAGAGAGAGGGGGGAGGGTGTATAAGGGGAAGAGGAAGGAGGAGGGGGGAAAGGAGAGGCGGAGAGGGAGGGAGAAAGAGAGAAACGGAACATTACTGAGCACAATCTCCGGGGTTTAACACAGGGTCGTGTTTCAGCTACAGATTGGGAGTTCTAAAGTACGTGACGCCTAATGATCTGACATCAGACACGGATCACACTCTCTCTGACATGCCTTCTTCAGTGTGGAGATAAGACATTGTGTCGGCGATAAAAGCGATTTGCATGTGTGAGAACGATCGGTACTCATTCCGGTTCCAGGCGCTGATGGGGCCGGTTCCGTTGATTTAATCCGTGACTAATTAGGCCTCTGGAAACTGCATCTGATGAGGCAGAGAAGGGACACAGAGGGGAGTAACAGGTACTAAATACTGGAGCACCTCAACTGGTATTGCAGCATTCATAGAATTCAACAAATTCTCTTTTCGGACCGAGACCCTTCTTCTGGACGAAGTAGTGCCCCGATTTAAGACGGTCTCAGAGGGGAAACAGAAGCAACTTCGTAACCTTAATGATTCCGTTAATGGATTAATTCTGTAGCACAGCTCAATTTGACAGCACAGGTCAACAGATCTGTGGACACTGGTTCAGGTGATCAGATACAATTTTTGACTAACAGTGGCATCCGACTGTGACACACTCCAGAGGGAGACATGCAGCAAAGAACCAGCGATTCTCTCTAATCAATAATTGCTAGATAGTGAAATTCGCAATGTAAACCCTTCCCAGTCACACCTTCCCAGAGAGATGCCTCTCCCCAGCACTGAGACAACTCTGGACAAAGTCCCGATAAAGGCAATAAAACGTTTGAGTCGATCCCGTGAGTCAGAGGAGAGTGAGGGATTTAGTTCCGCTTGTCATTAAATATGGAAATTCTGAAGGTGAAATGATAGGATCGGTATGTCTGAATGGTATTTGTACAATGATCACCAAGATGAAAGCTCGTCAAATGAACATAAACAGATTCACATCGGTTAACACACAGAAATACTAAACATGAATTGCTCTGCTCACTCACCAGGAGCTCCAATGACGGCAATGAACACGTACAATATTCTATGCGCACTCAGGTACCGATCCAACATTGCAGACATTTTCTCTGTCCAGTGATCTGTCCCCCGTGGAACGGGCGATCTCTCGATGTTAAAGCCTCACATGCCTGGGGTTTTTAATCGCCTTTAGCGACTCCACAGGGACAGATTTCAACAGATTAAAAATAAAGCTTTACTTATTATTTACAAACTGATTACAACAGACCGGTGCAATTCCCGCGGTGACAGGTTCAGAATAATTTCGTGACTTTATTTTTAGACCGTTTGTGTGAGTTTGTTTGGCCCAACAAAGGTATCTGAGCCTACTGAGCCATCATCAATTACAAACAAGAGAAAATCTGCAGATGTTGGAAATCCAAGCAACACGCACAACATGCTGGTGGAACTCAGCAGGTCATCTCCTTACTTTGACTTCTCAACTTTCTTTCCATGCCTGCCGAGGGGTTCCGTGCCGAAACGTCGTCAACACTCTTTATCATAGTTGCTGCCTGGCCTGCTGAGTTCCTCCAGCATTTTGTTCGTGTTGCTGTCATCAACTAAACGTGCTACCTCCGTAAATATGTACTTCCAAGGAATCATTTGTCAAATACAAAATATTGAAATAAATTATATCATTTTACCATTCTCCTCAAGAGTATAACCCCTTTCTGTATTTTGTGTTTGGGGGATCCTACCGAGAGGACCCTCAAGAAAAAGTTTGTTTGCGGTCATGAATAAATACTTTCATATATACACGAGACCCTCAAATTTCTTCAGTGATTTAGTCACAGTCAGAATATTTGGAGGCTCGTCCAGGACCTTCCCCAACCCTAATGCATGGACATCAAACTCAGCAGTCCCATATTTGCGGACAAATGGCTTTAAAAGGCAAGAACAGCGTTTAAAGTGCATTTATTTTGAAAGCATCTGTCGGTGAATAACCTTGAGATTCGACACACCTCCAAAAACGCAGGGACTCCTAAAACCCTGTGTGACCCCCAAATCCGTGTGCACTCCAAACCACCTGATGCCAACAAATGGTAGTGAACCCGAAATCCATGCACACCCAAGATGCAGATTAGATTATCCCAGAGCAAAAATCATTTCAAACAGCTCGCATACTTGTTTCTACGTTAAAATAGCGAAAATGTAGTTCAGTGTTTAAATCTCATTTATTATTAAAATATCTGTAATACGTGCGCACCCCCGAACCCAAAGTGAGTCCACCCTAGTGCCTTATAAATCTTCAGCACCACATCTCTGCACTTATATTCTCGACCTTCGAAATGAATGCTATATTTCATTTGCATTGTTCACCAACGACTCAACCTGGAAGTTAACCCTTTGGGTGTTCTGCAGAAGGATTCGTAAATCCCTTGAAATTTCAGATGTTTGGATTTTCTCCTTTCTTAGAGGAAATTCTGCGCGTATATTTTTTCGACCAAGCTTCATGGCCATGTATTTTCCAACATTTTATTTCTTTTGCGACCTTCTTGCATATTATCCTGGTTTGCCTGATTCCTTTTCTAGTCTTTATATTACACCAATACGACCTTCCCATCCTCCAATTTTCGTATCATGTGTGTGCATGTCTATAATTGTCTGGCATCTGACTGCCTGTGTGTGTGTCTAGTGCGATTGTGTAGGTCTATTTGCTGTGTGTGTCTGTATCTGTTATGTTGCGTGCCTGATCCTGTCGTGTTTTAGTCGGATTCTACTGTCTGTTGAGTGTGCACGAGTCCGTGAATGTCGTGTGTGTCTGCCTGTGAATTTGTATGCGTGTTGTGTGTGTGTGTGTGTGTGTGTGTGTGTGTGTGTGTGTGTGTGTGTGTGTGTGTGTGTGTGTGTGAGTGTGTGTGTGTGTGTGTGTGTGTCTGAGAGAGAGAGAGAGAGAGAGAGAGAAAGAGAGAGAGTGATTCTATTTCTCTGTGTGCGTGCTTGTGTCCGTGCCCAGGTGTGTCTGTGTGTTTGAGTTTCCATTCAAACATTAAATTAACTTTATTATTAAAGTAAGTTCATCTCACCTTCTACTACCTTGATTCACGTTCAGTGGCGAAGATAAATGCAACAATATCCACGAGAATCTACACACAAAGACTGCCAAACTAATAATATCCACACGGATTTGGGGGTACAAATGATTTCGGGGCTCTGACAATTTGTGGTGACTGCGAGTATGCATTTGTGACGAGTCTCAAAGTTATTTCATTGATAGATTGTTTAATAACTTTGAACTCTGTGCTTGCTTTTTTAATGTGGAGGCAGTCATTTTGTGAAGTAGTTGGAATAATTCTTTTGGGATAATCTAACTAGCATGTGGGTTTATCAGCGGGTTACGGGATGTGCATAGGTGCGCATACGGATTTGGAGGCGCGCCTGGATTTTGGGTTCATCACGGATGTAGGGCGTCTGCAGATTTGGAGATTTGACTAATCTCAATTTTTTAAATTTATAGATACGTTAATAATAAATCTAATTTGAACTTTGACCTCAGCTCATGCTTTTTATGGTTGTGATCTGTTTCCTCTGGGATAATCTGAGGGGTTGTCAGCGCGTTTTTGGTGCACATTTTGCTCCTGGGGTGCGCTCTCATTTAACGATGAGCGTATATTTGGGAGGGCACATTTGGGAGTGGGTTGTCGAACATGGAAGTGAACACGGATTTGTTGATGTGCGCAGATTTAGGGATGAGTTCTCAAACATGGGGTACACATGGATTTGGGGTTACACACAGATCAGCATGTCTCGGCGTATCAAGATTTGCGCACGAATTTTGTGTTGCATGCGGATTTTTAATGTCAAGGCAGCCATTTTCCTAACTATTTGAAATTATTCCGGCTCAGGAACCATCTAATATGCATGGGGGTGGCAGGGGATTGGGGTGCGCACTGATGTGTGGATACGCGCAGATTTAGGGTAACGTTGCTGATTATGGGGTTCACACAGATTTGGTGTGCGCAGATTCAGAGGTGTGTTATCGAATTTGGAATTTGACATTATTTTGCGTGTTTTAGTGAGGAGACAGCCATTTTGAGAACTGCTGGAAATGACTGATTCTGAGATAATCTAATGTGGGGTTGTCAGCGGGTTTGAGCACACATGGATTTTGGGGTGCACACTTGTTTGAGGATGTGCGCAGATTCAGGGATGTGCCATTGAACGCGTAGGTGCACACGATGTCGGTGCATTTGGGGGAGTGACGAATCTGAAGATTAATTCGTTTATAAATACTTCATGAATAAATCTATAAGTGCACTTTAAACTAATCTTTGTCCTTGATATTTCTTTAAGATAATTTTTTGAACTGTTTGAAATGTTTTTTTTCTCTGTGATAACAACTTGTTAATGTGGGGGGTCAGCTCGTTTGCAGATGTACAGGGATTTGGGGATGTGTGCAGTTACATGGGTTGTCCACAAATATGGGGGTGCATGGTCTTGTGGGGTTGCAGACGCATTTTTAGATGTCGGTAGATGTGGTGTTGTTACAAATCTCTAGAGTGCTTGTAAGATCGAAACTTTATTAATAAACGCACATTAAATTATGTACTTTGTTCTTACTGTATTTTCTTAAGGCGGAGACTGTTATTTTGTGGAGTGTTTGAAATTATTTTTGCTCATTGATAATATAACGTGCATGTGGGATTTTCAGCCGGTTTCAGGGTGCGCGTAGATTTGAGGGTCTCGCGGATTCCGGGTTGTGCAAGGATCCGGGGCGCAAACGGTTTTGGGGATGTGCACAGTTTTCTGGGTGCGCCAGATTTGAGTCTGTTGATGGTTTGGGTGCGGGTCTGGGGGAGGCGGGTGTCGGTTAGCAAACCTCAGGGTGGTTGCATTCAGAGAAACTTGAATAATAAATGCACTTTGAACGTTTATCTTTGTTCTATTTATCATTTAAATATGACCAGGTCTTTACCCGGGAAGATATGGAACCTTCATCTTTTCCTGATCTACCGCCCAGCCCGTATATTGATCTGCCTCCTATCGAAATTGAGGTTGACGGTGTCAACAAGTTACTGCACAGCATCAATACGACAAAAGCTATCGGGCCAGACCAGATTCAGAATCAGGCCCTCAAGATCGCAGCTGAAGAACTGGCTCCTGTTCTGCAGTTTATCTTCCAGCAGTCGCTCGACTCAAGTGATCTTCCTCTGGATTGGAGGAAGCCAAACATCACCCCTCTCTTTAAAAAGGATTCAACCACCAACCCAGCAAATTATCGTCCTGTTTCATTAACAAGCACTTGCTGCAAACTCTTGGAGCATTTAATTGACAGCGATCTGATGAGGCGCCTGAGCAGACATAACATTCCTGCTGACAGCGATCTGATGAGGCACCTGAGCAGACATAACATTCCTGCTGACAGCGATCTGATGAGGCACCTGAGCAGACATAACATTCCTGCTGACAGCGATCTGATGGGCCACCTGAGCAGACATAACATTCCTCCTGACAGCGATCTGATGGGGCACCTGAGCAGACATAACATTCCTGCTGACAGCGATCTGATGAGGCACCTGAGCAGACATAACATTCCTGCTGACAGCGATCTGATGAGGCACCTGAGCAGACATAACATTCCTGCTGACAGCGATCTGATGGGGCACCTGAGCAGACATAACATTCCTGCTGACAGCGATCTGATGAGGCACCTGAGCAGACATAACATTTCTGCTGACAGCGATCTGATGAGGCACCTGAGCAGACATAACATTCCTGCTGACAGCGATCTGATGAGGCACCTGAGCAGACATAACATTCCTGCTGATAGCGATCTGATGGGGCACCTGAGCAGACATAACATTCCTGCTGACAGCGATCTGATGGGGCACCTGAGCAGACATAACATTCCTGCTGACAGCGATCTGATGAGGCACCTGAGCAGACATAACATTCCTGCTGACAGCGATCTGATGAGGCACCTGAGCAGACATAACATTCCTGCTGACAGCGATCTGATGAGGCACCTGAGCAGACATAACATTCCTGCTGACAGCGATCTGATGAGGCACCTGAGCAGACATAACATTCCTGCTGACAGCGATCTGATGGGGCACCTGAGCAGACATAACATTCCTGCTGACAGCGATCTGATGGGGCACCTGAGCAGACATAACATTCCTGCTGACAGCGATCTGATGGGGCACCTGAGCAGACATAACATTCCTGCTGACAGCGATCTGATGGGGCACCTGAGCAGACATAACATTCCTGCTGATAGCGATCTGATGGGGCACCGGAGCAGACATAACATTCCTGCTGACAGCGATCTGATGGGGCACCGGAGCAGACATAACATTCCTGCTGATAGCGATCTGATGGGGCACCTGAGCAGACATAACATTCCTGCTGACAGCGATCTGATGGGGCACCGGAGCAGACATAACATTCCTGCTGACAGCGATCTGATGGGACACCTGAGCAGACATAACATTCCTGCTGACAGCGATCTGATGAGGCACCTGAGCAGACATAACATTCCTGCTGACAGCGATCTGATGGGGCACCTGAGCAGACATAACATTCCTGCTGACAGCGATCTGATGGGGCACCGGAGCAGACATAACATTCCTGCTGACAGCGATCTGATGGGGCACCTGAGCAGACATAACATTCCTGCTGACAGCGATCTGATGGGGCACCTGAGCAGACATAACATTCCTGCTGATAGCGATCTGATGAGGCACCTGAGCAGACATAACATTCCTGCTGACAGAGATCTGATGGGGCAACTGAGCAGACATAACATTCCTGCTGACAACCAGCATTGTTTTTAGGAAGCAGAGATCATGCGAGACTCAACTTATCCTGACAACAATTGACCTGGCCAAAAGCTTTGATAACGATGTCACCATTGATTTAGTAGTGCTCGGGTTCTCTAAAGCATTCAGTGTCATTCCCCAACAACGAGTACCTCGGAAGCTCGACTTCCACGGTGTTCGTTTTAATGCTAAAAGATGGATTTCCAGTTTCTTGACCAAACGTCTTCAGCGTGTGTGCGCGAATGGAAAAAGCTCTGAATGGCGTCCGTTATGAAGTGGTACATCCCAGGGGCACAGTGGCGGGCCCGTATTTGTTTTCATTTTACATTAATGACATCCACGAAAAAGTCACAAGCACCACTAGACTTTTTGCTGAAGACTGTGTGATAAACCGTCCAATTAGGTCAGCTGATGGTGAAGATGCTCTCCAAAAAGTTCTTGATAGTATGGTTGAGTTGTCACAACGATGGGGCACAGTTCAATCCTTCCAAATCTGAAACCACGCGCGTCACCAGGAAGAGAAAACCAGGTAAAACATCAAATAAAATCCCAGGTGTCAGCCTTGAAGCAACCAAACAGATCAAGTACCTTGGCATCAAACTCCAGAATGATCTGCGTTGGGATGGTCAGGCGCATCATGCAGCAGTGAATGCAACAGGAGTCCTGAAGTTTCCGAGAGGCAATTTTCATCCTTGTTCAACTTCGGCCAAGGAGAAGTTGTACCTCAGCCTTGTTAGGCCACATCTGGAATATACAGCTGCTGTACGGGACCTGTTACGAATGCAGCAGCAATGAATATGAAACTGAGAGAGGTTTTAAAACAAAACCCGAGACTTACTAACCTCTGCTCAAGCTTAGAAAAGTAAATAAACAACTAACTTATCCGGAAGCAAACAGCAAGGCGGCACGAACATTCAAACTTCGAAACTGTTCTTAACGAGTTCTCATCCAAGCACAGACTCAGAAGTCCATGTGATTTATACAGTCAGTAAGGAGAGACTTCCCCGAAACAAACGATTCCTTCGAAGTACCGACGACCTGCCGATCCCACAGCCGGGAGATGCCTTGTTCGCAAAAATCACGAGGAAATAAAAGGAACTGACCTTTTGACTGGAGGGTGGTCACTGTACAAACCTTTCTGACTTTGCAGCGGTTCAACTCAAATGTACATGCCACAATTCCTGAACGAAGTATAAAAAAAATGTCGATCATTCCCAAGACGCTGAACGACATTAATTTTATCCAATCCTTTGAACTCGGATAATTCCTGTAATGCCTTCACTCTCCGATACTGGACTGTAAGGAGAAAACAAATAAACGTGTAACAAACGAAACCGGTGAAGCCTCACACCTCCGACCGGGAACAACAACGTTGCAGAAAAATTAAAATGAGAACTCCGTCACAAACCGCGCGTTGCTTTGAATCTGGTTTAGAGCCTGCCATCACGTGACATAACATCACCCCACGGTCATAAGACAATTACATCATCCCACTGTCCCGTGTTCAATCTGTGGGTATGTATCAGACATAAACAAAAACACTTCTTCCTTCGAGCGAGTCCAAAGTCAGGCAGCCCGATTTGTCACAAATACCTATGAGAGAGAAACGAGTGTTACCTAACTTTTGAATTCACTAAAGTAGAACTCTGTCCAAGATAGACGAGAAGCGCACCGTCTGACCTGTTTTTACATAACGTTAAATGGTCAGTTAGACTTAGATGGCCAATCCTAATCCAAACCCAAACCTATTCGGAGCAGACGAGGGCAATCATTTCAATTTGAAATACTAACTACCAAGTCAGATGTGTACAGAAATTCATTCTTCCCCCACACAATTAAAGCATGGAATAATCTTCATCCTACCATTGTCATCAAACCCAATTAAATTTAAGACAGCTCTTCTTCTTCTTCTTCTTCAAAAATACCCTTCTAAAGTCCACTCTGTGCCCCAAGAACCAGGAACCAAGCTGGGGGTACGTGCGGATGCCGGGATGTACGCAGATTTATATATGTGTCGGCTCATATTGGTACCCAAAGATCTGTGGGTGTCCCTGGATGTGGGGTTGTGACGAATCTCAAGGCTGTTTGATTTACAAATTCTGTATTAACGAATGTCGAGTGTCGGTGCTTTTGGAGGAGTGGCGAATATCAAGATTGTTTCATTTATAGATTCTTTATTAATTTATCTATAAACGCATTTAAGCTGAAAGTTGTTTTCACTATTTCTTTAAAGCGGAGGTAGCGATTTTGTGAACTGTTTGAAATTATTTTTTTCCCTCTAGGATAAGGAAACGTGAAAATGCGGGTGTCAACGCGTTTGTGGGTGTGCACAGATTTCTGGATGTGTGCAGATTTAAGGGTGTGCCGTCGAAGATAGTGATCATCACGGACATGGGTGTGTACACAGATCAGGGGGTGTTAGTGGATGAGGGGTCGTGAGAAATCACAAAATAGTTTTTTTCTATCCATACTTCTTCATAAAATAATTTTTAATAATATTGTCCGATTTTGAACAATGTTCCAGCCCTATATCATTAAGGCGGGGGCACCTGTTTTGTGAACTGTTTGAAATAATTCATTCGCTGGAATAATCAAATGTGCATATGGGTGCGTCAGCGGGTTTTGGGATGTACATTGCTTTGGGAATGCGTGCAGATTTAGGTCGTGTCGGCAAAAAGCTGGGGGTGCACAGGCATGTCGGATGTGCAGTGATGTCGGGGTGCCGGTGGATGCAGTGATGTCGGGGTGCCGGTGGGTGCAGGGATGTCGGGGTGCCGGTGGGTGCAGTGATGTCGGGGTGCCGGTGGATGCAGTGATGTCGGGGTGCCGGTGGGTGCAGGGATGTCGGGGTGCCGGTGGGTGCAGTGATGTCGGGGTGCCGGTGGGAGCAGTGATGTCGGGGTGCCGGTGGATGCAGTGATGTCGGGGTGCCGGTGGGTGCAGGGTTGTGACGGATATCAGGATAGTTTTAGTTTAAATTGCTTATTAATAAAATCACTTTCAATTTGAACTTTGTTCTTTCTGTTTTCTACGCTAGAGGCAAATAGTTTGTGAACTGTTTTGAAATTATTTTGCTTAACGCTAATCTAAGGTGCATGTGGTTATGGGAGTGCGAAACGATTTGGGTTGCAAAGGGATTTTGGGCCCGTGCGGATTTGTGGACGTGCGCAGATTTAGGGGTGCTTTGGCGATTATGGGTGCGCACGGATTTGGGGGTGTTGAAGCATTGCACGGGGCTGGGGTGGGGGGGGGGGGTGAGTCACCAATCTCAAGGATGTTTCTTTCATAGAAACGTTAATAATAATTTCACTTTGAACCTTGAAAATTATTTTGTGAACAGCTTGAAATAATTCTTGCTCTGGGATAATCTCATGCGCATGTGGGAGTGTCAGCTGGTCAAAGGCACAGACAGAGCGGACAGCCCGAGGATTAAAGGCCTAATAGCAGAAAACATGTATTCAAGGTGAAAGGGGAAACCCGGCCGCATTAGTCCTGTTTTGCACTGTTTATTTATTTTGTGATTTAGTGTAATTTAGTATATTTTTTCCTGACTGCTGCTGTATAATATATAGCTAGATAGATAGATAGATAGATAGATAGATAGATAGATAGATAGATAGATAGATAGATAGATAGATAGATAGATAGATAGATAGATAGATAGATAGATAGATAGATAGATAGATAGATAGATAGATAGATTGATAGATACACACACAAGATAGCTATTTTAGGATATAGATTGTATTTTTCTTCACCATCTCTTCACTTTATCTTCACCATCTACACCTCGGACTTCAACTACTGCACACAGTCATGCCATCTTCAGAAGTTTTCTGATGACTCTGCCATAGTTGGATGCATCAGCAAGGGAGATGAGGCTGAGTACAGAGCTACGGTGGGAAACTTTGTCACATGGTGTGAGCAGAATCATCTGCAGCTTAATGTGAAAAAGACTAAGGAGCTGGTGGTGGACCTGAGGAGGGCTAAAGCACCGGTGACCCGTGGGTACAAATACCTGTGGATACGAGTTTACAATAAACTGGACTGGTCAAAGAACACTGAGGCTGACGACAAGAAGGGTCAGAGCCGTCTCTACTTCCTGAGGAGACCGAGGTCCTTTACCATCTGCCGGACGATGCTGAGGGTGTTCTACGAGTCTGAGGTGGCCAGTGCTATCATGTTTGTTGTTGTGTGCTGGGGCAGCAGGCTGAGGGTAGCAGACTCCAACAGAGTCAACAAACTCATTCGTAAGGCCAGTGATGTTGTGGGGGTGGAACTGGACTCTCTGACAGTGGTGGCTCAAAAGAGAATGCTGTCCAAGTTGCATGCAATCTTGGACAACGTCTCCCATCCACTCCATAATGTACTGGTTAGGCACAGGAGTACATTCAGCCAGAGACTCATTCCACCGAGATGCAACACTGAGTGTCATAGGAAGTCATTCCTGCCTGTGGCCATCAAACTTTCCAACTGCTCCATCGGAGTGTCAGACACCCTGAGCCAATAGGCTGCTCCTGGACTAATTTCCACTTGGCATAATTTACATATTATTATTTAATTATTTATGGTTTTATATCGCTATATTTCTACACTATTCTTGGTTGGTGCGACTGTAACGAAACCCAATTTCCCTCGGGATCAATAAAGTATGTCTGTCTGTCTGTATACATTTCTCTGATATTGAGAGTGGTGAATGGGGTTGCTGTGGTGTTGTCCAAATTGTGGGTGCTCTCTGCGCCAGCAGAGGAGGCTGTGGACTGATGTGTTGGAGTGGGAATGGGAAGCAGAATGGAAATGTGAGGGTTTATTTGATGTCCAGCATCTGCAGACTTTCTCCTGTTTGAGGTTACACTCAGATGAGGTGCGTTCACAATTGGTGGAAAATCAGAGCGTGCGGTCCTTTGACTCTCTGTGGTCTGCTGTACGAAATCGTCAACCGCTGGATGAATGTCACACCGACACACACAAACAGTGGTGAGCTGCGTCTGATGGTTTTTGAAACAATGTTCCCTTCGCTGGATGAATGTCACACCGACACACACAAACTGTGGTGAGCTGCGTCTGATGGTGTTTGAAACAATGTTCCCTTCGCTGGATGAATGTCACATCGACACACACAAACAGTGGTGAGCTGGGTCTGATGGTGTTTGAAACAATGTTCCCTTCGCTGGATGAATGTCACACCGACACAGACAAACAGTGGTGAGCTGCGTCTGATGGTGTTTGAAACAATGTTCCCTTCGCTGGATGAATGTCACATCGACACACACATACTGTGGTGAGCTGCGTCTGATGGTGTTTGAAACAATGTTCCCTTCGCTGGATGAATATCACACCGACACACACAAACAGTGGTGAGCCGGGTCGGATGGTGTTTGAAACAATGTTCCCTTCGCTGGATGAATGCTGCTCGCAATTTACACGCGTTAGTAGAATGGCATTATCCATTGTTTACAATTAATTTACTAAATCAATCACAATCTGTCACCGCAGGGATTGCCGTGTCTGACGTCATCGGTTAGGAAATAGTTTAAAAATCTTTATTTTAAAATCCTTCCCCGTGGAGTCGCTGAATGGTATTAAAAACCCAAGGCTTATGCTGCCTTAACATTTCATTCAGAGAGATCGGCTGTCGCATTGGGGAGCGAATCACTGGACGGAGAAAATGCCTTCCATGTTGGATAGCTACAGGATTGTACAGAAAATATTGTATATGTTCATTGCCGTCACTGGAGTTCCTGGTGAGTGCGCTGCCTTCGCGTTCGGTATTTCTGACTGTTAACCTTTGTGAACGCTTTATGATCGTTTTACAAGCCTCCGGCTTGATGACATGTACGATCATTGGACACATATCCGTCAGAGATATCAGTTCTGTCAATTCAACATGCTGAGTTTTCATATGTAATGACAAGCGAAAGAAGATGTCTGTCTGTCTTCTGCCACAAGGGATGGTCTCGAACGTTGTCCTTGCATTTACTGAGCAGCTGTTCCGAAGTGGTATCAGTGGTGGAGACAGGCAGCTCTCAGGGAAGATCTGACAGGAAAGGCTTTAATGGGAATTATTCCGGATTTTTGCCGGGAGGGTTTTATATCGTGATGTTCACTGAGTTATTGATCAAATTGAACACCTAATCTTGTGCTTCATGTTTCACCGTTTTGTCTCTCCCAGCAGCATTCCACTGCCTGTTGGTCAATAATAGGGTTTGATCATCTGTACCAGGGTCCACAGACCTGGTGCCCTGTGTTATCGAATTGAACTGCGCACTGGAATGAGTCCGTTAATGGAGGCACTCCGCCTTTCGTTACTAAGTTGAGAATTGGGGCAAGGCTTCGCCATGACGATGAGTCTCGCCCCGAAACGTTCAGTGCCGGTTCACTTGGAGAAATGCTTCTTGAGCTGCTGAGTCCTCCAGTACTTGTGAGCGTTGCTTCTTTCCGGATCCCTCCTCAGCCCTGTTTATAGAGGCCTAGTCAGGCACGGTTAAATCAGAGAATCCGGCTCCGTCAGCGACCAGAATCGGATATGCACCGTTTTAACTTCGGTGACTTGTCACACATCTTTGGCTGAAAACTGATGCTGCTGATTGCCAGAGTATATGAGTTCAGTAATGTCTGCAATCTCTCTCTCTCTCTCTCTCTCTCTCTCTCTCTCTCTCTCTCTCTCTCTCTCTCTCTCTCTCTCTCTCTCTCTCTCTCTCTCTCTCTCTCTCTCTCTCTCTCTCTCTCTCTCTCTCTCTCTCTCTCACCCTCCAGTGAATGTAGTGGCGATTGTGATCCTGTCCCGGGGAAAGTGCGGCCTCTCTACCTGCACCATTCGCTACCTGGCAGCGGCGGATCTACTGATTATTGTCGTCGAGGTCATTTTGTATCGAATGAAAAAAATATTACTTTATGTCCAGTTTTCTTTTGAGCATCACCCCGTGTGTTAATTGCTACAGTATATTTCAGTAATGTCTGCAATTTTTCTCTCTCTCCCCCACCTCTCTCTCTATCTCTCTCTCCAGTAAATTTCGTGACGATTGTGATCCTATCCCGGGGAAAGTGCGGCCTCTCTACCTGCACCACTCGCTACCTGGTGGCCATGGCAGCGGCGGATCTACTGACTATTGTCTTCGAGGTCATTTTGTATCGGATAAAAAAAAATTACCTTCTATCGTGGTTTCTGAACATCACCCCCGTGTGCAGTGCTATCGAGGCACTGAGGTTCGTCGTCACATACTGTTCTGTCTGGTTCACCGTCACTTTCACCTTTGATCGGTTTGTCGCCATTTGCTGCCAGAAGCTGAAAACAAAATTTTGCACCGGGAAAACTGCGACTGTGGTTCTAACAACAACCTGCGTATTATCTAGTCTGAACAACGTTCCCCGCTTCTTTATATGGAAACCCAGAGCGATTATTGACAATGTACCGTGGCTTTGTAAACTTAAGAGCAATTATTTCACTGACCCCGGGTGGGTAGGGTATGCTTGGCTCGATACGGTTTTAATTCCGTTCCTCCCTTTCGTTATGATCCTCCTGCTCAACGCTCTGACAGTCAGACACATTTTAGTGGCCAGTCGCGTCCGTAAGGGGCTGAAGGGTCAGAGCAAGGGGGAGAACCGCAGTGACCCTGAATTGGAGAGCAGGAAGAGGTCTGTGGTTTTACTCTTCACCCTCTCCGGCAGCTTCATCCTCCTGTGGATGACCTGCGTTGTGAATTTCGTATATTACCAGGTCAGAGGAAATGGTTTCAATTTCAATGATTCCGAATGGATATTTCACGACGTCGGCGTTTTGTTGAGGAATTTCAGCTTGTGCACCAACACATTTATTTACGCGGTGACTCAGTCGAAATTCAGAGAACAGGTCATCAGCGCGGTGAAATACCCTGTCATCTTTTTGCTTCAGTTGATTAATAAAGACGCGCCCTGAGCGCAACCGAGATACAGCTTCAGTGGATCTAGCCCGGGCTCCAGATCGTCACGTTCACTGTCTCGTCTCCAAGCTATTTCTCTCGGACGGTTGTCCCATCGACATGCATGTTGGGAGCAGCGGGCATATGGCTCACAAGAGGATAACGAGAAAGATTGTCCGTGTGTGTCAGAGAGTGTGTGAGGGAGAGAGAGAACAGCAGAAAATACTTCAACACTGAGAATCGGGTATACTCTGTCCACTCTATCTATGCCTTTCATAATCTTTTAAACCTCGATCAGATCTCCCCTCAGCCTCCAACGATCCAGGCGAAACAAATGAAGTCTGTCCAGACTCTCGTGATATGTCCTCTAAACCAGCCAGTGACCTTGCAAATCTCTTCTCCACCCTCCCCAAAACATCCTTTTTATAGCGGGGTGACCACAGCTCTATGCAATACTCCAATTCCGGCCGAACCAGCAGGTTATAAACCTGACCACAGCTCTATGCAATACTCCAATTCCGGCCGAACCAGCAGGTTATAAACCTGACCACAGCTCTATGCTACACTCCAATTCCGGCCGAACCAGCAGGTTATAAACCTGACCACAGCTCTTTGCAATACTCCAATTCCGGCCGAACCAGCAGGTTATAAACCTGACCACAGCTCTTTGCAATACTCCAATTCCGGCCGAACCAGGAGGTTATAAACCTGACCACAGCTCTATGCAATACTCCAATTTCGGCCGAACCAGCAGGTTATAAACCTGACCACAGCTCTATACAATACTCCAATTCCGGCCGAACCAGCAGGTTATAAACCTGACCACAGCTCTATACAATACTCCAATTCCGGCCGAACCAGCAGGTTATAAACCTGACCACAGCTCTATGCAATACTCCAATTCCGGCCGAACCAGCAGGTTATAAACCTGACCACAGCTCTGTGCTACACTCCAATTCCGGCCGAACCAGCAGGTTATAAACCTGACCACAGCTCTATACAATACTCCAATTCCGGCCGAACCAGCAGGTTATAAACCTGACCACAGCTCTATACAATACTCGAATTCCGGCCGAACCAGCAAGTTATAAACCAGACCACAGCTCTATGCAATACTCCAATTCCGGCCGAACCAGCAGGTTATAAACCTGACCACAGCTCTATGCAATACTCCAATTCCTGTCTAACCAGCAAGTTATAAACCTGACCACAGCTCTGTGCAATACTCCAATTCCGGCCGAACCAGCAGGTTATAAACCTGACCACAGCTCTATGCTACACTCCAATTCCGGCCGAACCAGCAGGTTATAAACCTGACCACAGCTCTATGCAATACTCCAATTCCGGCCGAACCAGCAGGTTCTAAACCTGACCACAGCTCTATGCAATACTGCAATTCCGGCCGAACCAGCAGGTTATAAACCTGACCACAGCTCTGTGCAATACTCCAATTCCGGCCGAACCAGCAAGTTATAAACCTGACCACAGCTCTATGCAATACTCCAATTCCGGCCGAACCAGCAGGTTATAAACCTGACCACAGCTCTATGCAATACTCCAATTCCGGCCAAACCAGCAGGTTATAAACCTGACCACAGCTCTATGCAATACCCCAATTCCGGCCGAACCAGCAGGGTATAAACCTGACCACAGCTCTGTGCAATACTCCAATTCCGGCCGAACCAGCAAGTTATAAACCTGACCACAGCTCTATGAAATACTCCAATTCCGGCAGAAACAGCAGGTTATAAACCTGACCACAGCTCTGTGCAATACTCCAATTCCGGCCGAACCAGCAGGTTATAAACCTGACCACAGCTCTGTGCTACACTCCAATTCCGGCCGAACCAGCAGGTTATAAACCTGACCACAGCTCTGTGCAATACTCCAATTCCGGCCGAACCAGCAGGTTATAAACCTGACCACAGCTCTGTGCTACACTCCAATTCCGGCCGAACCAGCAGGTTATAAACCTGACCACAGCTCTATGCTACACTCCAATTCCGGCCGAACCAGCAGGTTATAAACCTGACCACAGCTCTATGCAATACTCCAATTCCGGCCGAACCAGCAAGTTATAAACCTGACCACAGCTCTATGCAATACTCCAATTCCGGCCGAACCAGCAGGTTATAAACCTGACCACAGCTCTATGCAATACTCCAATTCCGGCCGAACCAGCAGGTTATAAACCTGACCACAGCTCTATGCAATACTCCAATTCCGGCCGAACCAGCAGGTTATAAACCTGACCACAGCTCTATGCAATACTCCAATTCCGGCCGAACCAGCAAGTTATAAACCTGACCACAGCTCTATGCTACACTCCAGTTCCGGCCGAACCAGCAAGTTATAAACCTGACCACAGCTCTATGCAATACTCCAATTCCGGCCGAACCAACAAGTTATAAACCTGACCACAGCTCTGTGCAATACTCCAATTCCGGCCGAACCAGCAGGTTATAAACCTGACCACAGCTCTATGCAATACTCCAATTCCGGCCGAACCAGCAAGTTATAAACCTGACCACAGCTCTATGCAATACTCCAATTCCGGCCGAACCAGCAAGTTATAAACCTGACCACAGCTCTATGCAATACTCCAATTCCGGCCTAACCAGCAGGTTATAAACCTGACCACAGCTCTATGCAATACTCCAATTCCGGCCGAACCAGCAAGTTATAAACCAAACCACAGCTCTATGCAATACTCCAATTCCGGCCGAACCAGCAGGTTATAAACCTGACCACAGCTCTATGCAATACTCCAATTCCGGTCTAACCAGCAAGTTATAAACCTGACCACAGCTCTGTGCAATACTCCAATTCCGGCCGAACCAGCAGGTTATAAACCTGACCACAGCTCTATGCTACACTCCAATTCCGGCCGAACCAGCAGGTTATAAACCTGACCACAGCTCTATGCAATACTCCAATTCCGGCCGAACCAGCAGGTTATAAACCTGACCACAGCTCTTTGCAATACTCCAATTCCGGCCGAACCAGCAGGTTATAAACCTGACCACAGCTCTTTGCAATACTCCAATTCCGGCCGAACCAGGAGGTTATAAACCTGACCACAGCTCTATGCAATACTCCAATTTCGGCCGAACCAGCAGGTTATAAACCTGACCACAGATCTATACAATACTCCAATTCCGGCCGAACCAGCAGGTTATAAACCTGACCACAGCTCTATACAATACTCCAATTCCGGCCGAACCAGCAAGTTATAAACCAGACCACAGCTCTATGCAATACTCAAATTCCGGCCGAACCAGCAGGTTATAAACCTGACCACAGCTCTATGCAATACTCCAATTCCGGTCTAACCAGCAAGTTATAAACCTGACCACAGCTCTGTGCAATACTCCAATTCCGGCCGAACCAGCAGGTTATAAACCTGACCACAGCTCTATGCTACACTCCAATTCCGGCCGAACCAGCAGGTTATAAACCTGACCACAGCTCTATGCAATACTCCAATTCCGGCCGAACCAGCAGGTTCTAAACCTGACCACAGCTCTATGCAATACTCCAATTCCGGCCGAACCAGCAAGTTATAAACCTGACCACAGCTCTATGCAATACTCCAATTCCGGCCGAACCAGCAGGTTATAAACCTGACCACAGCTCTATGCAATACTCCAATTCCGGCCGAACCAGCAGGTTATAAACCTGACCACAGCTCTGTGCAATACTCCAATTCCGGCCGAACCAGCAAGTTATAAACCAGACCACAGCTCTATGCAATACTCCAATTCCGGCCGAACCAGCAGGTTATAAACCTGACCACAGCTCTATGCAATACTCCAATTCCGGCCGAACCAGCAGGTTCTAAACCTGACCACAGCTCTATGCAATACTCCAATTCCGGCCGAACCAGCAAGTTATAAACCTGACCACAGCTCTATGCAATACTCCAATTCCGGCCGAACCAGCAGGTTATAAACCTGACCACAGCTCTATGCAATACTCCAATTCCGGCCGAACCAGCAGGTTATAAACCTGACCACAGCTCTGTGCAATACTCCAATTCCGGCCGAACCAGCAAGTTATAAACCAGACCACCGCTCTATGCAATACTCCAATTCCGGCCGAACCAGCAGGTTATAAACCTGACCACAGCTCTGTGCAATACTCCAATTCCGGCCGAACCAGCAAGTTATAAACCTGACCACAGCTCTATGCAATACTCCAATTCCGGCCGAACCAGCAGGTTATAAACCTGACCACAGCTCTATGCAATACTCCAATTCCGGCCAAACCAGCAGGTTATAAACCTGACCACAGCTCTATGCAATACCCCAATTCCGGCCGAACCAGCAGGTTATAAACCTGACCACAGCTCTGTGCTACACTCCAATTCCGGCCGAACCAGCATGTTATAAACCTGACCACAGCTCTATGCTACACTCCAATTCCGGCCGAACCAGCAGGTTATAAACCTGACCACAGCTCTATGCAATACTCCAATTCCGGCCGAACCAGCAAGTTATAAACCTGACCACAGCTCTATGCAATACTCCAATTCCGGCCGAACCAGCAGGTTATAAACCTGACCACAGCTCTATGCAATACTCCAATTCCGGCCGAACCAGCAGGTTATAAACCTGACCACAGCTCTATGCAATACTCCAATTCCGGCCGAACCAGCAGGTTATAAAACTGACCACAGCTCTATGCAATACTCCAATTCCGGCCGAACCAGGAGGTTATAAACCTGACCACAGCTCTATGCAATACTCCAATTTCGGCCGAACCAGCAGGTTATAAACCTGACCACAGATCTATACAATACTCCAATTCCGGCCGAACCAGCAGGTTATAAACCTGACCACAGCTCTATACAATACTCCAATTCCGGCCGAACCAGCAAGTTATAAACCAGACCACAGCTCTATGCAATACTCAAATTCCGGCCGAACCAGCAGGTTATAAACCTGACCACAGCTCTATGCAATACTCCAATTCCGGTCTAACCAGCAAGTTATAAACCTGACCACAGCTCTGTGCAATACTCCAATTCCGGCCGAACCAGCAGGTTATAAACCTGACCACAGCTCTATGCTACACTCCAATTCCGGCCGAACCAGCAGGTTATAAACCTGACCACAGCTCTATGCAATACTCCAATTCCGGCCGAACCAGCAGGTTCTAAACCTGACCACAGCTCTATGCAATACTCCAATTCCGGCCGAACCAGCAAGTTATAAACCTGACCACAGCTCTATGCAATACTCCAATTCCGGCCGAACCAGCAGGTTATAAACCTGACCACAGCTCTATGCAATACTCCAATTCCGGCCGAACCAGCAGGTTATAAACCTGACCACAGCTCTGTGCAATACTCCAATTCCGGCCGAACCAGCAAGTTATAAACCAGACCACAGCTCTATGCAATACTCCAATTCCGGCCGAACCAGCAGGTTATAAACCTGACCACAGCTCTATGCAATACTCCAATTCCGGCCGAACCAGCAGGTTCTAAACCTGACCACAGCTCTATGCAATACTCCAATTCCGGCCGAACCAGCAAGTTATAAACCTGACCACAGCTCTATGCAATACTCCAATTCCGGCCGAACCAGCAGGTTATAAACCTGACCACAGCTCTATGCAATACTCCAATTCCGGCCGAACCAGCAGGTTATAAACCTGACCACAGCTCTGTGCAATACTCCAATTCCGGCCGAACCAGCAAGTTATAAACCAGACCACCGCTCTATGCAATACTCCAATTCCGGCCGAACCAGCAGGTTATAAACCTGACCACAGCTCTGTGCAATACTCCAATTCCGGCCGAACCAGCAAGTTATAAACCTGACCACAGCTCTATGCAATACTCCAATTCCGGCCGAACCAGCAGGTTATAAACCTGACCACAGCTCTATGCAATACTCCAATTCCGGCCAAACCAGCAGGTTATAAACCTGACCACAGCTCTATGCAATACCCCAATTCCGGCCGAACCAGCAGGTTATAAACCTGACCACAGCTCTGTGCTACACTCCAATTCCGGCCGAACCAGCATGTTATAAACCTGACCACAGCTCTATGCTACACTCCAATTCCGGCCGAACCAGCAGGTTATAAACCTGACCACAGCTCTATGCAATACTCCAATTCCGGCCGAACCAGCAAGTTATAAACCTGACCACAGCTCTATGCAATACTCCAATTCCGGCCGAACCAGCAGGTTATAAACCTGACCACAGCTCTATGCAATACTCCAATTCCGGCCGAACCAGCAGGTTATAAACCTGACCACAGCTCTATGCAATACTCCAATTCCGGCCGAACCAGCAGGTTATAAAACTGACCACAGCTCTATGCAATACTCCAATTCCGGCCGAACCAGCAAGTTATAAACCTGTCCACAGCTCTATGCTACACTCCAGTTCCGGCCGAACCAGCAAGTTATAAACCTGACCACAGCTCTATGCAATACTCCAATTCCGGCCGAACCAGCAAGTTATAAACCTGACCACAGCTCTATGCAATACTCCAATTCCGGCCGAACCAACAAGTTATAAACCTGACCACAGCTCTGTGCAATACTCCAATTCCGGCCGAACCAGCAGGTTATAAACCTGACCACAGCTCTATGCAATACTCCAATTCCGGCCGAACCAGCAAGTTATAAACCTGACCACAGCTCTATGCAATACTCCAATTCCGGCCGAACCAGCAGGTTATAAACCTGACCACAGCTCTATGCTACACTCCAATTCCGGCCGAACCAGCAGGTTATAAACCTGACCACAGCTCTATGCAATACTCCAATTCCGGCCGAACCAGCAGGTTATAAACCTGACCACAGCTCTATACAATACTCCAATTCCGGCCGAACCAGCAGGTTATAAACCTGACCACAGCTCTATACAATACTCCAATTCCGGCCGAACCAGCAGGTTATAAACCTGACCACAGCTCTATGCAATACTCCAATTCCGGCCGAACCAGCAGGTTATAAACCTGACCACAGCTCTGTGCTACACTCCAATTCCGGCCGAACCAGCAGGTTATAAACCTGACCACAGCTCTATGCTACACTCCAATTCCGGCCGAACCAGCAGGTTATAAACCTGACCACAGCTCTATGCAATACTCCAATTCCGGCCGAACCAGCAGGTTCTAAACCTGACCACAGCTCTATGCAATACTCCAATTCCGGCCGAACCAGCAAGTTATAAACCTGACCACAGCTCTATGCAATACTCCAATTCCGGCCGAACCAGCAGGTTATAAACCTGACCACAGCTCTATGCAATACTCCAATTCCGGCCGAACCAGCAGGTTATAAACCTGACCACAGCTCTGTGCAATACTCCAATTCCGGCCGAACCAGCAAGTTATAAACCAGACCACAGCTCTATGCAATACTCCAATTCCGGCCGAACCAGCAGGTTATAAACCTGACCACAGCTCTGTGCAATACTCCAATTCCGGCCGAACCAGCAAGTTATAAAACTGACCACAGCTCTATGCAATACTCCAATTCCGGCCGAACCAGCAGGTTATAAACCTGACCACAGCTCTATGCAATACTCCAATTCCGGCCAAACCAGCAGGTTATAAACCTGACCACAGCTCTATGCAATACCCCAATTCCGGCCGAACCAGCAGGTTATAAACCTGACCACAGCTCTGTGCTACACTCCAATTCCGGCCGAACCAGCAGGTTATAAACCTGACCACAGCTCTATGCTACACTCCAATTCCGGCCGAACCAGCAGGTTATAAACCTGACCACAGCTCTATGCAATACTCCAATTCCGGCCGAACCAGCAAGTTATAAACCTGACCACAGCTCTATGCAATACTCCAAATCCGGCCGAACCAGCAGGTTATAAACCTGACCACAGCTCTATGCAATACTCCAATTCCGGCCGAACCAGCAGGTTATAAACCTGACCACAGCTCTATGCAATACTCCAATTCCGGCCGAACCAGCAGGTTATAAAACTGACCACAGCTCTATGCAATACTCCAATTCCGGCCGAACCAGCAAGTTATAAACCTGTCCACAGCTCTATGCTACACTCCAGTTCAGGCCGAACCAGCAAGTTATAAACCTGACCACAGCTCTATGCAATACTCCAATTCCGGCCGAACTAACAAGTTATAAACCTGACCACAGCTCTGTGCAATAATCCAATTCCGGCCGAACCAGCAGGTTATAAACCTGACCACAGCTCTATGCAATACACCAATTCCGGCCGAACCAGCAAGTTATAAACCTGACCACAGCTCTATGCAATACTCCAATTCCGGCCGAACCAGCAAGTTATAAACCTGACCACAGCTCTATGCAATACTCCAATTCCGGCCTAACCAGCAGGTTATAAACCTGACCACAGCTCTATGCAATACTCCAATTCCGGCCGAACCAGCAGGTTATAAACCTGACCACAGCTCTATGCAATACTCCAATTCCGGCCGAACCAGCAGGTTATAAACCTGACCACAGCTCTATGCTATACTCCAATTCCGGCCGAACCAGCAAGTTATAAACCTGACCACAGCTCTATGCTACACTCCACTTCCGGCCGAACCAGCAAGTTATAAACCTGACCACAGCTCTATGCAATACTCCAATTCCGGCCGAACCAGCAGTTTATAAACCTGACCACAGCTCTATGCTACACTCCAATTCCGGCCGAACCAGCAGGTTATAAACCTGACCACAGCTCTATGCTACACTCCAATTCCGGCCGAACCAGCAAGTTATAAACCTGACCACAGCTCTATGCAATACTCCAATTCCGGCCGAACCAGCAAGTTATAAACCTGACCACAGCTCTATGCAATACTCCAATTCCGGCCGAACCAGCAGGTTATAAACCTGACCACAGCTCTATGCAATACTCCAATTCCGGCCGAACCAGCAGGTTATAAACCTGACCACAGCTCTATGCAATACTCCAATTCCGGCCGAACCAGCAAGTTATAAACCTGACCACAGCTCTATGCAATACTCCAATTCCGGCCGAACCAGCAGGTTATAAACCTGACCACAGCTCTATGCAATACTCCAATTCCGGCCGAACCAGCAGGTTATAAACCTGACCACAGCTCTATGCAGTACTCCAATTCCGGCCGAACCAGCAGGTTATAAACCTGACCACAGCTCTATGCTACACTCCAATTCCGGCCGAACCAGCAGGTTATAAACCTGACCACAGCTCTATGCTACACTCCAATTCCGGCCGAACCAACAAGTTATAAACCTGACCACAGCTCTGTGCAATACTCCAATTCCGGCCGAACCAGCAGGTTATAAACCTGACCACAGCTCTATGCAATACTCCAATTCCGGCCGAACCAGCAAGTTATAAACCTGACCACAGCTCTATGCAATACTCCAATTCCGGCCGAACCAGCAAGTTATAAACCTGACCACAGCTCTGTGCAATACTCCAATTCCGGCCGAACCAGCAAGTTATAAACCAGACCACCGCTCTATGCAATACTCCAATTCCGGCCGAACCAGCAGGTTATAAACCTGACCACAGCTCTGTGCAATACTCCAATTCCGGCCGAACCAGCAAGTTATAAACCTGACCACAGCTCTATGCAATACTCCAATTCCGGCCGAACCAGCAGGTTATAAACCTGACCACAGCTCTATGCAATACTCCAATTCCGGCCAAACCAGCAGGTTATAAACCTGACCACAGCTCTATGCAATACCCCAATTCCGGCCGAACCAGCAGGTTATAAACCTGACCACAGCTCTGTGCTACACTCCAATTCCGGCCGAACCAGCATGTTATAAACCTGACCACAGCTCTATGCTACACTCCAATTCCGGCCGAACCAGCAGGTTATAAACCTGACCACAGCTCTATGCAATACTCCAATTCCGGCCGAACCAGCAAGTTATAAACCTGACCACAGCTCTATGCAATACTCCAATTCCGGCCGAACCAGCAGGTTATAAACCTGACCACAGCTCTATGCAATACTCCAATTCCGGCCGAACCAGCAGGTTATAAACCTGACCACAGCTCTATGCAATACTCCAATTCCGGCCGAACCAGCAGGTTATAAAACTGACCACAGCTCTATGCAATACTCCAATTCCGGCCGAACCAGCAAGTTATAAACCTGTCCACAGCTCTATGCTACACTCCAGTTCCGGCCGAACCAGCAAGTTATAAACCTGACCACAGCTCTATGCAATACTCCAATTCCGGCCGAACCAGCAAGTTATAAACCTGACCACAGCTCTATGCAATACTCCAATTCCGGCCGAACCAACAAGTTATAAACCTGACCACAGCTCTGTGCAATACTCCAATTCCGGCCGAACCAGCAGGTTATAAACCTGACCACAGCTCTATGCAATACTCCAATTCCGGCCGAACCAGCAAGTTATAAACCTGACCACAGCTCTATGCAATACTCCAATTCCGGCCGAACCAGCAGGTTATAAACCTGACCACAGCTCTATGCTACACTCCAATTCCGGCCGAACCAGCAGGTTATAAACCTGACCACAGCTCTATGCAATACTCCAATTCCGGCCGAACCAGCAGGTTATAAACCTGACCACAGCTCTATACAATACTCCAATTCCGGCCGAACCAGCAGGTTATAAACCTGACCACAGCTCTATACAATACTCCAATTCCGGCCGAACCAGCAGGTTATAAACCTGACCACAGCTCTATGCAATACTCCAATTCCGGCCGAACCAGCAGGTTATAAACCTGACCACAGCTCTGTGCTACACTCCAATTCCGGCCGAACCAGCAGGTTATAAACCTGACCACAGCTCTATGCTACACTCCAATTCCGGCCGAACCAGCAGGTTATAAACCTGACCACAGCTCTATGCAATACTCCAATTCCGGCCGAACCAGCAGGTTCTAAACCTGACCACAGCTCTATGCAATACTCCAATTCCGGCCGAACCAGCAAGTTATAAACCTGACCACAGCTCTATGCAATACTCCAATTCCGGCCGAACCAGCAGGTTATAAACCTGACCACAGCTCTATGCAATACTCCAATTCCGGCCGAACCAGCAGGTTATAAACCTGACCACAGCTCTGTGCAATACTCCAATTCCGGCCGAACCAGCAAGTTATAAACCAGACCACAGCTCTATGCAATACTCCAATTCCGGCCGAACCAGCAGGTTATAAACCTGACCACAGCTCTGTGCAATACTCCAATTCCGGCCGAACCAGCAAGTTATAAACCTGACCACAGCTCTATGCAATACTCCAATTCCGGCCGAACCAGCAGGTTATAAACCTGACCACAGCTCTATGCAATACTCCAATTCCGGCCAAACCAGCAGGTTATAAACCTGACCACAGCTCTATGCAATACCCCAATTCCGGCCGAACCAGCAGGTTATAAACCTGACCACAGCTCTGTGCTACACTCCAATTCCGGCCGAACCAGCAGGTTATAAACCTGACCACAGCTCTATGCTACACTCCAATTCCGGCCGAACCAGCAGGTTATAAACCTGACCACAGCTCTATGCAATACTCCAATTCCGGCCGAACCAGCAAGTTATAAACCTGACCACAGCTCTATGCAATACTCCAAATCCGGCCGAACCAGCAGGTTATAAACCTGACCACAGCTCTATGCAATACTCCAATTCCGGCCGAACCAGCAGGTTATAAACCTGACCACAGCTCTATGCAATACTCCAATTCCGGCCGAACCAGCAGGTTATAAAACTGACCACAGCTCTATGCAATACTCCAATTCCGGCCGAACCAGCAAGTTATAAACCTGTCCACAGCTCTATGCTACACTCCAGTTCAGGCCGAACCAGCAAGTTATAAACCTGACCACAGCTCTATGCAATACTCCAATTCCGGCCGAACTAACAAGTTATAAACCTGACCACAGCTCTGTGCAATAATCCAATTCCGGCCGAACCAGCAGGTTATAAACCTGACCACAGCTCTATGCAATACTCCAATTCCGGCCGAACCAGCAAGTTATAAACCTGACCACAGCTCTATGCAATACTCCAATTCCGGCCGAACCAGCAAGTTATAAACCTGACCACAGCTCTATGCAATACTCCAATTCCGGCCTAACCAGCAGGTTATAAACCTGACCACAGCTCTATGCAATACTCCAATTCCGGCCGAACCAGCAGGTTATAAACCTGACCACAGCTCTATGCAATACTCCAATTCCGGCCGAACCAGCAGGTTATAAACCTGACCACAGCTCTATGCTATACTCCAATTCCGGCCGAACCAGCAAGTTATAAACCTGACCACAGCTCTATGCTACACTCCACTTCCGGCCGAACCAGCAAGTTATAAACCTGACCACAGCTCTATGCAATACTCCAATTCCGGCCGAACCAGCAGTTTATAAACCTGACCACAGCTCTATGCTACACTCCAATTCCGGCCGAACCAGCAGGTTATAAACCTGACCACAGCTCTATGCTACACTCCAATTCCGGCCGAACCAGCAAGTTATAAACCTGACCACAGCTCTATGCAATACTCCAATTCCGGCCGAACCAGCAAGTTATAAACCTGACCACAGCTCTATGCAATACTCCAATTCCGGCCGAACCAGCAGGTTATAAACCTGACCACAGCTCTATGCAATACTCCAATTCCGGCCGAACCAGCAGGTTATAAACCTGACCACAGCTCTATGCAATACTCCAATTCCGGCCGAACCAGCAAGTTATAAACCTGACCACAGCTCTATGCAATACTCCAATTCCGGCCGAACCAGCAGGTTATAAACCTGACCACAGCTCTATGCAATACTCCAATTCCGGCCGAACCAGCAGGTTATAAACCTGACCACAGCTCTATGCAATACTCCAATTCCGGCCGAACCAGCAGGTTATAAACCTGACCACAGCTCTATGCTACACTCCAATTCCGGCCGAACCAGCAGGTTATAAACCTGACCACAGCTCTATGCTACACTCCAATTCCGGCCGAACCAACAAGTTATAAACCTGACCACAGCTCTGTGCAATACTCCAATTCCGGCCGAACCAGCAGGTTATAAACCTGACCACAGCTCTATGCAATACTCCAATTCCGGCCGAACCAGCAAGTTATAAACCTGACCACAGCTCTATGCAATACTCCAATTCCGGCCGAACCAGCAAGTTATAAACCTGACCACAGCTCTATGCAATACTCCAATTCCGGCCTAACCAGCAGGTTATAAACCTGACCACAGCTCTATGCAATACTCCAATTCCGGCCGAACCAGCAGGTTATAAACCTGACCACAGCTCTATGCAATACTCCAATTCCGGCCGATCCAGCAGGTTATAAACCTGACCACAGCTCTATGCTATACTCCAATTCCGGCCGAACCAGCAAGTTATAAAACTGACCACAGCTCTATGCTACACTCCACTTCCGGCCGAACCAGCAAGTTATAAACCTGACCACAGCTCTATGCAATACTCCAATTCCGGCCGAACCAGCAGTTTATAAACCTGACCACAGCTCTATGCTACACTCCAATTCCGGCCGAACCAGCAGGTTATAAACCTGACCACAGCTCTATGCTACACTCCAATTCCGGCCGAACCAGCAGGTTATAAACCTGACCACAGCTCTATGCAATACTCCAATTCCGGCCGAACCAGCAGGTTATAAACCTGACCACAGCTCTATGCAATACTCCAATTCCGGCCGAACCAGCAAGTTATAAACCTGACCACAGCTCTATGCAATACTCCAATTCCGGCCGAACCAGCAGGTTATAAACCTGACCACAGCTCTATGCAATACTCCAATTCCGGCCGAACCAGCAGGTTATAAACCTGACCACAGCTCTATGCAATACTCCAATTCCGGCCGAACCAGCAGGTTATAAACCTGACCACAGCTCTATGCTACACTCCAATTCCGGCCGAACCAGCAGGTTATAAACCTGACCACAGCTCTATGCTACACTCCAATTCCGGCCGAACCGGCAAGTTATAAACCTGACCACAGCTCTATGCTACACTCCAATTCCGGCCGAACCAGCAGGTTATAAACCTGACCACAGCTCTATGCAATACTCCAATTCCGGCCGAACCAGCAGGTTATAAACCTGACCACAGCTCTATGCAATACTCCAATTCCGGCCGAACCAGCAAGTTATAAACCTGACCACAGCTCTATGCTACACTCCAATTCCGGCCGAACCAGCAAGTTATAAACCTGACCACAGCTCTATGCTACACTCCAATTCCGGCCGAACCAGCAGGTTATAAACCTGACCACAGCTCTATGCAATACTCCAATTCCGGCCGAACCAGCAGGTTATAAACCTGACCACAGCTCTATGCTACACTCCAATTCCGGCCGAACCAGCAGGTTATAAACCTGACCACAGCTCTATGCTACACTCCAATTCCGGTCGAACCAGCAAGTTATAAACCTGACCACAGCTCTATGCTACACTCCAATTCCGGCCGAACCAGCAAGTTATAAACCTGACCACAGCTCTATGCAATACTCCAATTCCGGCCGAACCAGCAGGTTATAAACCTGACCACAGCTCTATGCTACACTCCAGTTCCGGCCGAACCAGCAGGTTATAAACCTGACCACAGCTCTATGCTACACTCCAATTCCTGCCGAACCAGCAGGTTATAAACCTGACCACAGCTCTATGCTATACTCCAATTCCGGCCGAACCAGCAGGTTATAAACCTGACCACAGCTCTATGCAATACTCCAATTCCGGCCGAACCAGCAAGTTATAAACCTGACCACAGCTCTATGCTATACTCCAATTCCGGCCGAACCAGCAGGTTATAAACCTGACCACAGCTCTATGCTACACTCCAATTCCGGCCGAACCAGCAAGTTATAAACCTGACCACAGCTCTATGCAATACTGCAATTCCGGCCGAACCAGCAGGTTATAAACCTGACCACAGCTCTATGCAATACTCCAATTCCGGCCGAACCAGCAGGTTATAAACCTGACCACAGCTCTATGCTACACTCCAGTTCCGGCCGAACCAGCAGGTTATAAACCTGACCACAGCTCTATGCTACACTCCAATTCCGGCCGAACCAGCAGGTTATAAACCTGACCACAGCTCTATGCTATACTCCAATTCCGGCCGAACCAGCAGGTTATAAACCTGACCACAGCTCTATGCAATACTCCAATTCCGGCCGAACCAGCAAGTTATAAACCTGACCACAGCTCTATGCTATACTCCAATTCCGGCCGAACCAGCAGGTTATAAACCTGACCACAGCTCTATGCTACACTCCAATTCCGGCCGAACCAGCAAGTTATAAACCTGACCACAGCTCTGTGCTACACTCCAATTCCGGCCGAACCAGCAAGTTATAAACCTGACCACAGCTCTATGCTACACTCCAATTCCGGCCGAACCAGCAGGTTATAAACCTGACCACAGCTCTATGCAATACTCCAATTCCGGCCGAACCAGCAGGTTATAAACCTGACCACAGCTCTATGCTACACTCCAATTCCGGCCGAACCAGCAGGTTATAAACCTGACCACAGCTCTATGCTACACACCAATTCCGGCCGAACCAGCAGGTTATAAACCTGACCACAGCTCTATGCAATACTCCAATTCCGGCCGAACCAGCAGGTTATAAACCTGACCACAGCTCTATGCTACACTCCAATTCCGGCCTAACCAGCAGGTTATAAACCTGACCACAGCTCTATGCAATACTCCAATTCCGGCCGAACCAGCAGGTTATAAACCTGACCACAGCTCTATGCAATACCCCAATTCCGGCCGAACCAGCAGGTTATAAACCTGACCACAGCTCTATGCAATACTCCAATTCCGGCCGAACCAGCAGGTTATAAACCTGACCACAGCTCTATGCTACTCTCCAATTCCGGCCGAACCAGCAGGTTATAAACCTGACCACAGCTCTATGCTATACTCCAATTCCGGCCGAACCAGCAGGTTATAAACCTGACCACAGCTCTATGCAATACTCCAATTCCGGCCGAACCAGCAAGTTATAAACCTGACCACAGCTCTATGCTATACTCCAATTCCGGCCGAACCAGCAGGTTATAAACCTGACCACAGCTCTATGCTACACTCCAATTCCGGCCGAACCAGCAGGTTATAAACCTGACCACAGCTCTATGCTATACTCCAATTCCGGCCGAACCAGCAGGTTATAAACCTGACCACAGCTCTATGCAATACTCCAATTCCGGCCGAACCAGCAAGTTATAAACCTGACCACAGCTCTATGCTATACTCCAATTCCGGCCGAACCAGCAGGTTATAAACCTGACCACAGCTCTATGCTACACTCCAATTCCGGCCGAACCAGCAAGTTATAAACCTGACCACAGCTCTGTGCTACACTCCACTTCCGGCCGAACCAGCAAGTTATAAATCTGACCACAGCTCTATGCAATACTCCAATTCCGGCCGAACCAGCAGGTTATAAACCTGACCACAGCTCTATGCTACACTCCAATTCCGGCCGAACCAGCAGGTTATAAACCTGACCACAGCTCTATGCAATACTCCAATTCCGGCCGAACCAGCAGGTTATAAACCTGACCACAGCTCTATGCTACACTCCAATTCCGGCCGAACCAGCAGGTTATAAACCTGACCACAGCTCTATGCTACACTCCAATTCCGGCCGAACCAGCAAGTTATAAACCTGACCACAGCTCTATGCTACACTCCAATTCCGGCCGAACCAGCAGGTTATAAACCTGTCCACAGCTCTATGCAATACTCCAATTCCGGCCGAACCAGCAGGTTATAAACCTGACCACAGCTCTATGCTACACTCCAGTTCCGGCCGAACCAGCAGGTTATAAACCTGACCACAGCTCTATGCTACACTCCAATTCCGGCCGAACCAGCAAGTTATAAACCTGACCACAGCTCTATGCAATACTGCAATTCCGGCCGAACCAGCAGGTTATAAACCTGACCACAGCTCTATGCAATACTCCAATTCCGGCCGAACCAGCAGGTTATAAACCTGACCACAGCTCTATGCTACACTCCAGTTCCGGCCGAACCAGCAGGTTATAAACCTGACCACAGCTCTATGCTACACTCCAATTCCGGCCGAACCAGCAGGTTATAAACCTGACCACAGCTCTATGCTATACTCCAATTCCGGCCGAACCAGCAGGTTATAAACCTGACCACAGCTCTATGCAATACTCCAATTCCGGCCGAACCAGCAGGTTATAAACCTGACCACAGCTCTATGCAATACTCCAATTCCGGCCGAACCAGCAAGTTATAAACCTGACCACAGCTCTATGCTATACTCCAATTCCGGCCGAACCAGCAGGTTATAAACCTGACCACAGCTCTATGCTACACTCCAATTCCGGCCGAACCAGCAAGTTATAAACCTGACCACAGCTCTATGCTACACTCCAATTCCGGCCGAACCGGCAAGTTATAAACCTGACCACAGCTCTATGCTACACTCCAATTCCGGCCGAACCAGCAGGTTATAAACCTGACCACAGCTCTATGCAATACTCCAATTCCGGCCGAACCAGCAGGTTATAAACCTGACCACAGCTCTATGCAATACTCCAATTCCGGCCGAACCAGCAAGTTATAAACCTGACCACAGCTCTATGCTACACTCCAATTCCGGCCGAACCAGCAAGTTATAAACCTGACCACAGCTCTATGCTACACTCCAATTCCGGCCGAACCAGCAGGTTATAAACCTGACCACAGCTCTATGCAATACTCCAATTCCGGCCGAACCAGCAGGTTATAAACCTGACCACAGCTCTATGCTACACTCCAATTCAGGCCGAACCAGCAGGTTATAAACCTGACCACAGCTCTATGCTACACTCCAATTCCGGCCGAACCAGCAGGTTATAAACCTGACCACAGCTCTATGCAATACTGCAATTCCGGCCGAACCAGCAGGTTATAAACCTGACCACAGCTCTATGCAATACTCCAATTCCGGCCGAACCAGCAGGTTATAAACCTGACCACAGCTCTATGCTACACTCCAGTTCCGGCCGAACCAGCAGGTTATAAACCTGACCACAGCTCTATGCTACACTCCAATTCCTGCCGAACCAGCAGGTTATAAACCTGACCACAGCTCTATGCTATACTCCAATTCCGGCCGAACCAGCAGGTTATAAACCTGACCACAGCTCTATGCAATACTCCAATTCCGGCCGAACCAGCAAGTTATAAAACTGACCACAGCTCTATGCTATACTCCAATTCCGGCCGAACCAGCAGGTTATAAACCTGACCACAGCTCTATGCTACACTCCAATTCCGGCCGAACCAGCAAGTTATAAACCTGACCACAGCTCTATGCAATACTGCAATTCCGGCCGAACCAGCAGGTTATAAACCTGACCACAGCTCTATGCAATACTCCAATTCCGGCCGAACCAGCAGGTTATAAACCTGACCACAGCTCTATGCTACACTCCAGTTCCGGCCGAACCAGCAGGTTATAAACCTGACCACAGCTCTATGCTACACTCCAATTCCGGCCGAACCAGCAGGTTATAAACCTGACCACAGCTCTATGCTATACTCCAATTCCGGCCGAACCAGCAGGTTATAAACCTGACCACAGCTCTATGCAATACTCCAATTCCGGCCGAACCAGCAAGTTATAAACCTGACCACAGCTCTATGCTATACTCCAATTCCGGCCGAACCAGCAGGTTATAAACCTGACCACAGCTCTATGCTACACTCCAATTCCGGCCGAACCAGCAAGTTATAAACCTGACCACAGCTCTGTGCTACACTCCAATTCCGGCCGAACCAGAAAGTTATAAACCTGACCACAGCTCTATGCTACACTCCAATTCCGGCCGAACCAGCAGGTTATAAACCTGACCACAGCTCTATGCAATACTCCAATTCCGGCCGAACCAGCAGGTTATAAACCTGACCACAGCTCTATGCTACACTCCAATTCCGGCCGAACCAGCAGGTTATAAACCTGACCACAGCTCTATGCTACACTCCAATTCCGGCCGAACCAGCAAGTTATAAACCTGACCACAGCTCTATGCAATACTGCAATTCCGGCCGAACCAGCAGGTTATAAACCTGACCACAGCTCTATGCAATACTCCAATTCCGGCCGAACCAGCAGGTTATAAACCTGACCACAGCTCTATGCTACACTCCAGTTCCGGCCGAACCAGCAGGTTATAAACCTGACCACAGCTCTATGCTACACTCCAATTCCGGCCGAACCAGCAGGTTATAAACCTGACCACAGCTCTATGCTACACTCCAATTCCGGCCGAACCAGCAAGTTATAAACCTGACCACAGCTCTATGCAATACTGCAATTCCGGCCGAACCAGCAGGTTATAAACCTGACCACAGCTCTATGCAATACTCCAATTCCGGCCGAACCAGCAGGTTATAAACCTGACCACAGCTCTATGCTACACTCCAGGTCCGGCCGAACCAGCAGGTTATAAACCTGACCACAGCTCTATGCTACACTCCAATTCCGGCCGAACCAGCAGGTTATAAACCTGACCACAGCTCTATGCTATACTCCAATTCCGGCCGAACCAGCAGGTTATAAACCTGACCACAGCTCTATGCAATACTCCAATTCCGGCCGAACCAGCAAGTTATAAACCTGACCACAGCTCTATGCTATACTCCAATTCCGGCCGAACCAGCAGGTTATAAACCTGACCACAGCTCTATGCTACACTCCAATTCCGGCCGAACCAGCAAGTTATAAACCTGACCACAGCTCTGTGCTACACTCCAATTCCGGCCGAACCAGAAAGTTATAAACCTGACCACAGCTCTATGCTACACTCCAATTCCGGCCGAACCAGCAGGTTATAAACCTGACCACAGCTCTATGCAATACTCCAATTCCGGCCGAACCAGCAGGTTATAAACCTGACCACAGCTCTATGCTACACTCCAATTCCGGCCGAACCAGCAGGTTATAAACCTGACCACAGCTCTATGCTACACTCCAATTCCGGCCGAACCAGCAAGTTATAAACCTGACCACAGCTCTATGTAATACTGCAATTCCGGCCGAACCAGCAGGTTATAAACCTGACCACAGCTCTATGCAATACTCCAATTCCGGCCGAACCAGCAGGTTATAAACCTGACCACAGCTCTATGCTACACTCCAGTTCCGGCCGAACCAGCAGGTTATAAACCTGACCACAGCTCTATGCTACACTCCAATTCCGGCCGAACCAGCAGGTTATAAACCTGACCACAGCTCTATGCTATACTCCAATTCCGGCCGAACCAGCAGGTTATAAACCTGACCACAGCTCTATGCAATACTCCAATTCCGGCCCAACCAGCAGGTTATAAACCTGACCACAGCTCTGTGCTACACTACAATTCCGGCCGAACCAGCAGGTTATAAACCTGACCACAGCTCTGTGCAATACTCCAATTCCGGCCCAACCAGCAGGTTATAAACCTGACCACAGCTCTGTGCTACACTACAATTCCGGCCGAACCAGCAAGTTATAAACCTGACCACAGCTCTATGCAATACTCCAATTCCGGCCTAACCAGCAGGTTATAATCCTGACCACAGCTCTGTGCAATACTCCAATTCCGGCCGAATCAGCAGGTTATAAACCTGACCACAGTTCTATGCTACACTCCAATTCCGGCCGAACCAGCAAGTTATAAACCTGACCACAGCTCTATGCAATACTCCAATTCCGGCCGAACCAGCAGGTTATAAACCTGACCACAGCTCTATGCAATACTCCAATTCCGGCCGAACCAGCAGGTTATAAACCTGACCACAGCTCTATGCAATACTCCAATTCCGGCCGAACCAGCAGGTTATAAACCTGACCACAGCTCTATGCAATACTCCAATTCCGGCCTAACCAGCAGGTTATAAACCTGACCACAGCTCTATGCAATACTCCAATTCCGGCCGAACCAGCAGGATATAAACCTGACCACAGCTCTATGCAATACTCCAATTCCGGCCGAACCAGCAGGTTATAAACCTGACCACAGCTCTATGCAATACTCCAATTCCAGCCGAACCAGCAGGTTATAAACCTGACCACAGCTCTATGCTACACTCCAATTCCGGCCGAACCAGCAGGTTATAAACCTGACCACAGCTCTATACAATACTCCAATTCCGGCCGAACCAGCAGGTTATAAACCTGACCACAGCTCTATGCAATACTCCAATTCCGGCCGAACCAGCAGGTTATAAACCTGACCACAGCTCTATGCAATACTCCAATTCCGGCCGAACCAGCAGGTTATAAACCTGACCACAGCTCTATGCAATACTCCAATTCCGGCCGAACCATCAGGTTATAAACCTGACCACAGCTCTATGCAATACTCCAATTCCGGCCGAACCAGCAAGTTATAAACCTGACCACAGCTCTATGCAATACTGCAATTCCGGCCGAACCAGCAGGTTATAAACCTGACCACAGCTCTATGCAATACTCCAATTCCGGCCGAACCAGCAGGTTATAAACCTGACCACAGCTCTATGCTACACTCCAGTTCCGGCCGAACCAGCAGGTTATAAACCTGACCACAGCTCTATGCTACACTCCAATTCCGGCCGAACCAGCAGGTTATAAACCTGACCACAGCTCTATGCTATACTCCAATTCCGGCCGAACCAGCAGGTTATAAACCTGACCACAGCTCTATGCAATACTCCAATTCCGGCCGAACCAGCAAGTTATAAACCTGACCACAGCTCTATGCTATACTCCAATTCCGGCCGAACCAGCAGGTTATAAACCTGACCACAGCTCTATGCTACACTCCAATTCCGGCCGAACCAGCAAGTTATAAACCTGACCACAGCTCTGTGCTACACTCCAATTCCGGCCGAACCAGCAAGTTATAAACCTGACCACAGCTCTGTGCAATACTCCAATTCCGGCCGAACCAGCAGGTTATAAACCTGACCACAGCTCTATGCAATACTCCAATTCCGGCCCAACCAGCAGGTTATAAACCTGACCACAGCTCTGTGCTACACTACAATTCCGGCCGAACCAGCAGGTTATAAACCTGACCACAGCTCTGTGCAATACTCCAATTCCGGCCCAACCAGCAGGTTATAAACCTGACCACAGCTCTGTGCTACACTACAATTCCGGCCGAACCAGCAAGTTATAAACCTGACCACAGCTCTATGCAATACTCCAATTCCGGCCTAACCAGCAGGTTATAATCCTGACCACAGCTCTGTGCAATACTCCAATTCCGGCCGAATCAGCAGGTTATAAACCTGACCACAGTTCTATGCTACACTCCAATTCCGGCCGAACCAGCAAGTTATAAACCTGACCACAGCTCTATGTAATACTGCAATTCCGGCCGAACCAGCAGGTTATAAACCTGACCACAGCTCTATGCAATACTCCAATTCCGGCCGAACCAGCAGGTTATAAACCTGACCACAGCTCTATGCTACACTCCAGTTCCGGCCGAACCAGCAGGTTATAAACCTGACCACAGCTCTATGCTACACTCCAATTCCGGCCGAACCAGCAGGTTATAAACCTGACCACAGCTCTATGCTATACTCCAATTCCGGCCGAACCAGCAGGTTATAAACCTGACCACAGCTCTATGCAATACTCCAATTCCGGCCCAACCAGCAGGTTATAAACCTGACCACAGCTCTGTGCTACACTACAATTCCGGCCGAACCAGCAGGTTATAAACCTGACCACAGCTCTGTGCAATACTCCAATTCCGGCCCAACCAGCAGGTTATAAACCTGACCACAGCTCTGTGCTACACTACAATTCCGGCCGAACCAGCAAGTTATAAACCTGACCACAGCTCTATGCAATACTCCAATTCCGGCCTAACCAGCAGGTTATAATCCTGACCACAGCTCTGTGCAATACTCCAATTCCGGCCGAATCAGCAGGTTATAAACCTGACCACAGTTCTATGCTACACTCCAATTCCGGCCGAACCAGCAAGTTATAAACCTGACCACAGCTCTATGCAATACTCCAATTCCGGCCGAACCAGCAGGTTATAAACCTGACCACAGCTCTATGCAATACTCCAATTCCGGCCGAACCAGCAGGTTATAAACCTGACCACAGCTCTATGCAATACTCCCATTCCGGCCGAACCAGCAGGTTATAAACCTGACCACAGCTCTATGCAATACTCCAATTCCGGCCTAACCAGCAGGTTATAAACCTGACCACAGCTCTATGCAATACTCCAATTCCGGCCGAACCAGCAGGATATAAACCTGACCACAGCTCTATGCAATACTCCAATTCCGGCCGAACCAGCAGGTTATAAACCTGACCACAGCTCTATGCAATACTCCAATTCCAGCCGAACCAGCAGGTTATAAACCTGACCACAGCTCTATGCTACACTCCAATTCCGGCCGAACCAGCAGGTTATAAACCTGACCACAGCTCTATACAATACTCCAATTCCGGCCGAACCAGCAGGTTATAAACCTGACCACAGCTCTATGCAATACTCCAATTCCGGCCGAACCAGCAGGTTATAAACCTGACCACAGCTCTATGCAATACTCCAATTCCGGCCGAACCAGCAGGTTATAAACCTGACCACAGCTCTATGCAATACTCCAATTCCGGCCGAACCATCAGGTTATCAACCTGACCACAGCTCTATGCAATACTCCAATTCCGGCCGAACCAGCAAGTTATAAACCTGACCACAGCTCTATGCAATACTGCAATTCCGGCCGAACCAGCAGGTTATAAACCTGACCACAGCTCTATGCAATACTCCAATTCCGGCCGAACCAGCAGGTTATAAACCTGACCACAGCTCTATGCTACACTCCAGTTCCGGCCGAACCAGCAGGTTATAAACCTGACCACAGCTCTATGCTACACTCCAATTCCGGCCGAACCAGCAGGTTATAAACCTGACCACAGCTCTATGCTATACTCCAATTCCGGCCGAACCAGCAGGTTATAAACCTGACCACAGCTCTATGCAATACTCCAATTCCGGCCGAACCAGCAAGTTATAAACCTGACCACAGCTCTATGCTATACTCCAATTCCGGCCGAACCAGCAGGTTATAAACCTGACCACAGCTCTATGCTACACTCCAATTCCGGCCGAACCAGCAAGTTATAAACCTGACCACAGCTCTGTGCTACACTCCAATTCCGGCCGAACCAGCAAGTTATAAACCTGACCACAGCTCTGTGCAATACTCCAATTCCGGCCGAACCAGCAGGTTATAAACCTGACCACAGCTCTATGCAATACTCCAATTCCGGCCCAACCAGCAGGTTATAAACCTGACCACAGCTCTGTGCTACACTACAATTCCGGCCGAACCAGCAGGTTATAAACCTGACCACAGCTCTGTGCAATACTCCAATTCCGGCCCAACCAGCAGGTTATAAACCTGACCACAGCTCTGTGCTACACTACAATTCCGGCCGAACCAGCAAGTTATAAACCTGACCACAGCTCTATGCAATACTCCAATTCCGGCCTAACCAGCAGGTTATAATCCTGACCACAGCTCTGTGCAATACTCCAATTCCGGCCGAATCAGCAGGTTATAAACCTGACCACAGTTCTATGCTACACTCCAATTCCGGCCGAACCAGCAAGTTATAAACCTGACCACAGCTCTATGCAATACTCCAATTCCGGCCGAACCAGCAGGTTATAAACCTGACCACAGCTCTATGCAATACTCCAATTCCGGCCGAACCAGCAGGTTATAAACCTGACCACAGCTCTATGCAATACTCCAATTCCGGCCGAACCAGCAGGTTATAAACCTGACCACAGCTCTATGCAATACTCCAATTCCGGCCTAACCAGCAGGTTATAAACCTGACCACAGCTCTATGCAATACTCCAATTCCGGCCGAACCAGCAGGATATAAACCTGACCACAGCTCTATGCAATACTCCAATTCCGGCCGAACCAGCAGGTTATAAACCTGACCACAGCTCTATGCAATACTCCAATTCCAGCCGAACCAGCAGGTTATAAACCTGACCACAGCTCTATGCTACACTCCAATTCCGGCCGAACCAGCAGGTTATAAACCTGACCACAGCTCTATACAATACTCCAATTCCGGCCGAACCAGCAGGTTATAAACCTGACCACAGCTCTGTGCAATACTCCAATTCCGGCCGAACCAGCAGGTTATAAACCTGACCACAGCTCTATGCAATACTCCAATTCCGGCCGAACCAGAAGGTTATAAACCTGACCACAGCTCTATGCAATACTCCAATTCCGGCCGAACCAGCAAGTTATAAACCTGACCACAGCTCTGTGCAATACTCCAATTCCGGCCGAACCAGCAGGTTATAAACCTGACCACAGCTCTATGCAATACTCCAATTCCGGCCGAACCAGCAGGTTATAAACCTGACCACAGCTCTATGCAATACTCCAATTCCGGCCGAACCATCAGGTTATAAACCTGACCACAGCTCTATGCAATACTCCAATTCCGGCCGAACCAGCAGGTTATAAACCTGACCACAGCTCTATGCTACACTCCAATTCCGGTCTAACCAGCAAGTTATAAACCTGACCACAGCTCTGTGCAATACTGCAATTCCGGCCGAACCAGCAGGTTATAAACCTGACCACAGCTCTATGCAATACTCCAATTCCGGCCGAACCAGCAGGTTATAAACCTGACCACAGCTCTATGCAATACTCCAATTCCGGCCGAACCGGCAGGTTATAAACCTGACCACAGCTCTATGCAATACTCCAGTTCCGGCCGAACCAGCAGGTTATAAACCTGACCACAGCTCTATGCAATACTCCAATTCCGGCCTAACCAGCAAGTTATAAACCTGACCACAGCTCTATGCTACACTCCAATTCCGGCCGAACCAGCAAGTTATAAACCTGACCACAGCTCTGTGCTACACTCCAATTCCGGCCGAACCAGCAAGTTATAAACCTGACCACAGCTCTATGCAATACTCCAATTCCGGCCTAACCAGCAGGTTATAAACCTGACCACAGCTCTATGCAATACTCCAATTCCGGCCGAACCAGCAGGATATAAACCTGACCACAGCTCTATGCAATACTCCAATTCCGGCCGAACCAGCAGGTTATAAACCTGACCACAGCTCTATGCAATACTCCAATTCCAGCCGAACCAGCAGGTTATAAACCTGACCACAGCTCTATGCTACACTCCAATTCCGGCCGAACCAGCAGGTTATAAACCTGACCACAGCTCTATACAATACTCCAATTCCGGCCGAACCAGCAGGTTATAAACCTGACCACAGCTCTATGCAATACTCCAATTCCGGCCGAACCAGCAGGTTATAAACCTGACCACAGCTCTATGCAATACTCCAATTCCGGCCGAACCAGCAGGTTATAAACCTGACCACAGCTCTATGCAATACTCCAATTCCGGCCGAACCAGCAAGTTATAAACCTGACCACAGCTCTGTGCAATACTCCAATTCCGGCCGAACCAGCAGGTTATAAACCTGACCACAGCTCTATGCAATACTCCAATTCCGGCCGAACCAGCAGGTTATAAACCTGACCACAGCTCTATGCAATACTCCAATTCCGGCCGAACCATCAGGTTATAAACCTGACCACAGCTCTATGCAATACTCCAATTCCGGCCGAACCAGCAGGTTATAAACCTGACCACAGCTCTATGCTACACTCCAATTCCGGTCTAACCAGCAAGTTATAAACCTGACCACAGCTCTGTGCAATACTGCAATTCCGGCCGAACCAGCAGGTTATAAACCTGACCACAGCTCTATGCAATACTCCAATTCCGGCCGAACCAGCAGGTTATAAACCTGACCACAGCTCTATGCAATACTCCAATTCCGGCCGAACCGGCAGGTTATAAACCTGACCACAGCTCTATGCAATACTCCAGTTCCGGCCGAACCAGCAGGTTATAAACCTGACCACAGCTCTATGCAATACTCCAATTCCGGCCTAACCAGCAAGTTATAAACCTGACCACAGCTCTATGCTACACTCCAATTCCGGCCGAACCAGCAAGTTATAAACCTGACCACAGCTCTGTGCTACACTCCAATTCCGGCCGAACCAGCAAGTTATAAACCTGACCACAGCTCTATGCAATACTCCAATTCCGGCCGAACCAGCAGGTTATAAACCTGACCACAGCTCTATGCAATACTCCAGTTCCGGCCGAACCAGCAGGTTATAAACCTGACCACAGCTCTATGCAATACTCCAATTCCGGCCTAACCAGCAAGTTATAAACCTGACCACAGCTCTATGCTACACTCCAATTCCGGCCGAACCAGCAGGTTATAAACCTGACCACAGCTCTATGCAATACTCCAATTCCGGTCTAACCAGCAAGTTATAAACCTGACCACAGCTCTATGCTACACTCCAATTCCGGCCGAACCAGCAAGTTATAAACCTGACCACAGCTCTATGCAATACTCCAATTCCGGCCGAACCAGCAGGTTATAAACCTGACCACAGCTCTATGCAATACTCCAGTTCCGGCCGAACCAGCAGGTTATAAACCTGACCACAGCTCTATGCAATACTCCAATTCCGGCCTAACCAGCAAGTTATAAACCTGACCACAGCTCTATGCTACACTCCAATTCCGGCCTAACCAGCAGGTTATAAACCTGACCACAGCTCTATGCAATACTCCAATTCCGGTCTAACCAGCAAGTTATAAACCTGACCACAGCTCTTTGCAACACTCCAATTCCGGCCGAACCAGCAGGTTATAAACCTGACCACAGCTCTATGCAATACTCCAATTCCGGTCTAACCAGCAGGTTATAAACCTGACCACAGCTCTATGCAATACTCCAATTCCGGCCGAACCAGCAGGTTATAAACCTGACCACAGCTCTATGCAATACTCCAATTCCGGCCGAACCAGCAGGTTATAAACCTGACCACAGCTCTGTGCTATACTCCAATTCCGGCCGAACCGGCAGGTTATAAACCTGACCACAGCTCTGTGCAATACTCCAATTCCGGCCTAACCAGCAGGTTATAAACCTGACCACAGCTCTGTGCAATACTCCAATTCCGGCCTAACCAGCAGGTTATAAACCTGACCACAGCTCTATGCAATACTCCAATTCCGGCCGAACCAGCAGGTTATAAACCTGACCACAGCTCTGTGCAATACTCCAATTCCGGCCTAACCAGCAGGTTATAAACCTGACCACAGCTCTATGCAATAGTCCAATTCCGGCCGAACCAGCAGGTTATAAACCTGCAGCGTAATCTCCTGACTTTTCAACTCAATGCCTCGATGAAGCATTCCATAAGTCTTCATCGTCACCTTATCGACCTGTATCGGCACTCTCAGAGAGATATGACTATTGATCCCAAGATCTCGATGCTCAGCAACTCTATTATTAATCTTGTCTTTAACAGTATACTATCTCCTTGTGCCGTCATCAGTCTGTCTTATCAACGAGTCAACAAATCGAATCAAGTTGCTGAGGCCAAAATCTGTCACGCACAAATACACTTTGGGTCTCCATACTTAAGCCATTGGATTCCAAAATACATTATTGTACTCGCTTCCACTGCCGCCTTCGGCAGTGTATTCCATACACCCGCCACTCTGTTGAGAAATACGTACCTTTGACTTTCTCTCGGTACCTATTTCCATTCGGCTTAAAACTATGCCTCTCGTGTCAGCCAGTTCAGCCTGGGAAGAAGCCTCTGACTATAAATGCATTCATTGACCCTCTTCATCCTATAAACCTCTATCAGTTCACCTCTCAAACTCCGTCGCTCCAAGGAGAAAAAACTACGTTCAAGCAATCTATTTTTATAGAGTACTGCTCCAATGCTGGCAACATCGTTGTAAATCTGCTCTGCACTCTCTCTACAGTATCCACATCCGCATGCACCACAGATTAATGTGTAACCCTAAATCCGGCGAGACAGCCTAATCCGCGACCATCAGCAAACCCGCGCGCACCCCTTTTCAGTAACATACAGTATCTCGGCGTTTTGGAAAAAGGGAATACCCGATTCTTTTGTTTGATTTGCTTGTGAGTGGTATTCGGCAACAATGAACATTGACGAATTCCTGGCATCGCCAGACCCAGAGTTGTTAGCGAAGGCGGAGAAAGTATGATGTATTTGAGATTGCTAGCAGGTTGGAACATAAAGGTTTTTCGAAATTTACAACAAAGCCTGTAATTCAGAGCAAAACCGTGAAACACTATATAGATCTGGGTGTGTTTGATGAAACGATTTTAGATCAGTTCCCTGTAAGTAAAGCCTCGACACTGCTACAATTGGAACAAGTAGCGTAAGAAAAGCTTAAAATAGAAGCTGATTTAAATCAGAAGCAATTGGAAACAAATTTGGAACTAAGTCGATTAGAAGCTGAAAATAAAAAGACAGAATTTGAACTTGCGATGGTGGAATTAAGGTCCGAGACTGAGTCTTCTGGTTCTAGAAAAACGTTTGTTGTTAGTCAGGAAATTAAATTGGTCCCTCCTTTTAATGAAACAGGAGTAGAGAAATATTTTCAACATTTCGAAACTGTTGCTTTGATTTCAGAGTGGCCGAAAGAGAAATGGTTAGTGTTGTTACAGAGTGTAATTAAAGGAAAAGCACAACACGTTTATACAGCTTTAACTGCTGAGCAAGCACTTGATTATGATGCTGTGAAACTGCACATATTAAAGGCGTATGAGTTAGTTCCGGAGGCATTCAGAGAAAGATTCAGAAACTTGAAGAAACCTGTGGAAAGAACTAATGTGGAATTTGCCCACGATAAAGCTGTGTGTTTTCAGAGATGGGTTTCCTCTAAAAATGTAAATAGGGGCTATAATAAATTGAAAGAGCTGATTTTAATGGAGGAATTTAAAAGGAGCATCCCTGATGAAGTAAAGACATAATTAAATAAGTGAGACTCTGCTACATTGCAAGACTGTGCTAAATTAGCTGATGAGTATGCTTTAACCCAATAAGAATAAATTTCCTCAGGGCAGAACTTTTAAAAGACAAAATAACACAGAGAATTAAGTTAAACCAGAAATTAAATCACAAATTAGTGAGAAAGGTAAGGAGGAAGGTAAACCTGTGAAGGAAAGACAGTTTGGTGTCATTTGTAATTATTGTAAGACACCTGGTCACGTAAGAGCTAACTTTTTCCGATTGAAAAAGAAGGAAACAGTCCCAGCTGCTTGTGCGGAACATACTGAAACACTTGTAAATCCACAGGTTTCATAAACACAAATGAAGCTTTGTTAGAGTCTGACCAAGTTAAGAAGGGATATGATCATTTTATAACTGAAGGATTTGTATCCTAGAAAGAAGGATCTACTCCTGTGGCAATAAAAATCTTTAAGGATACTGGAGCTTCTCAATCACTGATGTTAGACAGTGTGTTAAAGTTTAATGATGAATTTGATACTGGTGAGGTAAATTATACACGAGGTGTTGGGAGTGCCCTTATGCCTGTATGTTTGCATAGAGTAAGTTTAAAGTCAGGGTTAGTTACGAGACTTGTTAAAGTAGGACTACAATCTAGAGTGCCTGTGAATGATATTTCTTTATTGTTAGGAAATAACTTGGCAGGTGGACAAATTTTTCCTTGAAGTGCATTTGACAATAAAGTCAGAGGAACCACGGATGGATTCTAACACAGTTTCCTCCTGTGTTGTAACTCGAGCTATGACTAAAAAGCTTGATGTGCAGAATGAGCTTGTTACTCATGATTGTTCAACTCATGATTCGTATTTTGAGGATGTGACAGAAACTTTCTTACCTTCATTGTTTGAACAAGATTCTTGGAGTAAGTCTGATCATGAAGATTTGTCTCTGTCTCGGAAGGAAGTTATAGCAGAGCAGAGTAGAGACCCTGGGATTATCAAATTAAAAGAACAAGCTCTACCTGATAGTGAAATTGATAAGGTGCCTGTAGGATATTATTTTGAGAAAGGGGTATAGATGAGGAAGTGGAGACCGCCTACAATTCCTGCAAGTAATGAATGGAATATTGTTCAGCACGTAATTGTTCCTAATGTTTATCGAAATGAGGTTTTAACTTTAGCCCATAGTGTGCACTTGGGTGGACATCAAGGGGTAAGGAAAACTGTGGACTAGATTTTAAAACATTTTTACTGGCCTGGTTTGAGAAAAGATGTGGCGACTTTTTGCAGAACGTGTCATACTTACTAAATTGTAGGTAAACCTAATCAAGTTACTCCAGTGGTCCCACTGCAACCTATTCCCGCATTCGGTGAACCGTTTTCCAAAATTATTAAAGATTGTGTAGGACCATTACCAAAAACAAGAACTGGCTGTCAGTACTTGCTGATTATCATGTACACTGCGTCTAGGTTCCCAGAGGCAGTAGCACTTAGGAATATAACAACTTTAACTGCAACAAAGGCTCTTATAAAATTCTTTACTTATTTTGGGTTATCTAAGGAAATACAATCTGATTAAGGCAGTAATTTTATGTCTGGATTGTTTCAACAGATAGTTTATAAACTGGGAGCTAAGCACATTACCTCATCTGCATACCATCCAGAGTCCCAAGGAGCCTTGGAGAGATTTCATTCTACCCTCAAGACTGTGATTAGGACGTATTGTGTGGAAAATGAAAATGATTGGGATTCTGCTCCTATTTCTTATGGTCTAACTGCTACAACCGATCTAAATTCCACTCCACGCTTCGCCAGTCTTTTATGCTGTTTACAACACTACCGTTTTCCACATCATCTACTAGCCTATTAGCACACATATCCACAATTGCAAATTGTTTTTATTCACATACATTAGGTAATATACATATTACATAGTTTGCATGCTCAGACTGTATTTGACAATCCGCGCATTGGAGAGCGAGTTTATAACTCTGGCGGGAGAAAGCAATGTTGGGAAAGGCGATGATGCAGCAACACTGGGGAGGGGGGCGGTGGAGGGACGTGGGACAGGTGGCAGAGGAGGAATCAGAGAGAAGAGGGGGTGATGCTGATGATAATGCAGTCATGTCCATCCCTGAGACACCAAACAAAAGTCACTTGATTCCAATCAGTTGGCTTGTTCATCATTACAGAACGCCTCCCTGTGCTTCCCACTCCCTCCACTGTCACTTCACCTTTTCCCAAACAAGACCCCCTTCTCGCTGTCACTTCACACTTAATTCCACAATAGGCCTATGTCGGAACACCGTTTTCCATCTCTGAAATGTTAAGGAATTTGTTTTTTTTTTCCACAGCAGAAGGCTTCTATAAGTCTGAAATGCTTGCATAGTACTCTATATACGTATAGCCCCTCCCCGTTTGGAGATTTCAATCATCCATGGCGACAGGTGAGGTATGAGAGGATTAGAGGATAACAATTATTGTTCCGCCGTTTTACAAAAGACTGACGAGGCCAAGTCTTCGTGTATTTTTCAAGATCAGGATGCATGTATCATCAAAGAATACATAGATTTTACAAATTAGAGATGTCCTTGTTTGCAGGTTACCACAATGGAAGTAACGCAAAAGATTCCAATTAAAAGAAAGTAATGATTTTTAAAAAGACCATCAAGAGAGAATAAACATGAATCATGTGAAAAAATGAGGCAAACAACAGCATTCTGAACCAAAATTGAACCAAAACAGAACCAAATCTGATTCGAACCCCGGAGCAGCCGGGAGTCGGCCCAAAACCTCACTTATCCGTTCATCACGCAGCGGGCATGGAGCACAGCAGCACCGGCAGTCTTATATACTCAACGCCATGGCGATCTCGTGCGGAAATGAGCGAAACGGGCTGTCGTCCTGACCGATACCCCGTCTTTTATGTCTATGTGGGCCGGTGTTTCAATTCACCCAACACTGGTACAGCGAAAGTCTACGGCACAATTTACCACAGGAGAGAGGGAAAAAACCCTTTGTCCCTTTGTGGGGTCCAGAGAGTTGATGTGGCTTTGCTTCAGATCTAAAAACTTGCTGTCTTTTCCCGAGTAGATACAAATGCAAAAAATAAATAATAATAATCTAAGATCTCCCCTGTCTCTTTCGTTCCACGCACAGCTTACCATTCTGGTCTTCCAGAGGACCAATTTTGTCCTTTGCAATCCTTAGGATTCTCCATTACCCTGCCTGTTAGACCAACCTCATAACTTCCTTTCCCCTCTAGATCACTTTCTTATGTTCTCTTCCATTTTTATACTCTATGAGCACCTCATTTGTTCCGGCCTGCTTATACCTGCAGTGAACCTCCTGTTATATCCTCACCAGGGCCTCAACATCTAAAGATGCCTACATCTTTCAACTTTACCTTTTATTCAGTCAGACAAAAATAAGAGTTTTACTCCCAAAGTTACACTTTTTGAAGCTTCCCACTTCCCAAGTTCACATTTGCCAGAAACAGCCTGTCCTAATCCACACTTGACAGATTACTTCTGATTCCATTAAAACTGACCTTTCTCCAAGTTAGAATCTCACCCCGCACACCAGACCTAACTTTGTGCGTATTTACCGTGAAACAAATGACCTTGTGGTCACTAGATGCAAAGTGTTCTCTACACAAACCTTTGCCACTGCCCTCGCTCTCCATATCCAGTCATGCCCTGAGCAGTCGAGAATCTGAATCGGCTGTATAAAGTGCTGGTGTGGCCTCAAACGGAGTATTGTGAACAGTCGTAGGCCGCTTATCTTCAGAAGAATGTGCTGAAACTGGAGAGGGTTCAACGAGGTTCACGAGCATGATTCCAGGTTCGATGACTTTCGGTCTGCATTCACTGGGATTCAGAAGAATGAGGGGTGACCCGATTGAAACCTATCGAATGGTGAAAGGCTCTGACGATGAGCCGCGAAAGTAGAGGCGGATGAGCCTGATACCAGCGGTTAACTTATTGTCAGACACTCTAAGGGACAGGATATATAAATATTCCAATGGTATCAAATGTTTCAAATGTGTAGTTAATGTAAGAGAAATGTATAGAATATACATCCTGAAATTCTACTCGTCGCAACCTTCCACGAAAACAGAAGTGTCCCAAAGAGTGAATGACAGTTAAATGCCAGCTCCCCAAATTCCCCCCAGTTCACCCCACCCACGCATAAGCAGTAGCAAAGCAACCATCTCCCCCCACCCACCAGTTAAAGAAAGCATCGGCGCCCTCCACCGAGCACTGAAACGTGCAGCAAAGCGTCAATAGAGACACAGACTTGCAAAACCCCAAAGACTACACGTTCACCCGGTAATTCAACACACCACAGCCTCCCCCCCCCTCTCTCTCTTTATCTCTCTCACTCTCTCCCTCTCTCCCTCTCTAATAAGAGAAAAAATGGGTGTCCCTGTTTCACAGCGACAGGGGGGACATAACAAACAGCTCGCTGATTTAAGATGTTAAATGTCTGTGTTGCTTGTTCCGAGCTCTGTGCCCGAAGAATTCGGGTATCCGGGCACACGGCCAGCAGCCAGCTCGCTGCTTTCGATCTTCCGTCTCCCACGACGCACCGATTTCCTGCAACGCCGCCGACCTCGAATCCCGAAATCCACGAAATCCCGGAATACTGAAGGCGCGCTGGTGTTTTAGCCCTCGTCCTTGGTATATCGAATAATGGCCAGTCGTCAGACTCCGAGAACGGGTCCCATTCCCGCAAAGAACCAAAGTCAGTTTGTAATTCCAGGTCGGGGTCTTCAAAAGCAACATGAAAGGGAAAAATAGAGATATTAAAATAGAACTAGAGCTCTTTCCGAAGTTGCAAACAAGGAGTCGCCGTTAGGCGCCATCGTCCTCCTCAGCTCCACGTAACTTTGGAGTTCAATGGGAATATGGTAAACTGGATTTGCAGCTGACACCTGGATACAGAGCATGAGTGGCAGTGAGGCAGATTATCAGAACTTGGAGATGAGTTTAGCAGCTGGATAAATGGGCTGACGGTTTTGCAGCTGGAATGTAATGAGGACCGATGTGAGGTGTTGCGCTTTGCCGGGAACAACAGGGTCGGACTCAGACAGTGACTGGTCGGGGATTGTGGTCTGCGGAGAGCAGAGGGATCCGGGAATACAGTTCCATAGTTCCGGGCAGGGTCATGAAGAGAGCCTTTGGCACATTGGCCTTCATGAATCAAAGTACTGAGTACACGAATTGCAACGTTATGTTGAAGTTGTAAAGGACGCTACTGAGGACAATCCTGGAGTATTGTGTGCAGTTTCGATCATAGAAAACCTACAGTACAATGCAGGTCCTTCGGCCCACATAGCTGTGCTGAACCTGTCCTTACAATGGAACTGCCTAGGCTTAATCATAGTCCTCTATTTTTCCAAGCTCCGTGTATCTATCCAGGGTCACCCATCTACACGAAAAAACATCAAGAACCTTGAACGATTAGAGCGAACATTTATAATGATGTTTCCAGGAGGTGAGGACCTGAGTTGGAGAGAAAGATTCAAAGGGTTTCTTCCCACCGAAGCTGAGCCTTTTCCCCCTCAAGTTGGGAGAGACCTAAATAAGTGGTCGTAAGATCGGGGTAAAAGGAAAAGGGTTTAAGGGTAAAATGTGAAGGAACTTCTTTACTGAGAGGACAGTGTGAGTGTGGAATGAGACGCTAGTGGAAGTGGAGAAATGAGGTTCCATTGAGACACTTGGACAGGTACATGGAGGGGAGGGATGGTCCTGGTGCCGGCTGAAAGGGCCGTCGGGAAACAGACTGTCACACTCTGGAGGAGACGATGGGTATGTTGATGTGTGAGGGGTTTGATAACTCTACATCCAATCCCTAAGAATCTTCTCCTGAAACACGTCTACCCCTAACGTGAGTCTATATTTTCCAGGACTATCCATCCCCCATCTTAAATAACAGAAGAAGATCGATCAGCGCTTTTCTTAGATCTTACTCGTGGCTACAGAGAACACAAATATATTGGTCAAGTCACTACTGCTGTCATTTCCTGCCTCTCCCAATAATCTGCAGTATGTCCTACCAGGCTCTGAGTAAATAATCCACCTTACGACCCGATAAGAGACTAAACACTACCTCCTTTGCGGTCCAGTACTGATACAAATTTAAAAGGCATTGTGATTAAGTACAGGATAGGAAAGGTTTAGTCAAAGACTCCTGCAGCAGGGAAAATAACCTTTCAGCACCTGTGCCCATGTGACTATTCAAGCTAACTCATGCCCAGGAATGGACAGGAGGAGGAGTATAGGAAACTGATACAGGACTTTGTGATATGGTGCAACTCAAACTACCTGCGTCTCAATATCACCAAGACCAAGGAGATGGTGGTGGACTTTAGGAGATCTAGGCCTCATATGGAGCCAGTGATCATTAATGGAGAATGTGTGGAGCAGGTTAAGACCTACAAGTATCTGGGAGTACAGTTAGACGAGAAGCTAGACTGGACTGCCAACACAGATGTCTTGTGCAGGAAGGCACAGAGTCGACTGTACTTCCTTAGAAGGTTGGCGTCATTCAATGTCTGTAGTGAGATGCTGAAGATGTTCTATAGGTCAGTTGTGGAGAGCGCCCTCTTCTTTGTGGTGGCGTGTTGGGGAGGAAGCATTAAGAAGAGGGACGCCTCACGTCTTAATAAGCTGGTAAGGAAGGCGGGCTCTGTCGTGGGCAAAGTACTGGAGAGTTTAACATCGGTAGCTGAGCGAAGGGCGCTGAGTAGGCTACGGTCAATTATGGAAAACTCTGAACATCCTCTACATAGCACCATCCAGAGACAGAGAAGCAGTTTCAGCGACGGGTTACTATCGATGCAATGCTCCTCAGACAGGATGAAGAGGTCAATACTCCCCAATGCCATTCGGCTTTACAATTCTACCGCCAGGACTTAAGAACTTTTTAAAAGCTATTATTAATGCTTTTTGAGATAGTGATTTAGATGCATATCATATTTTTTTACTGAGTTAAGTATTGTATGTAATTAGTTTTGCTACAACAAGTGTATGGGACATTGGAAAAAAGTTGAATTTCCCCATGGGGATGCATAATGTATCTATCTATCTATCAGAGGAAATGGCTCACACGCAGGCAGATAGGACAATTTTGGTGGGCACCAGTGCAGCCTGGAAGGGCCACTCTCAATGCTGAAACTGAAGGGTTTCATCCGAAACTTCGACAGTATTCCTCTCAGGAGATTGTGCCTGACCTGGTATGTTTCTTAAACTGTTGCATTCTATACAAAGTATATTTTGTGCAGGAGGTCTCCAGAGGAGATTCACCAGGAGTGTGGAGGATCGTAGTTCATAACTCCCAGAGTGTCTGCTGCCGGCTGGTGGCACAATTTTCTCTGCATCGGCGGAGGCTGAGGGAGGTCTGGCAAACATCGCCGGAACAGACACTCGGAGGTGTGGACGGAGAGCTACGCCGGTCCCTGTAGATGCCGCGGCCGACGGCCACCGACAGCAGTATCGCTGAACTCCGACATAGCGATAAGGCAGACAAGGAGGGTCTGATTTTGAGGCAGATTTCTACCAGGCCCATCGTAGTTCAGACCCTTCACTGTCCCTGCTGTCACTGGCAGAGGAACCTGTCGGTCAAATGAGATGATTAGTTAATGTGAATTTCAGTCATGGAGAGAGGTGGGAATGTGAAAACAGCAACTATGTTGCCTCAGGAAAATAGAGGCGGATCAGTTCAACAGGTTAAAGTACAGTTGGGTGTGTCTTATGCAGAGACCTTGCAAAAAGTTAAACCTGACTCTGACTGCTAAACTTAATAAAGTGTTCCCAGTCAGAGAATAGACTCTGCACTGGTGGATACAACGGAGTTTGTGATGTTAATAATGGATATGGTGAATTGTACTGATCAGACATCTCGTCCTACTGGCAAAAAAATAAAATGATTGTGAAAGCTGCAGAAAGGTATCTCGGTGTAACCGGTGTTATGTTGGAAGCTGTAAATGAAGATCTGATGGGTGGAGTATCTGCATCCTAGTCTATCCCAGCCTGATTTTTCATCGTCAACACATTAAGAAGTCTGTTTCTCATTTGTCAGAATCCCCCGATGTTTTGAGTATTCAGGAAAAGAGATTATTTTCACTGTTAAGTTTTTCTGTGCAGGATTATGTTGTCGTTTGGCGTGATTGGTCATTTGACAGAGAGGTAGTGCTGACAGTTTTATAAGGAAGGAGGCAGGGTGTAGAGTTGTGAATGTGAACGAACCGTATGTGGGATTTGCTGTAGAAATATTTGATTCAGCAGATAGTTGTATTAAACTGATTATGGTTTACAACGCTTGAGGAAAACTTTTTATTGAGTTGTGAGAAAGTATATTTTGATCTCGCTCACAAAGAGTTGTCTGCAGCTGAGATTTTAACGCAGTTCACAGGGTTTGTTTGCGGAATGATGGTAATGGTTTGATTAAAAAACAATTTTTCAACTTATGTGTCTGAATGGGTACGAGATTTAACATTCACAGAAGTTCTAGAACCGCTGCAGAATATTGACGAAGATGTGTATTTTTACAATGAAAGGTGATGTCACTTTATTCAGCAAACTGCGGTGGAAGTGATTCCCATTACAAACAGAATTAATAGGAGAAAGGCTGTATCACTGTGGACTGAGGAGTGTGCAGAGGCGATTGGGGGTGGGACAAGGCGTTTAGGAAAGTGAAGAAGTATCAGTGTCCCAGTAACCTTATTAAGTATAAAAGGGCAGAAGCCGTGGTGAGGAAAGTGGTGAAGATTGCGAAAAAGATTTTCTGGGGACATTCTGTGACAATATTGCAGGGGATTGGTAGGTCAGACGTCACCAGGAGAGGATGACACATGTTCTTGTTTGGTCAGATAAATGGGGATGTCGGCATATTTCGGGGTTTGCCAGTGAATCTAGTGGTGCGGACGGGTTTGGCGAAACATCCAGCTTTGCGGATGTGCTCAGCTTTAGGGGTATGTCAGCGAATGTGTGAGTGCACAAGGATTTCGTGGTGTCGGAGGCTTTCGGGTGGACACTGATTTGAGGGTTGAATGATGGTTTTCTGGTGAGCACAGATTTGTGGGTGCACACTGATTTGCACAGAGTTGTGTGTGTTGGCGGATTTGGGGGTGAACACTAACCTGGGTGAGCCGGGGCATCTGGACGGGTGTCGAATCTCTAGGTTTTACCGTTTATCCATACTTTAATAATAAATGCAATATCAACGTTGACCTTTGTTCTTCCTATGTTTTAAATGGAGACGAACCTTTTGTGAACTGTTTGAAACGATTCTTGCTCTGAGATAATCTAATGTGCATGTAGGGCTGCCTCCTGATTTGGAGCTGCGACAAGTCTCAAAGTTATTTCATTCGTGCATACATTACTAAGAAATGCAATTTGAATTATGCCCTCTGTTCTTGTCACTTTTATTGTTCAGATAGCTATTTTGTGAAGATTTGGAACTGTGCAGTTTGCAGAGACAGATGAGAAGGGACTAAACCAAGGGGGATAAAGTGAATTGGAGATGGACACGTATACAGTTCAGCAGGGTCAGGCAGAGACAGTCGGTCTACCCACACACAGACACACAAAGGTTTTTTTTTGGAGCCGATGGATTCGAACTCGGGAACCTTCGCTCCAAAGTCGCTGATCCCACTATACCACCAGTTGGAGTAGTGTTCGTGATTCAATACTATTTCACAAGCTACAATGGCATAATTTACTTCAATATTTTGTGTCTGATAAATAGTTACTTTGAAGTGCATATTTACACTGGAAGCATATTTAATTGATAAGATAACTCGGACGGTTCAGTCACCTGCGTTGGGACAAATTAGCTCCCAATGGTCTTCCTATTAATTGAACAGTTTAATCGCCATCCGTCACCGCGGGAATTTCACCTGTCTGATGTAATCGATTTGTAATTAATTTAAAATGTTTATTTTTAAATCTGTTGAAATCTGTCCCTGTGGAGTCACAGAATTGTATTAAAAACCCGAGGCATGTGCTGCCTCAGCATTTCATTCCGAGAGATCGCGTGTAACACAGGGGGGCCAAATCACTGGACAGAAAAAATGTCTGCATTGTTCGATATGTACATGAATGTGGAGAAAATATTGTACGTGTTCATTGCCGTTGTTGGAGTTCCCGGTGAGTGAGCAGAGGGATACATGTTTGGAATTTCTGATTGTTACCGGTGTGAACCTATTCATGGTCATTTTACAATCTTCCAACTTGATGATCATTGCACAAATATCCGTCAGAGATATCGATCCTGTCAAATCGACTTTCCGATTTTTCATATTCAATGACAAAGGGAACTAAACTCCCGTCTCCCCTCTAACTCACGGGATCGACTCAAACGCTGTTCTTGCCTTTAATGATACCGAGTCCGGATTTGTCCCAGTGCTGAGGACAGGTAGATCTCTGGGAAGGTGTGACTGGGGGGTGGATCATTGTCAGCTTCACTGTTTCTGATTTATTGATCAAAGAGAGTCCCCGGTACTGTGTTTCGCGTCTCCCTGTGGAGTCTGTCACAATCATATCCCGCTGCCTTTTGGTCAATAAATTGGTCTGATCACCCGAACCGGTGTCCAGGGATCTGCTCACGTGTGTTATCGAATTGATCTGCGGTGTAGAATTAATCCGTTAACTGAGTCACTCAGTCTCTGTTTGCTAATACTGTTTCCAGTGTTTTCAGTGTGTTTCTCCCCTCTGTATCTCATCTTGGAAACATCAGATGCTGATTTTCCAGAGTCCTAGTCTGTCACAGTTAAGTCACTGAAACCGGCCCCATCAGCGACTGGAATCGGGATCAGCAGCGATCGTTGTTGCTCATTCAGCTCGTTTATATCGCCGACGATTGCCCACACATTGCTTTATCTCCACACTGAAGAAAACTTCAGAGATAGTGTGACCCGTCTGGTGCTAGATTAGCAGCCGTTCACAGACATCTTTAGCTGCAACTCGATCCGGTGTTAATTCCCGGAGAATGTGTCAGGTAATGCCCAGTGTCTGTTTCTCTCCCTCTCTCTCTCCAGTGAATGTAGTGGCGATTGTGATCCTGTCCCGGGGAAAGTGCGGCCTCTCTACCTGCACCACTCGCTACCTGGCGGCCATGGCAGCGGCGGATCTACTGACCATTGTCACCAGCGTCATTTTGTGTGAAATCAGATTCTATTACTTCCGGTGGAGTTTTCTGGGCATCACCCCTGTGTGCAGAGTTATCGATGTACTGATGTTCACAGCCACACACTGTTCTGTCTGGTTCACCGTCACTTTCACCTTTGACCGGTTTGTCGCCATTTGCTGAAAACAAAATATTGCACCGGGAAAACTGCGTCTGTGGTTCTAACAGTAACCGGCGTACTGTCCTGTCTGAGAAACGTTCCCCGATACTTCACACGGGAACCCAGGATGATCATCGACAATGTACCGTGGCTCTGTGATCTCGTAGACAATTATCTCACTGACCCCGGGTGGGTAGGATATGACTGGCTCGATACGGTTTTAGTTCCGTTCCTCCCTTTCGCTGGGATCCTGCTGCTCAACGCTCTGACAGTCAGACACATTTTAGTGGCCAGTCGGGTCCGTAAGGGGCTGAAGGGTCAGAGCAAGGGGGAGAACCGCAGTGACCCGGAGATGGAGAGCAGGAGGAGGTCTATTGTTTTACTCTTCACCATCTCTGGCAGCTTCATTCTCCTGTGGATAACACTGGTTGTAAATTTCATATATTATCAGGTCTCAGGAAAAGGATTGGAATTCAGTGATTCTGAATTGATTTTTCACTACGTCGGGTTTTTCCTGATGTATTTCAGCTGCTGCACGAACACATTTATTTACGCGGTGACCCAGTCGAAATTCAGGGAGCAGGCGATCAGCGCGGTGAAATATCCCGTCACTTTGATGCTTCAGTTGATTAACGGCGCCTCATCCTGAGTAGTCGCCAGAGGCGGCGGCAGAGTCTCCAGTCCGGGCTCCAGCTCCTCAGATTCACCGCCTGATCTCCCAGGTGTTATTCCCGGGCATTTTGTCCCATCGACCGGCAGTCCGGGACGTTGAGATAGTGTGTGTGTCGGGAGGTGCAAAGCACCGTCCAAGAGAGTCAGAACCTTATTCTTCCCGCCAGATGCCAGACAAAGAACCACTCCGGAATGCCGCCCGCACATTCGCCCGCGGATATGTCCATCTATTTCCATTCCGCTCACCAACTTCACTGTCAGACATTCCCACAAGACGGCGCGGGTCGAATCAGATGCTCATTTACTAACCCAATGTGAATCACACCAGTCTCCGCCATCTCCTTGAATGATTGGCAAAATTAAGACACTTAATTAAGAAACTTAAAGGCGCATTCCCGCTGTCAACTGGGCTGGACTGTGGTGTAGAGAATTGGGAAATAAAATCCTCACTGCTTCTGTCTTCTAATGAAAGCTAAATTATCCCCAACAAATCTTATCGATTATACGTAATGAAACACAATACTGCGAATTAAAGTCACAACTATGACTTAAGAAAGCGGTTAAATGAAATCAATCAAGCCCCCTAAAATTACAATGAAGCCTGTATGATTTCTTACCTGATATGCTTCACCCCGAAATAGCATCTGTTCAACCGTTTCATAATGAAAAAACCTGCACGATCCGGAAGCATGTTTTGCAACAGGACAAAAGGAATAATTAAGCATAGTAAGTCATGGCGATATAATTCCTTCCCTTCTTGTTTCTCCCATAAACCCAGCACTTTTATGTTCCCATTCTAGTTCATGTCAATATAATTCAGTCCGTTCTTGTTTTACCCCTTTCTCCCCATACACCCAACACGTTTATGTATTCTGTAAAGGTGTACCCATTTTCCCATCAGTCTTTCCATTAGCTCCTAATTCTCAACATACATAACTCTGAACTTTTGATTTGTTAAGTGAAGGGTTTTTATCCACAGTTGAACTTTTGTAACTTACAGTCAACCCATTCATTCCCCTCAATACCTCTGTGTTCAGGGACCTATAAGAAGAAAATATATAAACAAGTACTTGAATATCAATTAATGCCTGGTGAGTTTCCAACAGTAAATCTGACCGACTGCTAGAATAACGTGTTTAAGAGTCATCAAAACATAAAAGTAATCTGAACAATTATAACGTTACGTGGGAAGACATTTCTCCACCAACTTTAAGCCTAAAATGATTGCAACCAATTCTGCTGTATATACACTGATAAATGGTTGCAAATTAATTTATCTATCTTTATCTATATTTCAGGGACAAAACTGAGCTACTCCAGCATTGCCAGTTAAATTATCTTTCGTTCCATCTGTAAAAATGCTTAACAACTTGACATGATTAGTAACGATTGATGGTTAACATATCATAATAATTTTCCTTAATATACTGATGAGACAACAGATTCTCCGGCGAACAGAATATTTACATTGTATTAACCTGTTCCACTGTAAATCGATTAATGTGATTGGCGGGGGAAAACAAAGTAGAGTTACTGAGAACACGACACTGGGACATATTGTATAATCCATTAGGCCCATACTCCAAGCGTGAAAATATCTCGGAAAATATCATTAATCATATTATTAAATAATAAATTGTTACAAATACTGTTTTGTGCGGTCCCAGTCGCTATCTCATACACACCAGGATATATCTTTCCCACCCTTACTTGCAGGAACCTTCCAAATGACAAAGAAAAATCAGAAAAAAATGCTGCAATCTCCCCTCTCCTAATTTCCAAAAGTCCTTCCTTCCATAAATATTACATGCCTTTTCAATGTCAAAATAACTGTTAGTGCAACAACTTATTCTAACTGTGCTTTCCTAATCTCGTATTCCAAATTTAAAACTGAATCCAATGTCATTCTCCCCTTCCAAAATATACTCTGATAAAATGATAAATTGCCTCCCTCTTCAGAAATATAATTCAACCGTTCCAGTACTATACTTCCATAAGTTTACATAAATGAGAGATTAACCATATCGGTCCATAACTTGAAGAATCAGACAGGGAGCTCCAGGGTTTAGAATAGGCAATACTAGTGTCATTTTCCACAAGTTGTACAAATTAACCACTTTAACACCCCACCTGTTGAATGATGTATTTCTACTACAAATGCCACATACGTTGAACTCACATTCACAACTCTGTACCCTGCCCTTTTCCTTATGAAACTGGTAACACCAGTTACACCGAGATACATTTCTGCAGCTGTCACAATAATTTTAATTTCCCCAGTAGGACGAGGTGTTTGATCAGTACAATTCAAAGTTGCATGGGGCGACTGACGAGAACCCAAGTGCGGGACACCGGCACGTTGACTGAGTTGGGGATGCTGGCTTAGACGTGGACGTAGAACAGCAAACCGGAGGAATCTTGACATGGAGACGGGATTTACAGGGACTATCTTGAAACTAGAGCGGAACATAGAACTAATGGATGAAGGAGCGGGGAATCCAGGAACCTTCTTTCGGGCCGTACCCCTCCCAGTCGACCAGGTACTGGAGACCTCTGCCCGGACGGCGAGCATCCAATAACCGCCGGACGGTGTACGCCGGATGGTCGTCGATATTCCGGGGTGGAGGGGTTAGAGGGGGTTCGGTCGGAGGGCACAAGGGGCTGATAGAAACCGGTTTTAACTGGGAGACGTGAACTGTAGGATGGATCTGCATTGACGAAGGTAGGTTGAGCCGGATTGCCGTGGGATTGATAATGCTCTCAAACTCGAAGTGTCCCAGGAAGCGGGGGGCGAGCTTCTTGGGCTCGTTCTTGAGAGGAATGTCTCTAGCCGAGAGCCACACCATATGCCCAGGTCGATACTCAGGAGCAGGGGTACGATGGCGGTCGGCAATTTTTCGGTTAAGGTTGGCTGAGCGAAGCAGGGTCGTGTGTGTGTCTTCCCAGATCTTTCGGCATCTTTTATATGGGCCTGGACCGAGGCTTTCCCCGGGCGCAGACGGAAAATGCAGAGACATAGGAACGGGTGTCAGCATCCATGGAGGGTCATCAGAAATGTATCCTCAGGAGGGTGAGAGTCCGATCAATCCCGGGATGGCAGGCGAAACGAGGTGTGCCCCCACCGGAGAACCTGCGATCGAGCAGAATCGAGTACAAAGAGACGATTGGGAGATCCGATGCCTGGGTCAGGTTGAGTCCGTTGGGCCTCCGTGACTCTGGACTCGATCTCCCAGGCGAGGGCAGCCACTACACAGGATGGTGGAAGGATGGACTCGGGGCTGGGAAAACGGAAACGTATTGACGGGAGAGAGCATCGGGCTTCCCGTTTTTGGACCCCGGACCCCGGGCCTGGCGGGAATTCAGGCGTTGGGCGGTCTGGAGTTATTCAAGGTTCTTGTGGTCTGTAGAATGAAGGGTGACCCGATTGAAACCTACCGAATGGTGAATGCCTCTGACAGAGTTGTTGTGGAGAGAATCATACCTCTGGTGGGAGAGTGTAAGACTAGAGGACAGTCTCAGATTGGAGGGGCATCCATTTAGAATGAGAGCAAGAGGAATATCTTTAGCTGGAGAATGGCGAATCTGTGGAATTCGCTCGTTGTCACAGGCATCAGTGGGTGCAGTCTTTACGTATATTTAAGGGAGAGGTTGACAGATTCTCGACTGCTCAGGGCATGAACGGATATGGAGAGAAGGATGGAGATGGCGGCCAGTAGCGTACAGTAAATGAATCAGCCATGATGAAATGGCGGAGCAGACGCGGTGGGACAAATGGCCTAATTGTGCTTCTGTATTTTATAATTTAATGGTCTCAATCAGGGCAGATCAATTTTCAATTAGTGACAAAGCATCGCATCGACCCTTGTGGAAGTCGAGTCCGGAAACTGCAGGGGCCTTAGCCTGTCTCCAGGAGTATTTAAAATGTCTTTAGACACCTGTGAGGTGCTGTAAATTAGCTTCCATTGTTCAAGAAAGGCTCTGACGATGAGCCGGGAAAGTAGACGCGGATGAGCCTGACACCAGCGTTTAACTTATAGTCAGACATTCTAAGGGACAGGATATAGAAGTATTTCAAAGGTGTCAGATGTTTGAAATGTGAAGTTAATGAAAGAGAAATGTATACAATATACAGCCTGAAATTCTACTCTTCGCAACCATCCACGAAAACAGAGAGCCCGAAAGAATGAATGAGAGTTAAATTCTAGCACCCCAAATTCCCCTCAGCTCACCACACCCACGCATAAGCAGTAGCAAAGCAACCATCTCCCCTCCACCCACGAGATAACGAAAGCATCAGCGCCCTCCACCGAGCACTGAAACGTGCAGCAAACCGTCAATAGGGACACAGACTTGCAAAACCACAAAGAGTACACGTTCACCCGGTAATTCAACATACCAGTGTGTGTGTGTGTGTGTGTGTGTGTGTGTGTGTGTGTGTGTGTGTGTGTCTCTCTCTCTCTCTCTCTCTCTCTCTCTCTCTCTCTCTCTCTCTCTCTCTCTCTCTCTCTCTCTCTCCCTCTCTCCCTCTCTAATAAATGAAAACTGGGTGTCCCCGTTTCACAGCGATAGTGGGGACATAACAAACAGCTCGCTGATTTAAGATGTTAAATGTCTGTTGTGTTGCTTGTTCCGAGCTCTGTGCCCGAGGAACTCGGGTCTCTGGGCACACGGCCAGCAGTCAGCTCGCTAATTTCGATCTTCCGTCTCTCACGACGCACCGATTTCCTGCAACGGCACCGACCTCGACTCCACCCGCCTCCAGAGCCACGAAATCCCGGAATACTGAAGGCGCGCTGGTGTTTTAGCCCTCGTCCTTGGTATATCGAATAACGGCCAGTCGTCAGACTCCGAGAACGGGTCCCATTCCCGCAAAGAACCAAAGTCAGTTTGTAATTCCAGGTCGGGGTCTTCAAAAGCAACATGAAAGGGAAAAATAGAGATATTAAAATAGAACTAGAGCTCTTTCCGAAGTTGCAAACAAGGAGTCGCCGTTAGGCGCCATCGTCCTCCTCAGCTCCACGTAACTTTGGAGTTCAATGGGAATATGGTAAACTGGATTTGCAGCTGACACCTGGATACAGAGCATGAGTGGCAGTGAGGCAGATTATCGAAACTTGGAGATGAGTTTAGCAGCTGGATAAATGGGCTGACGGTTTTGCAGCTGGAATGTAATGAGGACCGATGTGAGGTGTTGCGCTTTGCCGGGAACAGCAGGGTCGGACTCAGACAGTGACTGGTCGGGGATTGTGGTCTGCGGAGAGCAGAGGGATCCGGGAATACAGTTCCATAGTTCAGGGCAGGGTCATGAAGAGAGCCTTTGGCACATTGGCCTTCATGAATCAAAGTACTGAGTACACGAATTGCAATGTTATGTTGAAGTTGTAAAGGACGTTACTGAGGACAATCCTGGAGTATTGTGTGTAGTCTGGATCATAGAAAACCTACAGTACAATGCAGGTCCTTCGGCCCACATAGCTGTGCTGAACCTGTCCTTACAATGGAACTGCATAGGCTTAATCATAGTCCTCTATTTTTCCAAGCTCCATGTATCTATCCAGGGTCACCCATCTACACGAAAAAACATCAAGAAACTTGAACGATTAGAGCGAACATTTATAATGATGTTTCCAGGAGGTGAGGACCTGAGTTGGAGAGAAATATTCAAAGGGTTTTGTCGCACCGAAGCTGAGGCTTTTTCCCCTCAAGTTGGGAGAGACCTAAATAAGAGGTCGTACGATCGGGATAAAAGGAAAAGGGTTTAAGGGTAAAATGTGAGTGAACTTCTTTACTGAGTGGAAAGTGTGAGTGTGGAATGAGCCGCCAGTGGAAGTGGAGAAATGAGGTTCCATTGAGACACTTGGACAGGTACATGGACGGTTGGGATGGTCCTGGTGCCGGCCGAAAGGTCCGTTGGGAAACAGACTATCACACTCTGGAGGAGGCGATGGGTATGTTGATGTGTGAGGAGTTTGATAACTCTACATCCAATCCCTAATAATCCTCTCCAGAAACGTGTCTACCCCTAACGTGAGTCTATATTTTCCAGGATTATCCATCCCCCTTCTTAAGTAACAGAATAAGATTGATCAGCGCTTTTCTGAGATCTTACTCGTGGCTACAGAGAACAGAAATATATTGGTCAAGTCACTAGTGATGTCATTTACTGCCTCTCTCAATAATCTGCAGTATATCCTACCAGGCTCTGAGTAAATAATCCACCTTACTGCTCGATAAGGGACCAAACACTACCTCCTTTGTGGTCCTGTCCTGAAACAAATTTTAAAGGCATTGTGATTAAGTATAGGAAAGGAATGGTTTAGTTAAAGACTCCTGCAGCTGGGAAAATAACCTTTCAGCACCTGTGCCCATGTGACTATTCAAGCTAACTCATGCCCAGAGGAAATGGCTCACACGCAGGCAGATGGGACAATTTTGGTGTAGCACCAGTGCAGCCTGGAAGGGCCACTCTCAATGCTGAAACTGGAGGATTTCATCCCAAACTTCGACAGTATTCCTGTCAACAGATGGTGCCTGACCTGGTATGTTTCTTAAACTGTTGGATTCTAAACAAAGTATATTTTGTGCAGGAGGTCTCCAGAGGAGATTCACCAGGAGTGTGGAGGATCGGAGTTCATAACTCCCAGAGTGCCTGCTGCCGGCTGGTGGCGCAATTTTCTCTGCATCGGCGGAGGCTGAGGGAGGTCTGGCAAACCTCGCCGGAACAGACGCTCGGAGGTGTGGACGGAGAGCCACGCCGGTCCCTGTAGATGCCGTGGCCGACGACCACCGACAGCAGTATCGCTGAACTCCGCCATAGCGATAGAGCAGACGAGGAGGGTCTGAGTTTGGGGCAGATTTCCACCAGGCCTATCGTAGTTCAGACCCTTCACTGTCCCCTGCTGCCACTGGCAGAGGAACCTGTCGGTCAAATAAGATGATTAGTTAATGTGAATTTCAGTCATGGAGAGAGGTGGGAATGTGCCAGCAGCAACTATGTTGCCTTAGGAAAATAGAGGCGGATCAGTTCAACAGGTTAAAGTACAGTTGGGTGTGTCTTATGCAGAGACCTTGCAAAAAGTTAAACCTGACTCTGACTGCTAAACTTAATAAAGTGTTCCGAGTCAGAGAATAGACTAGGAGGTCAGTGGATATATATCCGCATCACAGTTCTCTCAGGAAAGATACTGTACAATGGATACAATGGAGTTGGTGATGTTTATAATGGATGTGGTGAATTGCACTGATCAGACATCTCGTCCTACTGGCAAAAACATAAAATGATTGTGAAAGCTGCAGAAAGGTATCTCAGTGTAACCGGTGTTATGTTGGAAGCTGTAAATGAAGATCTGATGGGTGGGGTATCTGCATCCTAGTCTATCCCAGCCTGATTTTTCATCCTCAACACATTAAGAAGTCTGTTTCTCATTTGTCAGAATCCCCCGATGTTTTCAGTATTCAGGAAAAGAGATTATTTTCACAGTTAAGTTATTCTGTGCAGGATTATATTGTCGCTTGGCGTGATTGGTCATTTGATAGAGAGGTAGTGCTGACCGTTTTATAAGGAAGGAGGCAGGGTGTAGAGTTGTGAATGTGAATGAACCGTATGTGGGATTTGCTGTAGAGATATTTGATTCAGCAGGTAGTTGTATAAAACTGATTATGGTTTACAACGTTTGTGGAAAACTTTTTATTGAGTAGTGAGAAAGTATATTTTGTTCTCGCTCACGAAGAGTTGTCTGCTGCTGAGATTTTAACGCAGTTCACTGAGGGTTTGTTTGCGGAATGATGGTAATGGTTTGATTAAAGAACAGTTTTTCAACTTGTGTGTCTGAATGGGTACGAGATTTAATATTCATAGTAGTTCTAGAACTGCTGCAGAATATTGACGAAGATGTGCATTTTTACAATGAAAGGTTATGTCACGTTATTCAGCAAATTGCGATGGAAGTGATTCCCATTACCAACAGAATTAATAGGAGAAAGGCTGTATCACTGTGGACTGAGGAGTGTGCAGAGGCGATTAGGGAGTGGGACAAGGCGTTTAGGAAAGTGAAGAAGTATCAGTGTCCCAGTAACCTTATTAAGTATAAAAGGGCAGAAGCCGTGGTGAGGAAAGTGGTGAAGATTGCGAAAAAGATTTTCCGGGGACATACTGTGACAATATTGCAGGGGATTGGTATGTCAGACGTCACCAGGACAGGATGATACATGTTATTGCTTGGTCAGATAAATGGTGATGCAGGCATATTTCGGGGTTTGCTAGTGAATCTAGTGGAGCGGAAGGGTATGGCGGAGCATCCAGCTTTGCGGATGTGCTCAGCTTCAGGGGTATGTCAGCGAATGTGTGAGTGCACAAGGATTTCGTGGTGTCGGATGCTTTGGGGTGGACACTGATTTCAAGGTTCATTGAGGGTGTTCTGGTGAGCACAGATTTGTGGGTGCAGACTGATTTGCACAGAGTTCGGTGTGTTGGCGGATTTGGGGGTGAACAATAACCTGTGTGAGGCGGGGCATCTGGAGGGGTGTCGAATCTCGAGGTTTTACCGTTTATCCATACTTTTATAATAAATGCAATATCAACGTTCACCTTTGTTCTTGCTATGTTTTGAATGGAGACGAACTTTTTGTGAACTGTTTGAAATGATTCTTTCTCTGGGATACTCTAATGTGAATGAGGGGGTGCCTCCTGATTTGGAGCTGCGACAGGTTTCAAAGTTATTCCATTTGTACATAGATTACTAATAAATGCAATTTGAATTATGCCCTCCGTTCTTGTCTCTTTTATTGTTCAGGCAGCCATTTTGTGAAGTGTTGGAACAGTGCAGTTTGCGGAGACAGATGAGAAGGGACTAAACCAAGGGGGATAAAGTGAATTGGAGTGCATAGCCCGGCGGGGTCAGCCAGAGACAGTCAGTCTATCCACACACTGAGTGACAAACACACACACACACACACACACACACACACACACACACACACACACACACACACACACACACACACACACACACACACACACACACACACACACACACACAAGCTTTGTGCACCGATCTTTTTGGTGATTGCTCATCATACGTTGTGACACTTGGGCATCTGAATCCTGGCGGAGCCCATCCCTCTCCAGGCGTTTTTGGAGCCGGCTGGATTGGAACTCGGGAGCCCGACGCTGATGCCACTACGTCACCAGCCGGCGTAATGTTCGTGATTCAATACATTTTCACAAGCTACAATGGCATAATTTACTTCAATATTTTGTGTCTGATAAATGGTTACTTTGATGTGCATATTTACACTGGAAGCACATTTAATTGATAAGATATCTCGGACGGTTCAGTCACCTGCGTTGGAACAAATTAGCTCCCAATGGTCTTCCTATTAATTGAACAGTTAAACCGCTATCCGTCACCGCGGGAAATTCACCTGTCTGATGTAATCGATTTGTAAATAATTTAAAATCTTTATTTTAAAATCTGATGAATTCTCTCTCTGTGGAGTCACTGAATTGTATTAAAAACCCGAGGCATGTGCTGCCTCAGCATTTCATTCCGAGAGATCGCGTGTAACACAGGGGGGCCAAATCACTGGACAGAGAAAATGTCTGCATTGTTGGATATGTACATGAGTGTGCAGAAAATATTGTACGTGTTCATTGCCGTTGTTGGAGTTCCCGGTGAGTGAGCAGAGGGATTTATGTTTGGAATTTCTGATTGTTACCGGTGTGAACCTATTCATGATCATTTTACAATCTTCCAACTTGATGATCATTGTACAAATATCCGTCAGAGATATCGATCCTGTCAATTCCACTTTCCGATTTTTCATATTCAATGACAAAGGGAACTAAACCCCTGTCTCACCTCTAACACACGGGATCGACTCAAACGCTGTTCTTGCCTTTAATGATACCTTGTCCAGATTTGCCCCAGTGCTGAGGACAGGTAGCTCTCCGAGAAGGTGTGACTGGGGGGTGGGGGGGGTTCATTGTCAGGTTTACTGTTTCTGAGTTATTGATCAAAGAGAGCCCCTGGTGCTGTGTTTCGCGTCTCCCTGTGGAGTCTGTCACAATCGTATCCCGCTGCCTTTTGGTCAATAATTTGGTCTGATCACCCGATCCGGTGTCCAGGGATCTGCTCACGTGTGTTATCGAATTGAACTGCGGTGTAGAATTAATCCGTTAACTGAGCCATTCAGTCTCTGTTTGCTAATACTGTGTCCAGTGTTTTCAGTCTGTTTCTCCCCTCTGTATCTCATCTTGGAAACATCAGATGCTGATTTTCCAGAGTCCTGGTCAGTCACGGTTAAGTCAGTGAAACCTGCCCCATCAGCGACTGGAATCGGGATCAGCAGCGATCGTTGTTGCTCATTCAGCTTCTTTATATCGCCGACGATTCCCCACACATTGCTTTATCTCCACACTGAAGAGAACAGTTCAGAGATAGTGTGACCCGTCTGGTGCTAGATTAGCATCCGTTCACAGACATCTTTAGCTGCAGCTCGATCCGGTGTTAATACCCGGAGAATGTGTCAAGTAATGCCCAGTGTCTGTTTCTCACCCTCTCTCTCTCCAGTGAATGTAGTGGCAATTGTGATCCTGTCCCGGGGAAAGTGCGGCCTCTCTACCTGCACCACTCGCTAGCTGGTGGCCATGGCAGCGGCGGATCTACTGACCATTGTCATCGGGGTAATTTTGACTCGAATCAGAATGTATTACTTCCCGTGGAGTTTTCTGGACATCACCCCTGTGTGCAGTGTTATCGATGTACTGAGCTACACAGCCACACACTGTTCTGTCTGGTTCACCGTCACTTTCACCTTTGACCGGTTTGTCGCCATTTGCTGCCAGAAACTGAAAACAAAATATTGCACCGGGAAAACTGCGGCTGTGGTTCTGACAACAACCGGCGTACTGTTCTGGCTGAAAAACGTTCCCCGCTACTTCACATCGGAACCCAGGGTAATAATCGACAACATACCGTGGTTGTGTGTTCTCAGGGACAATATTTTCACTGACCCCGGGTGGGTCGGATATGACTGGCTCGATACGGTTTTAACCCCATTTCTTCCTTTCGCTGGGATCCTGCTGCTCAACGCTCTGACAGTCAGACACATTTTACTGGCCAGTCTGGTCCGTAGGGGACTGAAGGGTCAGAGCAAGGGGGTGAACCGCAGTGACCCGGAGATGGAGAGCAGGAGGAGGTCTGTGGTTTTACTCTTCACCCTCTCCGGCAGCTTCATCCTCCTGTGGATGACACATTTTGCAAATGTCATATATTATCAGGTCTCAGGAAAAGAGTTCCAATTCAATGATTCTGAATTGATCTTCATCTACGTCGGGTTTTTGCTGAGATATTTCAGCAGCTGCACGAACACATTTATTTACGCGGTGACTCAGTCGAAATTCAGGGAGCAGGTGATCAGCGCGGTGAAATATCCGGTCACCTCGCTGCTTCAGTTCATTAATAAAACCGCGATCTGAGCACAAGCCAAAGGCAGTTGCACTGAGGGTTCCATCTCCTCACATTCACCCCCTGATCACCCAGGTGTTATTCCCGGCAGGTTGTCGCATCGACCGGCAGCTCTGGAACGTTAGGATAGTGTGTGTTTTGTGAGGGGCAAAGCGCCGTCCTGGAGACTCAGTACCGCATTGGACCTGCCAGATGACAGTCAAAGACCTGCACCGAAACGCTGTCCAGCCATTGGTCTGTGCATATGTCCATCTATTCCCTTTGCGGCCCATCAACCTTACAGCCCACAAAACGGCGGGGATCTAGTCGATTACTGGCTGCCTAATCCAATGTCAATCACACTACTCTCCGCCTTCCCCTTGAATGATTTGCTAATGTAACGAAATGGGGCGGGTTTGGTTAAAAGACGTTTGACAGACCAAATTAAAGTCGCATTCCCGCCATTAACTGGACTGGAGTGTGGTGCAGAGAATTATAAAAAAAAAAACTTCACTGCTTCTTTTTTGAATAAAATTCTCTCCCTTCTTGTTTTACTCC